>NC_140814.1:5342500-5347500 GCF_050613455.1 Vespa mandarinia | reverse complement strand
ATGAGGGGGTAGCCCGGGAGAGCATTGCGGAAACGGCAATCACTGCATCCGACGCTTTTAACACAACGTAAGCTGAATCGAAAATGATTTCGCGAAAGCTCCGTAAATGTGATACCTACCACATATTATAGATGTATATAAAATGATGGGTAACATCGTGTGTCTTCGTTCACGTTCACGTTGACGTGTTTATACGTATATTTTCATACGATAATTAAATTTACAAAGTATCTTTTTTCGCAATGTATTAAAATTCTCATTTTCCCTCTCTCTCTCTCTCTCTCTCTTTCTCTCTTTTTTCTTTCTTTCTACCGAAGCAGCGACATTCCCGTAATTAAGGTTGAACGAGGGTTGAGAAGAAGGTGAAAAGAATTCGCGGGGGTGGTCGGGATGGACGTGAAGGATCCATCACTAGGCGGTAACGAAGACATCAGCTGATGACACATTTTAATATCTTAAAACAGGCGGAAAGAGAAGAAGAACAAGAATGAAACTGAGTGCGCGAGAGAAAGAAACAGAAAGAAAGAGAGAGAGAGAGAGAGAGAGAGAGAGAGAGAGAGAGAGAGAGAGAGAGAGAGAGCAAGGAAAACCGTGACGGCTGTGCCTTTTTCAGAAAGCAACAAAAGATCGCGTCATGCATTATCCTTTCGTTGGTTTTCCGAGCTTTCGTCGAAGCTTTGGATATGTGTGTGTGTGTATATATATATATACATATATATATATATATACGCGTATACGTGTAGACATACTTATACGTATAGCTATAAGTTTATACAAGCTCGTTTGTGGCGGGAAAGAAAAAAGACTGGCAGAGGCCCTACGAAAAGAATCAAGGGACGGAGAGGAGAGGAAGGGTATTTCGCGGTGTAGGAGGCGACAAGCCAAGTCCCCAGGTGCCAGCCGGAGAGCGATGATTAAGCTCGCATTTTAATCAAAGACCCGGAGTGAAAAGTCTTGTAACATGGAGATGATAGGATTTCCCGCTTGATAAATCAAATCGGTATTTTCGCCATGCCAGTAATAACACATTTTTTTATCCTTCGGCGACGTTCGCCTTACCTTATCCTTATCCTTATCCTTATTCTGATCCTTTCATCTTTGTCAACACCCCAGACGACGTTCTTAGCTTTCTCTCTCTCTCTCTCTCTCTCTCTCTCTCTTTCTCTCTTTTTCTCCTTAGCCCTTCTCCTTCCTCTACTGCCCGCCTCTATCCTCCTCAACGCACGAAACGGACTCGACTCGTTGTCGTCGTTTCTCGTCTCAGAAACGGAACCGTCGAGCACCAGTGAATACGAGAACGAATTTCGCGAAGTAAATTATTATAACGGTCGGAGAAGCTAGTAAGCTAGTGCTTTACGACTCCCAGCATTCTCGTATAGCTCCCTTAGCACTTCCCTCTTCCTCCTTTTCCTTCGCTTTCTCTCGTTTCCTACGTTCGTAGGTAGGTGGATGGTTAGGTAGGTAGGTAGGTAGGTAGGTAGGTTGGTAGATAGGTAAGCGCGAGCCATGTAGTAAGCGCGAATAGCTACAACCATTCGTCGCCATGATCCCATACATTATGCACGGACTAATGCCGTTCTTATTCGGCGAGTCGACGATATTCGCGATGGCCCTCCCGGCGTCCTCCTTTACGACGATATAATTTCATTTTTTCAGATTTAAGGAACTACGATGTTCACCTACCATGCATACGAGAAAAAGATTCATGACCTGAGTCGTAGAATAACTTTTATTTATGATTATATCAATCCCTCTTCCTCATTCGTATTTATTAACATAGAGAAAGCTTTTGAATTTGTTGAAAATTATATACGAAAGGTTAAATAATCGTTCGTAATAATAAATCTTTATTTCAATGTTTATTCGATGAACAAATGAAAACGATCGTTCGAATTTTCGATTACGGAGGGTGCAAAGACGAGGAAGAATGACAGGCAAAAAAGTATCGAGAGAAGGGTGCCTGCGTAAAAAAAAGAAGAAAAAAAGAAGAAATAAGGAAAAAAAGGATGCAGCATGTTCTGAAAGGGGGACATACCGGTGGATGATATTTTATTCTTGGCCCTCAGCTTCGTGTCTTTCCCTTTACCCATTCTAACACTCCTTTCCCGTCCCCTTCCTTCTATCTTTCTCTCTCCCCTTCCCCATCTCTTTCTCTCTCTCTCTCTCTCTCTCCCTTTCTCTCTTTCTCTCCTCCCTTTCACGATGCCGTTTTCGCCAGAGCAACAACGTAAGTAGCACACGGCAAACGGGGCTCGCGGCCTGGTCTGATGGATTTCACGACTCCATGGGGTCTCCTCAATCCACGCTTCTTTCAACCTCGTCCCTGACCGCGCCACCCTGTTCCACACCATCTCAGACATAGCACTTACGCGCTCGTCCATACTTTCCTAAGGATCACGCATCTTTTCTTCTTATCTTATTTCGTTTGATTTCGTTTGTATTAACGAACTTATTATTTGCTAGATTTTAAATTTATATTTTTATTTTCAAATTTCAACCTTATAATAATAATAATTTTTATACGTTTAAATAAATCTTTTTTCTTCCTTTCTATTTCTCCCTTTCGTTCTTGATCTCGATCTCTCTGTATATCTTGTTTAGTTGATATATATATATATATATATATATATATATATATATATTCGTTCGACAGTGTCCTAGATTTAGATTTTCACCCCTGTAGATTTTTCAGGATCGGTGCGTACTTACGGAAACGTCGTCGTGGGGCGGTCAATAAAGCCGTGATACTGCCATCTTACCGGACGATATCTCTTACCCCTCGACGTTACTGCTACAAGAGAGAAAGAGAGAGAGAGAGAAAGAGAGAGAGAGAGAGAGGCAAAGAAGGAAGCGACCAAAGGACGTAACTTTCGTACGATGGTGTGAGTAGGGGGAGAAAGTCTATGGGAAATTCAGCGAAGGCGTAAAACCTTCCTTACTTTCTCGGTGACAAATCCATCGGTCGTTTCCCGCGGAATTTTCAATTATCACGTAAATAATATATATCATGCATCTCGTCGTGCGAAAGTAAGAACTGCGGTTAGTATACGTTGAGACGGGATATGACACTAGTAAAACTATCGCCTAACCATAAGAATATATACATGATTCTCATTAAAATTATCATTTAGAACTTTAATTGAAGATATTTCAGTTTTGATGTTTAAATAAAAATATGTCATTGATGAGACAATGAATCTTTTTCTTTTTTCTTCTTCTTTTTCGTTAGACTCTTTCGAGAAAATAAAGACGACGACGATGACGACGATGACGACGATGACGACGACGACGACGACGACGATGATGACGACGACGACGACGACGACGACGACGACGACGACGACGACGACGACGACGACGACGACGTTGAAGTTTTTAATATTCCCCGTAAACAGGCAGCATCTACCTCTGGGACGAAGTTTGAATTAGCGGAGACATATTCATACGAGGAGTTTGCATCGAGGGTCGCTCCTCAGAGGGCACTCCGTCATCTCTCGCTACTTCTCGCTCTCGGCTCGTCCCTCCTCCGTACTGTCCCATGGACACCCTCAGGGAGAGGCCTGGTCATTAATTAAGACTTTTTGCAGACTGACCCGCACAAGTGGCAGCGCGAATGCTTAAAAAGCCACCCATCCAAGCGTATAGCTAACCTACCTGCTCCCACCAATGTCGTATCTGGTAAAACCCTTTGGTTAGGTACTTACTTGACGATACCAAAAGGGTTCACCCTATTTATTAATTTTTATCCAGAAAACTTTTCACTCTTATTTACTTCCACCGACTCTACCGACATTTAGATACGGTCGGCTGATCCCCTTTTTTTTTTTTATAGAAACGAACCCTTTCTCTCTTTCTCTTTCTCTTTTTCTCTCTCTCTCTCTCTCTCTCTCTTTCTCTTTCTCTCCTTCTTTTTGTTATTTCCCTTGATATACAAATATCACGTGAAAATTTGTCCTTCGATCGGAAGGTTTGAAACTTTGAAGGGACCTGTACGATCATACGAGCTTGCAGAACGCTCGCGAGTGGAATTCCTCGGCATGTTAGCAGCAAATTGTTAAGGGATAGGGAATACCATGTGCACGAACACGACATTGGAGGTGAGAACGTTCTCCTACGTATTGCCCTCACTCACGTATGCAAATAAGTTCTGGACTGGTCCGGCAAACCTTTGAGAGAGAAAGAGAGAGAGAGAGAGAGAGAGAGAGAGAGAGAGAGAGAGAGAGAGAGAGAGTGAGAAAGAGAGAGGGGAAGAAAGATAGTTAGACGAGAAATTAAGAAATCCGTTTCGTTTCTCAAATTGAACGTGGCCAGTGAAGTTAATGGATATACGTCGAGGTAAAGAGATATGGGAATTCCTACAAGTTACCTTATCTACAGAAAATTAGTGAATCAATTATAACAGACAAGTTGTTCATCAACCTGAACGAACTGGCAGAGGTCATCGTTACGTTTAAGTGAAACGACGTACATATATTTAAAGTAAAAATTCCTAGAATCTTTTCGTGATAAAGTTTGAACTTTTGTCGATTGTTCAACTATGGTGGAAAAGAAGGAGGAAGAGAAAGAGGAGTTGGAGGAGGAGGAAGAGGAGGAGGAGGAGGAGGAGGAGGAGGAGGAGGAGGAGGAGGAAGGGTTTCGACCGCGAGATAGCCTTCACCCTCTCTCACTATCGCCACGGCCCAAACGAAACAAACAATATGTTAGCAACCCTCGACGATATTTCGAATTTGAATTTAAATAACTTGGCAGGATCGGCTCTGGGACTTTGGGACCACGCACGAGCGTTCCTCTTCGTTTCTCGCTCGTCCCTCCTCCCTTTTCCTCTCTCTTTTTATCTTTCCCTTCGTTCCTCTCTCTCTCTCTCTTTCTCTCTCTCTCTATCTATCTCTATCTCTCACTGTCTCTCTTTCTCATCTCTTTCTTTCTCTTTCTTTCATAGTATTATCCTTTTCTCATTCGTTTCGTTTCTCTTTCGTACATGTTCGTGGTATTTGGCAGCA
>NC_140814.1:5320000-5340000 GCF_050613455.1 Vespa mandarinia | reverse complement strand
AAGCTTGATCTTCTTTGGTCATATTAAGCAGGAGTTCTTCCTACAGTCTGGCAAACGCAACCGTACAATCATCATACGTATGAACTAACATTTATGAGGGAAGGGTGTACACGACTATCAATTATTAACAGTTCCATCTGTCGGTACATCTTGCCAGATCCCTCCACTCATAGAATACCTACTATACATCAAGGGCACTACATCATATTACATGAGACTGTAGACCTTATGGCAAGTGTAGGATCCTTTCTATTCGTTAAAATGTTTCTTTTTTTTTTTCTTTTTTTTTTTTGTTTTCTTTTTCTTGAATCTGATCCCATTATTCGAAAGACAATTATACTTCGGAATTTTGTGAAAACAAAAAAAGATCTTTCAGAAATCGTCCAAACAAAAAATGATTGAAGATGAGGATATAATTATTGTTAAGCTTTCATCGGTTATATTTTTTCGTTCTGAACGAGCGTCAAAATTAACCTCGCAGGAGTCGTCCCTTCGTGTGAGCATTTAGCAGTGTTTTACGCGCTGGAGAATGCAGCATGGTGTTTTAATCAAGTGCCATAGCATATTGCGCCCTGGGCTAAACGTGAGCCCATGCCATTCGCTCAGCGGGGTCTCCTTTTACAAATTGCTACCTATCGTACCCATCCTCCCCCCGTAGCTATATCAACGATACGTCATGACACTCTGAATGCGTTATTGGAGGAGTATTCGACATTAGAGAGTATTGTGTTAACGTGGGTCATGTGCTCAAAATATACTTCTCCCTTTTTCTCTTCTTTTTTTTTTCCTTTCTTTTTCTTTTCTTCTTTTTTTTTTCTTTCCTTTTCTTTTTTTTTTTTTTTTCGTCGAATTTCCTGAATTTGCGACTCTTCCTCGACGTTTCGTGTCACGAGCTATGTAATGTACTTATTGAAAATTGATAAGGGATTCGATTTTTCATGATTCGAGTTATCGACGTTTCGAGTATATCCCCAAGTGACAAGAGAAGTTCTTCGTGTACTTTAATTTCATATAAGCTTGGTTAAAAAGTATGAAAATTGAAAATTTTCAGTGATATAATCGATATGCTTCGTCATATTTTAATCGCTCGTTACGAAAACGAGATCCCTCCCGATCGCGAAAAGAGGAGGTTTAATCGACATTTTCGTTTATAAAAGCGCGACGATTATTATATTTTTACGGGCCAACTGTCGCATCACAGCAGGTTCTGTTTATAGGCGTAAAACAATTTTCAGCATAGAAAATCACGCGTTATAGTTTCGTATTATAGCATAACGGGGCACCATTCATTCAGGGTTCATGGGGCTAGTGTGTGGCATTCGTTACGGGGGTATTCATAAACCATCATAACTTTGCCCAGGGTGGATCACTGCCCGCTCCCTACATCATCTTCCTTCAAATTTCATTCACGTTGCTTTCCTTTTACGAATCGATTCTCGAATTCTCCCAAAAATTATCCTACCTTTACGTCGTGTTTATAATTTTTTTTATTATAAATATTACGTGTAAAAAAAAAATATATATATATATATAAACTTTAAATTTATTGATAATCCTTAGATCTTCTCAGTTTTATCGTTATCATTGAAGAGGATAGATATTTTAATAGATTTAGTCGTTCTCATTGATAGTTGAGAGGAAGAATTATCTTTTATAAGTAATAAGATCATATATTCTTATTACATTTTAATATTAAATGATCTAAACCTGATAACTTCATATATTTTATCGTAAATCCATTTTCTATCTCCTTTATAAATAATAAATATTGGTCTTTTTTCTTTTTTTTTCTTTTTTTTTTTTAAGACGTCACCTTAAAAAAGCTATTAATAAAGCTTTCTAAACAAAATACATCGACGTATATTCGTATCAACGACGAAAGAGCTATACCAGCTCGTTTATGAGCGCGTAACAAGATTTAAAGGCTCTTCGTGTTCTCTAAGGTCGTAATATGCTAACGTGCCACCATCCACTCCTTAAGCTTAATCAAGTACGGGCATGGAATGTCCACTTCTCTTCTCTAAACCTCGTTTACTCGTAGACTCTACGATCTCGAGGAGTTTTATCATTTTTTTAGTTTTCATGCATGAATCATATGATAATACGTGAATCTCCATATACGGAAAAACTTTCAACTTTGTGATAAGATCCGAAGAATCGATATTACTTGGGTATATTATAAAAAATTGTAATACGACGTAAGCACTGTTGTACTTCAATCATTACAATTTGTTTTTCATTTTGAACGAATCAAATCTTTCGTGAAATATTGACAATTATCAATTGTCGTTCATTCAACAAAAGATTTTTTTTTTTTTTTTTCTTTAACAAACGTAAATAATCAAAGTAATATTATTCCATGCTCAAGGACATCTTCTATTAGATTCAAGAAAGAGAATAGGTAGGATTCGTTGTAGGTTTCAGGACACTACGGCATCCAAGACTTCTTCGGACAAGTTTAATCCGAGTCTCTCATCTCCGACGAAGTAGAATACGTGCACGAAAGCAAGTAGAAGCATAGGTATAACTACGTCGACCACTATCCCTGCTATCCTCTCGTACACGTCCCGAACGATAGTTTGCCAGAGATACGGACGAGTCCTGAAGGACTCGCAAACCCAACGGCTGGCCACTGTGCCCACGGGAGAAACCCCTGGAACTAGCGTCGAACACACCGGAGCGTAGGTGGAACTTTCGAATCCGCGAACTACAACTACCGCAGTTAGCTGCCTCGCTGTTTTTGATAAGGATATTAATAAAGTTTAACGCCCGCGGTGTACCAAGAGTAGAAAGGAAGAGTACGATACACGAATGTCCTACGACGCATTGCGGATTATATACCTACAAAAATATTTCTTTTTAATATAGATTCGATTAAGGAAACTTTATGTCTTTAGATTTAACAATTTGTAACGTTAAAATGTTTTCAACGTTTGTTCATTTATAATTGAAAACTTAAGGATTAAATAGGAAGTAATTTTCGTTTTTTTTTTTCTTTTCTTTTTTTTTTTTATAAAATTCTTAATATTTATTTTTTTTTTTTTTTTTTTTTACTTTAGAAAAATTAATAAATACAGGACAACGATAAGGATAGATAATTCATTAATAATACGAACGATAGATAGATTATTCTTTCATAGGTTAAAGGCCAATTACATAAGTATTGTTACCCGATATAAGTTGGCTTTAAAACGAAGTTTCTTGAAAAGTCATCGTTTCGAGATAAACTTAGGTAGCCTGTTCTCTCTCTCTCTCTCTCTCTCTTTCTCTCTCACTCTCTCTCTCTCTCTTTCTCCTTTCTTCGTACAGGGCAAGGTTGGGGTTGTACAGCTTTCAGCAGAGTCGGCAACAGGAGTTCCTGAGGTCGCGACGAAGGCACGAAGGCGGCTAGTGGCCCCCACAGGAGCTATGCACTGACTTTCGCCCCTATCTACCCTAAACCTCGCTCACTTCTGTTCCTTTCCTCACCCTCCTACCGGTGGATCGCTTCGTCCATCTCTCTCTCTCTCTCTCTCTCTCTCTCTCTCTCTCTTTTTTCTTTGAACCTCTTTTTTCTTTAGTTTCGTCTCTTTTTCTCAAGCACTCGTTCCTGCTTTCCTTGGCCCAATTAATGATGGCGACGATATGGTAGATGCCTCCCGGCAGTCTCTTAAATTCTTTCTAGATGTCCTTATGGTCGTCCAGTAACGTTAGTCTCAATTCTTTTTTCTCTACCTCCCTCCCTCCCTCCCTCCCTCCTTCTCCCCCTTCTCTCTCTCGCTCTCGCTCTCGCTCACGCTCTCTCTCTTTTTTATTTGTTTCCTTCGTCCACGAGTAGATTAAATCTTTCGTGCAATTCACACGGGAAAAACGATCGTCGCAATAAAAGCGAGAGAACATCGACGTGATTAATAAATCTTTGATAATAATAATTACTACAAAGATTTACAAAGATTACTACAAAAATAATTTCTACAAAGAAAAGATAAATCGTTAAGTTATCTTTCAAGGCGAGATTTTAGTTTCTCGTACGTGTTAGATCGAGATTTTCTGTGTGTATGTGTGTGTGTGTGAGAGAGAGAAAGAGACAGAGAGAGAAAGAGAGAGAGAGAGAGAGAGAGAGAGAGAGAGAGAAAGGAAAAAAAGATTTTTCTTATGTAGCTAGATAACTAACGTAAGGATCGGTAAGAAATACGAAAGATCGGCAAAGAATACGTCGGTTAGAAGAGAGTAGAACGTAACAAAAGCACCGTTGGGAACATGGTCGAAGTTCAAGAGAATACCTTTAGTCTGGCTCGTAAAGTGTCTTG
The DNA here is from genome assembly GCF_050613455.1 of Vespa mandarinia. Taxonomy (NCBI): domain Eukaryota; kingdom Metazoa; phylum Arthropoda; class Insecta; order Hymenoptera; family Vespidae; genus Vespa; species Vespa mandarinia. The sequence goes on along the minus strand of NC_140814.1, from coordinate 5,335,711 downwards.
TCGGACGGTTTAATTGGCGAAATATGCTAAAAGTCGAGATCGCAATGAGATTTATTCAGGTGGTTACCTTGACTTCTCAGTATCCCTTTACGCGATCTTAGACAATATTCTTGGAAATTTATCAGAGAACCCACGAGATTCGCGCGACTGAATAGAGAACTCAATTCGACGATGGACGATGGGTCGAAAGTACGTAGAGAAAATAAATAAATAAATTAATAAATAAATTAATAAATAAATAAATAAATAAATAAATAAATAATAAATAAATAAATAAATATTGAGAAAGAAAGAAAATTTTTTATAAAATTTTTAATTTTGTATGTAGAAGAGAAATAGAAAAACGAAAGAAGGAAAGAAAGAAAAGAAACAGTTAGAAACAGATAAGGCTAATCTGTCTTTTGTAAATCTTTGGAAAAAAATTTGATCTATCGTTTCTTCGAAGGAAAAGAGAAAGAGAAAGAGAGAAAGAGGGATAGAAAGAGAGAGAGAGAGACAAACGTCTATCTTCCTTTCTCTTCGTTGTGAAAAGTAAACGACGATAGAAAAAAATGTGGGAGGATCGAACGACGAGAAAACGTTGTACGTGCGATTCGTTGCGGTAGTAAAAGTATTCAAGATTTTCCTTTTCGGAACAAAAAGAGATTGGAATAGAATGAAAAGGAGTAAGAAGAAATGCGCGTTGTCAATTATATTTCTTCTTTACGGTGGTTATGGTATGAAGGAAGCATGATGTTTTCTCATTGTTAACATAACTAGGATATTATTTAACTGTTTGACAGAACCGAGTACATCTTTCATTTTGATTTATTTACTGTTAACAGATTTATGAATCCCTGCCATTCTTTTTCCTTTATTTTACTCTATGTTCTTATTTCTCTCTCACTCACTCACTCACTCACTCGTTCTCTCTCTCTATCTCTCTCTTTCTCTTCCTGTCTTTTTCAAGCTACTTCTTGGCTGTCGCGAAATTTCTTTTCGTAAGGAAGAGAGGGTTTCTTTCGTCGAGATTTAACCATCCGGTCGACACACTTTCGTCCAGTAAAATTTGTTCGAAGGGAAAGCCTCGAGAAGAAGAGGGCGGATACAGAGTGAGCGCAAGCGAAATCCCAGGGCGTTCAACGGAGGATAATCCTTGGAATGGAGGATCATCCAATTACGGTGCAAGTGACCCGAGCATCATTTGTATTCATTTCACCTCCGTCTTACCTTCTTGTTGAGAGTAGGTGAGCATCTTCGTCGCGTAAGAAAGCTTTCCTTCTTAACTTTGTACGTTTCTCTCTCTGTCTCTCTCTCTCTTTCTCTCTTTCTCTTTCTCTTTCTCTTTCTCTATCTCTCTCTTTCTGTCTTTGTTTCTTGATTTCACCTTTGTACGTGTTCGTTGACGCAAAAGATTATTTTTGAGAGGACATTAAACGAAAGATATAACAAGTTTCTTTTCAAAGAGACTTTAAACCAGGGATTTGCAAGTAAATGGTCGGTTTCCCCATTGTCAATTAATTAATTTAATACCATTCTACCGTGATCACATTATCGGAAAAGGCACGTCAACTTTCAAATCTTCTCTTAAATCATGGATCCATGATCGATTACGTTTCGAAGAATATATATATATATATATATCTTTATCTCTGGTTATAACCAGATATAAAGATAGAACGAGATGTCTCTTTGCTAAAAGTAACAGTAGTTGTAATAGATAGTAGTAGTAGATAGTGATTGGTGAGAGATGGGGAGGATTGCTAGTGGGGAGGAGGGAGAGTATCACGTATCACATAAGTAAGAGGAAATGCACATATGACGAGGTCTTCATGGCTCGTTGCACTCGTACGTAGTACCAACCGGAAGGCATATTGGTATAATGGAGAAAGCGTGCACTTGTCCGATCTGCTGTGGTCTAAAATCTGACGCTCCCTTCTCTGCGATAGAACACCCTCTTCTTCTTTATCTATCTATTTCTCCCTCCTCTTTCAGTGATGGCCTCGTTGCCCTTACAACTTTGTACGTCCCGTATATCTCCTTGTTGAGAGAGAGAGAGAGAGAGAGAGAGAGAGAGAGAGAGAGAGAGAGAGAGAGAAAGAGAAAGAGAGAGAGAGTTTGAGCGATAGCCGCGAGACATCGAAAAGAAGAAGGGTGCTTTAACGTGGGGATTGAGGAGGGACAGGGACGGTGAACTAGTTGAAGAAGAAGAGGAGAAGAAAGGTAGAGGGTAGTGAGCTCGCATCTGTTTGCAATTGAAACAAGTGCCACGAATCTAACGATTTGATAGTTTTGGTGGTTGTTTAAAAGTGTGTATACCTTCGTCGAGAACCTTTCAAGTGTGATTAGAAATCGATAGTTTTCGAGTATCGATACTCGAATTTTATCTTCTTATTTTTCATCTCTCTCTCTCTTTCTCTCTCTTATTTTTTCTCTCTTATAAGATGATACAATGATGATGCGTTTTTATTCGAGATAGGTTAGAAGAATATCGCGAGGGAAAGAGAAATCATAGTATCGTGTAGAGACAATGGACGAGAAAGATATAGTCTTTACCGGCTATACAAAGTCATTCTCTTTATGGAGAAATGTCGACGGTCGTTTTCACGTGGGTAAGCATAGATGATGTTTCAATAAGAGTCGACGGTTAGAGGACGGCTCTAACGTGCATTTTGGCTTGGAGGCATTGTCATACCGGTATCTGAACGACCATACGCCGTAACAATATCGCAAATATCATACTCTCACCATTTTCTACCTTCTGTACTATCGTAAACGCGATAACATATTCCCAATACTTACTTTTGATTATCCTCTTACGAGTCACTACGAGCTAAGCTAACTCACTCGTTGAAACTCAAATATGTAAAAACCAGAATACATAGGTGCATTAACGTTATTCATATTATCTACAATCGATTTATTTTCTTAAATCGAATTTAAATGGGATCGTTCACTCGTTTCGGCCTGTCCTTTATTCATTTATACGTTTACTTGCTTACTCAAATCAAATCGTTAAACGAATTAACGATTACATTTAGTTCGTAGTATTTGTGACAGGTGTTCGATCATCGGTCTTGTCTCTTTTATCAGTAGGTACCTTGCGTAAACGATGAAGAGATCGAATGTCGTCGTACGAGTATGGTAGAAATGACAAGGGATGAGAGGGGTAATAGGATGGTGCACACGGTAGTGGTACACACAAGAGAACAGGATAAAGAACGGCTTTGTGCGAGCTCGTTGAGGAAGGGGCAGAAGGGGTAGAGGCGTCGAGACGCCTCGTTGGTCACCAAAGGACGATACCTCTCTCTCAATCTGTCATAGCGGTCGCGAAAGCGTGCCTCTCTCTACGATTTACCCATCTCTCTCCCTTAGTCTCTGTTTATAGACACCAACGCAGCTACGAGTCCATAATCCAAACAGAGGGTTCCGCACTCACTCACCGTAACCATACGCCATGTGTTCCTACGCCGATGGATAGGCTACGAGCGCAGAGACGGCTAAGTACTCGTCGACAGAGACTACAGACTTCTCTCTCTCTCTCTCTCTCTCTCTCTTTCCCTTTGTCTTTCTATCCATTTTTCTCTATTTTTTATTTCCGCAGAAAAGTTCGAGCGCTCAATGAAACATTAAACATGTATTTATATTTAGTACTTGCAACTGCAATTAGATCATTACTTGAATTTAAATCCGTCCGTTAAATCCGTTCTTAGCCTATGTCTTCCTTCTTCTTTTGTTCTTTAAAATTTTTTTTATAATCAAATGATTTTTCTCTCGAATCCCATTTCCACCCAACACCCTTCTCCCATGGCCGCCCGTCTTTATTAGTTGTATTCAAAAATAATGTAAGGGAAAGAAAGCCATTTCCGGTAGACTAGTCAGATCCGAGAAGGAGAACGCTAACGACTAGCGACTTTTGCGAGCATAACAGTAGGGCGATCTAATCCGGTCAATCCTCTTCGTCGAACGATAATTAGACGAGGCCGTAGATGGACCGGCTCGTCATATTTCGACGTAAATCCTTGATAAATCTTGGAAACCATCTCGTGTTACATCGTCTATTTCCAAAAGTATGATTCATAATTTACTTTAGCTCTTCAGAAAGATCTTTGCGGAGATTCATCGTTTTTACGTTTTAGTTAGGACGACGTTAATTTATAGATCTCGATGCGTTAATTTTACCCGTAGGAAACATGTGGTATCTCGACCAAACTCTTGTGTAGTTGGTTGCGCAAGAAGAATTCTAGCCCTTTCGTGTAACCACCCCGTTCTTTCCTCTTCGTACACTATCCCGAAGGACACCCTTGATCGGGATCGACCGCCGCACGCTAATTCACGTTCGGTGACGTCTCGTTGCCTTCGTAACAAGTACCATTGTTCGCGTTAACTCGATCGAGCGCCATTACTCTCCCCCTCTTTCTATTTCACGAGAACCTCAACGTGTTCTGTGGCTGTTGCTGCTGCTCTTGCTAGCAGCACGTCATTTAAATGGTAACCTGTGATGAAAGTAATGTTCAATGAACAATTTTCGAAGATGAATCGTATCGAATAAATCGGGACGTTTGTTTGAAAACAAAGATTTTTCATTCGCATGATCCAAAATCTACGATTAGTTTTATTTTCGATGATATTAAAGGGTGTTCGTTCGTATGCAAGACATTGTTTTAAACATTCGACATGGAACAAATGTTACACGATAAAATAATTTAATGAACGTTCCACCTATCTGTGTGAATCGATCGAATTAAGTAGAAAGAAAATTTATAATAAAAATTCTAATTTATCGATCAATTTAATTGGAAAGAATATCTCGTGATATTTCAATAACGGATGAACGCTTGACAATAAACAGACATAATCGCTAGAGTATCGCCTCGATAGGTACAAGCAAACAGAACGGATGGCTTTCTCTTCTCGCCCATGTTCCCTGTATTTTGGCGTATTTGTACCTTGTTATCAAATGCAAGCACGCGAGCTTGTAGCTGTATCCACCACCGTCCTCTCGCTCTTTCCTCATGGTGTCTCCCTTTCTCTCGCTTTTTCTCCCTCTCTGGACGTTTAACCTGTCGTTCCTCACCATGCGATTCTCTCTCTTTCTCTCTCTCTCTCTCTCTCTCTCTCTCTCTCTCTCTCTCTCTCTCTCTTTCATACACACGCACACACATAAATATATATATATATATACATACACATATACATGCGTACATGCACGTACACACCTTTCCTCTTGCAAACGTTACCTCTCTCGTTGTGTGTCCTGTATGCAAAGCAAATGTATTATATCACACAGGCCCCCAGGGCTGCATTACAAGCTCGATCGTAGTAGGTTTCCAGGCGTATTATTACGACCGTAAAAATGCAACCTCGTATTTCGCGAATACGACGAACTAAACCGCCCGCTAATTCCATTTCGCGAACGCGACGAAAAGGTATCGCATGCGGACTAGCGCAGAGAGTATCTAGAGTATTAGGAGTAACTTCTTTTTTCATTTTTTCTTTTTCCATTTTTTCTTTTGAAGAATAAGATTTTCTTTCTCTCTCGTCTTTCCCCCTTTGTTTGTTCTTTTTTTTTTTCTCTTCCTCGCGCTAAGAGGTCGAACCGTTTTCTCAAGCAAGATGAAGAAGACCACAGGAGAGATAATAAAAGCTGAACAATCAAGGTGAGATGCGTGTGTATAGGGAAAAAGCTAGAGGGTTGGAGAGTTTTCAAGGTAGAAAAAGAAAGAAAAAAAGAGAGAGGGAGGAAGAGAGAGAGAGAGAGAGAGAGAGAGAGTGAGAAAGAGAGAGAAAGAGAGAGATCGTCGAATTGATGTAGATAGTAGAGGGGTTGGAGGAACGATAAAAAGTAACTTTATGACCTAACGAAATTATAACGACGTAACGAACGATGAACCAATTTCGATTTACTCGAAGATTTTTCACTTCACGACAACGTACGAGATCTCATTTATTTTATTTTTTTCTTTTTTTTTTCTTTTTTTCTTTTTTTTTTTTTTTTTTTTGTTCAAAGCCTACGATAAAATAAATTTTTCGAAATTGATCGAAATAAAATCATGTCGAATTTTTCGACGTGTTATATACGAAATGTAAATAGATATAACAATGGATTTACAGAGAGAAAACAAGAACGACCGGGGCGTCAGAATTAAGCCAGCCGTGAAACAAACAGTGGATATTGCACGCAATGTGTCGGTGCCCTGGCTATGGAAGCAGTCCTCTGCAAACACGTTAATGTGCGAAATACACACATCCCGTTCTACCTAATATTGCGAGAACGTCGTTGGACGAGACCGTGATGCATTGTCCTTTCGTTGGAAACCGGTGGTTTGATTGCCCGCTGGGAACACCGAGATATTGCCACGCCAATGTCCGCTGATAGTTTATAGTGCAAATAACGTTCGACGCTTAAACGTCGATTATATCGTATTACGTAAAGCAAAAAATTTGGAAAATTGTCTATTTCGTTAGAGAAAAAGAAAAAGAGTAAAAGAGAGAGAAAGGGAGAGAGAGAGAGAGAAAGAAAAAAAAGAAAGAAAAAATAAATTACAGCAGGTATACGATATATGGAATATATATATATATATATATATATATATATATATATATATATACATAAATACCTTGCGATATAATAATTATTTTAAACGTTCCACATAAAATTCGGTATATACGCGTAGCTAGAATTTGTAAATGATAGGAAGTATGCATAGGAGAAGAGTGAAGAGGGGGAGGGTTGGGCCGAAGGGGGTGTTGGCACGGGTGCGTTTACGCAATTACTCGATATTACTGCTCTGGGCTCCGATAACTCCGCCAGCTCTGTACCAATAAACGCATAATCTCGTAATACCATTGATTTTCAATTCGTTATTTACTCGCCCCCGGTGGGGTTCTCAAACGGAAGAAGTGATTTTGCGCGGTTTAATCGAGTCGTCGATCTGCTATTCGTCGCTCGTACTCAGAGAGAGAGAGAGAGAGAGAGAAAGAGAGAAAGACGAAGAGAGACGGAAAGAGAAAGAGAGAGAGAAAGAGAGAGAAAGAGAGAGAGAGAAAGAGAGAGAAAGAGAGAGAGAGAAAGTAATGCATTGAAACGTATTTAGCGTCTGAATGTAATTTTAGTTTTAGAATCGATCTTACGTTCCAACGTTTATTATTTTTCTTTTATTATTCGATAGTATTAATCAACGAGGAGACTCAAAAATATTGTTAGAAAAATCATGAATGACGAATGGAAAAAATTAAGAAATAGAGAATAATCGTATTGGTAAAATCGAATGAGAATCGCGGTTCCGTTAACCGTAGAATGACTGTTCGATAATTATAACAAAATACGCTAATATCGTTCTCTCCGTATGAACGGCAGGTCAGGCGACCCCTATACACATCGAACAATATCGCGTATGTATTCGCGTGCACACGTACTAGGAACGAACCGTTTCAAACGCGTAATGCATGCGTTATTAACATTGGCAATTTTTCGTATTAATTAACCGGGAATATGCGGTGGCGCCCAATTAAAGCCGATAAAATGTGCATGCCGTTGTCCGGTATGGCGGTCACCGGAAGAAGAGTGCATTTATCGGTATCATCTGGTAAATTAAGCATTACCAATGCACCAAATTTACGTTTCTACAACCTATGTATTTATATACGTACGCTAGCAAATTTGATAAATCTCTCTATATGATAACTTTAAGCGCGCGATATCGATCGTTTCGACGATTAATCGATATATTCTGGGAATTGTTACGAATGAATTTTTATTTGCGTTCTGATTATATTTCACGTGATAAAATATAGGTTATCCTCCATATATATATATATATATATATATAAACATATTAATGCTTGCCTGTATATATTAAAATTTTATATCTCTTATTATAAATGACTTTGTTTTCTTTCACATCAGAATTATAAATTTATATTTAATATTAATGTGTGAAAAATCTGATCCTTTTTTCGAAGCTATATGAGAAAGTATAGAAGAAAAAGAATCGATATTCGAGGGAAGAAGAAACGTCTTCTTTGCTGCTTGACGTCATCGTCGGTCTGTAAGTTTATGCAAAGGGGGTGGCAGGACATCGGGTTGGCGGGCAGTGGGTACCTACATAGGAGAACAAGATGGCGTCCTCCCAAGAGAGTTCTCGAACGAGGCCGCAATCCAGCGAATACACGTCTTACCGTTTCCGACGACGACGACGACGACGACGACGACGACGACGAAGACGACGACGACGACGATGTTCGAAGCTTCTCCACCTCCATCTTTCCACCACCTTGCTCACCTCTCTCCATTGCAAAAGCAGCAGCATCGACGTCTTACACTCGCGCAAACTTTCCTTTATCGACCACGCGAAAAGTTAGTACACGAGCATGTACGTGAGTCCTCTTGCATTAGAGAAACTGATCCTCTAATTGTATTAACATAGTTAGAGATCAAGAGTCACGGAAAGACATTTATCTTGAAATTAAACAATATGAATTTTGTACGATGCAGAGGGTAGAAATTTATTATCAGATTATTTTCAATTGTAAAATCACTTTTTATCATCAATTTTTCTAATAATAATATATATATATATATTTTTTTTTTTTTTATTTATGGCAACGTTTCATTCAATATCGTTGTATCCAATTGTATTTTGATAAATTTACGACGAATAATTTCATGTAAATATATAACTTACATATTACTTGAATGTATATATCTAGTAGAGATATATTGATGGTCACGTGTATCAAAAACATGATAATAATTTTTCGCAAGAAAAGTTACATTTTCGATTAATCTTTTTCTCTGGGCTACACAAACTGATAGCCGAAGCTCTTGGCAAAGCTGTAGCTAGGGCTCTCGAGGGTATCCTACTCCTAACCGGAGTGCCTTTCTATACCATACTGTCCTATCGCCACTCACTGGAACGATCTCTCGACCTGGACGCATCGTTAGGCTTTGGCTAACTAGCTGAATTCCCTCCGTCCATCCCCAAAATGATCGGTTAACGACCGACGCCACGAGCGACCCTTCGCGAATCTTCGATAAAACCAACCCCGAATATGCTGCTCTCACGATCATTTCTCTCGTACTTACAATTAACGTTATAGCGTGGACAAGCTATTTTTGTTGATTGAAAAATACGAAATTTGATTTTCTTTCTTTTTTTTTCTTTCCTTTAATTTCTTTTTTCTCTTCTCCCTCCTTATGCCTTCGTGATAATTTTATTTTCAAATTTCAAACGAATTGAACAAACTAACGTCAGAGAAGAGGAAGAATCGACGTGGACGATAAATCACGAAGATAAATTATGATAGTTATGTGAAAGAGAAAAGAGAAAAGAAGAAAAAGAAAAAAAAAAAAAACAGATCAAAATCTTTTGTATTACAAGGGCCACGATTGGAAATGGAAAACGCGTAACTACGTATAGCCTATATCCACTTATATTGGATAGCTAGATATACATCATATAGAAGGGGATCGTAGAAATTCGTGGTCAGTCGAGTGACCGTCCTGGCTTATAACTAATTCACACGAACGTAGATCCCTGGATATAAAAATAATTTGGTTTATGGAAACAGACGCGTCCTCGATCCCCGTTTTCTCTTCCTTAGGTATCTATGCCTTTCCGTATTCTGAGAATAAATCATGAAGCGGTTGCCCGAAGACGGACGAAAATGCATCAAATTTTCTTATGTTAGCTTGACACTATCGTGGATTTTCATTTCGTTTATCGGATCTTTTCGAATACCGTCAGAATTTTAAGGGGCATCAAATATAACGTTATACTTGAAAATTTAATGACAACAACATTAAATTATAACGATTTAATCGAATATGATATTATCGTCACCGTGATATATTTCACCGGGATCAATTTCAAACTTATATTATATAAATTATATCGATTTGAAAAAGTTATATTAACTATTGAAGAATTTTACGAATTTTACATTAAATTATCAAACTCGTTGAGTTGACGATCGTCGAATTCGTAGTATGGAGGAAGTATGTTGCCTGTGAAATCACGCCTTGTACCTTATCTCGAAAAGTGGAAAGGATTAACGAGCTGGCTCTCTTATCGGCATCGAGGTAAACCCCAAAGGGCCGGAGGAACAAAAACGCAACGGCTAATGACGTTGACGCGGCAACCTGTTGTCCAGCCCTTTTGAATGGGAGCGCAGGAGTAGAGAAAAAGAGAGAAAAAGAGAGAAAGAGAGAGAGAGAGAGAGAGAGAAGGGAGAGGGTCAGAATGGTCGTGCTAATAAATGGGCCCAGCTCGGGTGGCGCATCTGCGTAGGAAAAAGTTGAACCGAAAAACTCGAGCACTATCCCTGAGGGTGTGGAAGGTTTGCTGTGCTCGCGCCCCCGCTTTACCCCTCTACGCATTATCATTATAATCGTACACCGATGCGCTGATCAGACTGTATTGTCGTGCCAAATGCTCGAAGAACGAACTAACATAATCGAACGTCTCGAATTTTTTTTCTTTTTCTTTTTTTTTTTTTTTTTTTGTTTTTTTATTAATGATATTTTTCTAACGAATTTAGATAGTAATAAAGTTAAGTAGAATAAAGTAAAATAAAATAAGATAAAATAAAATAAAGTTAATCATTTGTGATTTAAAAAATGATGGCCTTTCTTTGAATGACGTTTTATAATTTTTTAAATAATTTTCAAATAATTATTATAGTTCGTATTCAAAGAGAAACGTTAATCGTTAGATAGCAAACCACACAATAGGCTTTCGACCCATTGAAATCAATTCGATGCGGTGGCGATTCGCCCTTCGGCTCAATTCGTTTCGGATTTTACAAAAGTAAAGAAAGAAAGGTTCGACGAGCCTTGCCGTTTTAATGAAAAAGACGAGAAATAATCAAGCTTTAGCACTTCACGAATCATTTGCAAATGCAAACAAACTTCGTCATTGAATTTTTCGATACTTCGGTTCAGCCCACATGTTCGAATCTTTTTCTCGTAAGAATAAAAAGAAAGAGAGAGAAAGAGAAAGAGAGAGAGAGAGAGAGAGAGAGAGAGAGAGAGAGAGAGGAAGAGAAAGAGAATTTAGGGGGATGCCGCATAAGCGTCACATATGTCAGGGCCCTTTTCGCCAGGACCCTTCTCCCGTTTGTTTCTACGATCTACGAGCGATGGTACTTTAGTAGCCTTCATCTGAGACACATTGTATTACGTGGTCTTTCACAAGTGCGTCCGTCTCTTCGCGAACATACATACGTCTATCTATTTTAGATTTTTTTTTCCTCTCTCTCTCTTTTTTTTTTTTTTTTTTTTTTAACGAACTTAATCACCTAGTCACCCTTCTCTTTTTCTGGGTCTGATTTTTTTCTCGTCGCTTTTTACAAAAAAAAAAAAAAAAGAAAAAAAAAAGAAGAAAAAAGACACATTTCTCTTATCGTCGTCCGTCGATTAAAAAATGAAAACGATCGAAAGAGAAAAAAAGAAAAAGAAAGAGAGAGAAAGAGAGAGAGAGAGAGAGAGAGAGAGACAGAACGAACTCATTGACAGTTTTATTCGCGAACATTTAAGCTTATAGGGAGATGGTTGAATTGACGGAGTAGGACAAACAGGAAAACCAGGATCGAAATATTATCATAGCTGTGTAATAGGCTTAGAGTGTCTCTTTTGCGTGTTTCTCATTGCGGGGTGCATTGCAAGCCGTTGCAAGCCCATGACAACATCCCGAGAAGTCCGGCCGACCCTTCCATGCCGGTAATTGGATCTCGCCGGTACGCCGATGTTCATTTGACATCATTCGAATACTTAGGCACCCTGACACCGTTTGTTATTGGATTAGTTCGAATATTTTCGATGCGTTTAAGAATACGTATACACATAGTGTCGGGGAATATTTTACTTATTTATTCAATCATATTTATTTACGTATTTATTAACGCGTCCCTCATTTTATATATTTATTCTCATTGAAACTCATCCTATTGATGGATCTATTAAAATATGTTTTTTTTTTTTTATATATTTATTTATTTATTTATTTATTTTTTATTTTGTTTCGTTTTAACGTAGTAACGTAAACTCATTCAATTTGAATTGGAAGAATCAATTATGAATTGGAAGAACGAATTGACGTACGTGCATTCATTATATCGTTCATCATCGATCAAAGTCAAAAATGAATCGTAAAAAGATGATATTTATGATTTTCGTAATATCAGGTATGATCTTTTGAAATCTGTCGTATCGATGAGTTCGATAAATGAAATAAAAAAATAAAAAATTAAAAAAATTATTAAAAAAAAAAAAATATATATGTATATATATATATATATATTTTTTGTTTTTTAATTAAAAATATGTACGTACATGTATATGTATAAATAATTATAGACGTTTTTTCTTAGGAGCTACTGATTTATTTCATCATCGTATGGCAGCATATGGAATTTTTTTGTTGGAAAGCTAAGAGGTATTTCTCGGCCAAGAAAGTGTCAAAGAAGCAAGAGGAGCGTTATTTCCAAATGGGCTTTCGTACTCCAGACGCGAAGTCGTTGCCATAAGGTGGCAATGTTACAGGCCGTTGGGCAACCAAGAGGGATCTCATGAATCACGGCACTGAAACGAAGCGAACGAGCGAGCAGCAAGCGAACGAACGAATGAACGAGCGAGCGAGAAAAAGAAAAAGACAGATAGAGAGAGAGAGAGAGAGAGAGAGAGAGAGAGAAGGCTTTAAACAAAAAAAGAAGAAAGAAGAAGAAGAAAAAAAAAAAAGAAAATAAAAGGAAGATTGAAACCGGTTTGGCACGCGCTCATCTCCCAAGCTTCGCAACGACGCCTGCAGACCCTCATTAAATTTCTTCATTATACTCTCGTGCGACGTATAAACGTGGCTATTGATTCTATAACGTTCGAATTCGGTAGTTTAATTTTATCAGAAAGCAAAGTGAGATATCAAGATCGTTGGGAAACATAAGATACGCGAGGGAACGAAGAAGAATGTCAAAGTTTTCAAGTTCATGAAATGAAGAAGGAAACGAGTGGAGGGAAGGGTACAGGGAGTCTTGTGGAGGGGGGGGGATGAGGTGAGGTGGGGGGAAGAAATGGCAAATTACCCGTTACAGAACGCATTATCTTTACTCGATAGAGCCCGTATTTTTTCTTTTTTTCCGCGCAGTGATTCTCAATCGTGGAGAAATAACTTGAGGAGAGATAAAAAAAAGAAGAGTTTGTCTCTCTCTCTCTCTCTCTCTCTCTCTCTCTCTCTTTCCCTCTTTCTCTACTCCCTAAATTCGACCCTCCGTCGAGGATAATAAATTTATTTCGGAGAGAAGATTTCATAATTACTTTTTCAAATCCCTCCCCCTTTAGATTCTTTCTTGATCGAAGAAGAACTACTCGATGGTGTTTTTTTTCTGAATGTCTTTCGTTGGTAACGAAAGAGTAGTTCTTTAAAGACTAACTCGCACAGGTGTCGATCCGTAATTGGAGGATAGGTGACTACGAATCGAGAGGAATAAAGCGGCACTGAAGCGGAGGAGAAGAATCGAGTCGACGAGTCGGTGTTTCTCCTCCTGAGGGAGAGATCACGTAGTTCCCGGTACTTGATTGCCGTTCGATAAAAACTGGAGCCAAGTCTACTAGGTGCGACTACGCGAGGCATAGCCGTCATTAAACGCGTCTAGTGTGCGTTACAACGTAAACCGGCATACCATAGAAAAGGACACTGACACCACCAAGCGCATTAACTCGATGCCGAGTTAGTATCGCGCACGTGCGTTTGCGAAGTTAGCTCGTCGTTGGCACCTTTCGGAATGTCCGCGAGTTAGTCGATTCTTGTCGATTCTCGTCGTTCATCCTCCTCCTGGCGAGTAAGTCCCTCGCGGCGATTTTCAAATCTCTTCTTGCTCGGATCCACCTCGAATAGTTTCCCCTTATATTATCAAGACTCACCAGCGCAATACGGCAAAACTATCTCGAAGTAGTACTTTAAACGGTAGGATCGTTGATCGAATCACAGGAATTACCGATGTCGTACTTTGCATACAGACGATATATCCGTTCTTGTGTTCGCGATAAACGCAATCGTCTCTCGTACGTCTATGGTATTCAATCGTTTAAGGGGATCAAAAGCTAAATACGTCGGAAATTGGTCAATTACATGTTCTTCTACATGCTGGTTTTCGACTGGTTGCTTGTTTAAAAAGGCCAACAAGAATGTTAACATTTTTTTCTTCTTTTCGAAAAGAACAAGACAGATAAAAGAAGTAAATACGCTCGGACCATGTCTTATAACGTGCCCTGAGTTCTGAGGAAAAGAAACAAGACAAAGAAAAAAAAAAAAAAAAAAAAAAATAATAGAAAAAAGAAGAAACGTATACAACGAAATAAGAACCTATAGGAAAAATGAACGAGGAGGTAACGTGAGTATGAAAAAAAAAAAAAAAAAAAAAGAAAAAGAAAACCAGACAAAAACAAGAAGAAGAAGAAGAAAAAAAAGAACAGAAAGACAAAGGTAAATGAGAGAGAGAGAGAGAGAGAGAGAGAGAGAGAGAATGAAAAAAAAGGGACAGAAAGAAAAACGTAAGAAGAAAATGTCATATGAAAGTTAATAGAAAAAAAAAAAAGAAGAAAAAAACAAAAAAAGAACAGATCTACAGATCGAAGAAACGTCGTGATGGAATAAATGCGAGAGGAGAACCGACACAGCGAGGTCGCTTGGTTTGCGGCGCGCACCGCAATGAGAAACCTCGGGGAACGACCACGGCGGCGCCAGTGTCGTAAGCGACGGTAATAGGCGTGTCATAAGGTCGGCGCAGAGCTTCCCTGATTGGCCATCGTATGGTATTATGATTGGTCCATGACGAAAAATGGGCGTGTCGAATTAGGTCTCGAAACGGTGTGCGCGGCGCGGCTCGTTCGGCCTCGTACGGCCTCGCCCACCAACGGGAGAGCTTTCCCGTGGGCCGAGCCCGTTGGGACTCGCTGGCACGCCGCTCGTGCCGGCCCTGACACATTCGACAAGCGGCGCCGTAACGGGAAGCAACGCGCGGCTGGGGACCTCGCTTGGTGGAAACGCACTCGAGCTGTTCTGCAGCGCGCGAGACGACGACAAGCACGACGACGTGATCTCTTCTCTTGGACGTCAAACTGCAAGAAAGAGAGAAGATAACAACACCCACGCGTACTTGGAACGTATATACATATATACATATACGCGCGTATACATACACATACACGTACACATACACACACACGTACACGTACACATACACGTACACGTACACGTACACGTACATACAACGTACGCATATATATATATATATGTGTGTATATGTATATCCATACACGTGAACACGTAACATACGACGATCCGATCGTCGATTTGACTTCTCTGAACGATCATCATACGCGTTCCTCTTCGGTCGTTGTCGTTCGTTCTGAAAGCGACGAGGAAGACGACGAGGACGGCAAAATGGAGTAAGAATTTCGTAAGCATCGACAAGAAGAGGAAGAAGAAATAACGAGAGACGAAAGGAAGGAAGGAAGGAAGACAGAAAGTAAAGAAAATATTGAGTGAGAGGAGTAATAATAGTGGTGTTTCTAATACGAACGAACGAAGGAAAAGTATCGACGTGAGATAGAAAGATAAAAAGAGAGAGAGAGCGACCAAGAGAGAGAGAGAGAGAGAGAGAGAGAGAGAGAGAGAGAGAGACAGAAAGCAAGAGGAAAGAAAGAGTGAGTTTTCGCGGTAATCGAGTGCTTTT
>NC_140814.1:5292500-5315000 GCF_050613455.1 Vespa mandarinia | reverse complement strand
CGCTTCGGCTAACTCGTAATAACTAACGCCCCGGCGGTCTGTGCATTAACTGCGGATTTATTGTAATTCTCCGCGATTGCTTTATCCACGAATTCGTATCCATAACCGCGGGCTTGTATTATCCGCGTATTTCGTCCATAATGCACGTTCGTGCAAATAGCATAGGTCGCATTTCGCGATTCCCAGAGACAACAATACATCGACTCCGTATCGATCAGTGCCTATGCGATTTCGAGCTATGATCATGTCTAATAAACAACTACATAAAACGATAATGTTAATTACTTATTTTTCTTTTATCTCGAATTTATTTAATCATATATATATATATATATATATATATATATATATATAATCATATATATATATGATCATATATATGTATGATCGATTTTTTTCTTTCTCGCTGTAATATCTTTTGCCTATTCTAATTTTTCTATTTGTTTTCCTACGTGTTTTTCTTTTTTTTTTCTTCTTTTTTTTTCCTTTTTTTTTTTTTTGCTTCCTTTCTCTTTTGAATGAGTTGGTCCTTTTTTGCGCGAAACGAAAATTCTTCCTTCGAAAAGCGAGTCTCGAGTTTTAACCCAAATACTATCCATGCGGCCGGTAAATGCTAGACATTTTAAAAGGTGATGGATGGCATCGCACCCCTGAGACTTAACCGAATAATAATTGTACGTTCAGGTGCAGGCGCGATAGAACTGCCAAGCTCGTTTCCACCCTTCCCTTCCTTTCCGATTGGTTATCCTTTGTTATGCCCTCCCATCGCATCTGCGTTTGTATATTGGCCTGTTGTGAAGCAACGACACGGTAACGCGTTATTTTCGTTATTCTTCCGATAGGAATGTTTCCATTAGATCGTGACATAGAAACCTGATTTTTTTTGTTTGTTTTTTTTTGTTTGTTTTTTTTTGTTTGTTTTTTTCTTTTTTTTTTCTTTTTTTTCTATATTACCTAACAAAGACAAGAACTCGAAAACCTAAAGATACCTAATTAATATAATTTCGTAAAGCAATGTTCTCTTCTATTGGAATTGTTTTACTCGTCATAATAAAATCAATCATTCCTTATTCTTCTAGTCGTTTGAAATTTCGAGAATTTAATGACAATGCGAAATCTCGTATCTCGTAGAGATATTACCACGCCGAATATTCACAACGCGTGGAGATCAAACGATGGTTGAGATAAGAAGATAAAAAAAAGAAAAAAAAAAAAAGAGAAAAAAAAAAGAAAAAAGAAGAAAAGAAAAGGAAAAAAAAAATAGAAAGAAAGAAATTACAGGAGGTACGTAAAAATGTGAACGTCCGTGATATGGATATAGAAACAACGAGACAACGCCGTTTTGTTGGGTACCAAAAGCATCGCAGGTGCATACTGTGAATGCAACGAGACGCCCGTTATCTGGCTGAGCCGGAAAATGGGAAACGCGCGATGCAAATTGTACGCGCGAATCGAGCCTGTAATTATCACCTTGGCGTCGATCGCCGCACAAAACGGGACAATGTACGCATGTAGTATCCACGTATACGCACGTGCTCTTTCTCTCTCTCTCTCTCTCTCTCTCTCTCTCTCTCTCTATCTCTCTCTATCTCACTTTCTCTCTCTCTCTCTCTCTCTCTCTCTTCTCCATGTACCGCAGCCACGCGCGTAAAGCATAACCGACCATAAACGTGGCCACGCAGAATGCCCGCTACACGAGGAACGAAATGACGCGAAAAATAGCCGCTTAATAGAGGAATATTGGCGGAAAGTGCTCTCCCGCCGCGTGATTATAATTATTTCGGCTCGGTAAATTGCCTCTTGACCGCACGAATTTTCGGTCGCACGCGCTGCATATACTACATTTGAATTTCCCGCTCTTCTGTTAAATCACTCCAAACGTTTCCATTCTTTCTTGTATTATCAATCGTTAATGATGAATTATCTTTTATCTCTCATCGTTTTCCTTATTCTACCTGACATAATACTTTTCGAATGATGATTTCTTTGCATTCGCAATTTCGTGATTTCATTCGGACAATTAAATATGATAAAAAATATATGACTTGTGTATATTTTTCTACGATTCTAAAGTTTTTCGAGCTGAAACATTCGTAATCGTAAAGTTTAGATTTTCATGGAAAAAGTCTAATGCGACGCAAGTAGATAATGTCTGTCGTGCAAAGGACTCATCATTCGCGTAGCAAAGTAGGGACGGACGGTCGTGCACGGCCACGTATATTTGTCTTACTGGCTTATCGATGTTGTGACTCGATGATCCTCAGAGTACGAAACTACCACGCGAATCTTCGTTATCTAACAATGAAAAACACGTGATAAGTGATAAATACGTTAAAAAAGGAAAAGAAAGAAGGAAAAAAAAAGTAGATTAAAAAAAAAAAAAAAGAAAATAAAAGAAAGAGAAAAAAGATAGAACACAAGTTATTACAATGTAATAATTCAAAAATGAAATTTATTCAATTCTTTTGTGTAAGAATTGAATAAGTGTGACGTGAACGATCAATTAATAGAAACGGACGAGGAAAATTCTTGAGAGATTTTATTTAAATGTAATTTTTTTTTTTTTCTTTTTTTCTTTTCTTTTTTTTTTTGTACAATTTAAAGCCAACACCTAACATCCCGATTGTGTCGATTTGACGTTGGCTATTATTTTGAAAGTTTTTCACGTGCATAAATAATTGAAACAAATTGATCCAGTTAAGAATCTATTCTTTTCTATGTTGAACGTATAGGAAGTTAAAGCGTGCACGTTAGGTGATAATGCAACTGTGTGGCAGAGGACGTGGCCACACGTTATATAGGAATTGGTGCATGGCGAACGGGGCAAAATAATCGGACGTCGAGAGTTATGGGGCGCGAACCGGCGGCCGGTTAATCAGCCACCGATAATTATCGACACGGGCAGTACATCACTCCCCTACCTAGCCCTCCCCACAGCCCTTGCCGTCCTACTACGTAACGTCGGTTGCAGCACAGTTCCACCCTTCTGCCACCCCTCACGAACCGTTCGCAAAACCCCTTGCAACTTTCCCGCCCCTACCTACCTACCTACCTACCTACCACCCTCTCACTCTCGTTCTCGCACTCTCGCGGCGCCGTGACAAACGCATCGCCGATACCATCATTTATTTCGCAAATGTGCTGCAAAACTGCCGCTATTCATTTTCGGTCCAGTCGATTCAGTTTTCCGCTCGGAGAGTCCGATGCGGTGCCGCGCGTACCGCCTCTCCCTGCCTCCTACCAACCCCCTCGATCGGTCTCTCGACGGTTTTATCGTTGAGCGATTTCTCCGCGGTGCATTTTGAACGTTGGATATCGCTTATCGCGTTACAAATCGAGGATCTTGCCCGATAGATAAGAACTTTAAGAGTCGGACCAACGTTAGATGAGATCTAACGTTTTTTCCTTTTTTCCTTTTTCCTTCCTTTTACAAACAATCCGACGCGTACAATGATTAAACTTCACATTCTCATTCGTAGTTTATTATTATATATCCACGTGTATTCACTTATATGTAATCACTTTATATATATATATATATATATATATATATATATATGTGTGTGTGTGTGTGTGTATATGTATGTATAAAGTGATTAAAAAAGAGAATGAAGAAAAAGTCATAGTGATTATAATTACTTACAAATAATTTAATCGTACTTGAAACGCGTTAAGAATTTCGCGATACGCGAATATCAAGTAAAGTAGCGCGCATGAAAGAGAAGAGAAGAAAAGGGAAGAGATGAGAAGGGAAGAGAAGAGAACGAAAGCGTATTAAATTCGAGAGCGAGCCGCTTGTTAGCAGAGGTTTAAATATGCAAGTGGTTGACTTAATTGCGAGAGTAGGTGCTATGCTACGATCGGGCTTCTCTTCGTTCTCATGAAAGAAATCGACCGAGCTCTCGGTTTTGTTTAGACACCGTTAAACGAGCCACGAAAAGGCTAAGAGACCTCCCAAGAATTTTATACGCGAGATATAATCGTCGGAAAATAATGTAAATTTCTAAAAAGGTTTCAACGTGTTTCTTATGATTTTTTAGAAAAAAAGAAAAAAAAAATGGAAAAAAGAAAAATTCTTATCCATTAGAGTTACGTGCTTTTTGAATTTCGATCAAACGATATCGAATTACGAATTTATTCAACGATCGTTCGAAAATGAAAGTCCAGTGTCTCGTGAATCGAAGGAACTCGAAAAGGGAACTCCTCCTGCCATTACTCAAAGATGGCATCGGAGTCCGGTGGTCTAATCTCGGCACATGAGACCTTAATGGGATTTTAAGGCGACGTGGCCACCTGCGTTCGTCGCAACCTTCAGCCTCGTTTGTCTTTCCTCTCGAACGTTTTCGCTATTTTTCTTATTGCCAAAGAAAGACATCGCAAATCGTGTATATCTAATCAATAGACCGATATTTATCAATTCGTTTATACAAGAGATGAATATTATAATCAATGACTATAATAATTATATTCGTGTTACAGGGTTGGCGTCGCAAAGGCGCATTTCGAGAAACAACCACCGAGCAATCTGAGAAAGAGTAATTTCTTTCATTTCGTCATAGCACTTTACGATCGACACGATCAGCCGATCGAGATCGAAAGAACGTCATTCATGGGATTCGTCGAGAAAGATCAGGTAAATTAATAGATATTTCCGATTAATTTTAAACATAACCACATTGACAACGTGTAAAGTTTCTCTTTTTCTCACGATCAGAATTAAAAAAAAAAAAAAAAAAAAAAAAAAAAGAAGAAAAAAAGAAAAACTAACGAACTTGTTCTTTATCAATAATACTAATTACCATTTACTCTTTCATAAAGTTGAATTGATTTTTCGTAATGTAAGCAACGTAATGCGTATGCTTTATAAGATATTACAAAGGACAAAAGAAATAGTGAGAAGGGAGAAAAGAAAGTAGTAAAGTTCGCGAACGAGAAAGTAGAGAATTCGTATGTCGATCGCCGGTGAGAAGGGGAGGGGAGGGGAGGGGAGGGGGGTGGTGGTGGTTTTCCCAAAGGACAAGCGGAAAAAGGAGACGAGGCCCTTTATGACATCGGGGAATATCGTGCGAGCGCACGCTTATCTCGATAATTGCCGTTTCCATTGGACGGGGGTATAAGGGGAAAGGGTGACGTCAAATATTAAACGGATCCTCATGTGTGTATACATATCGATAGTCCGTACGGCGGAAGCACACCTACCAGCTTTTCCAGCAATTAGTCGGACAGGCGAAAATCCATTGGCCGTTTGAGAAATGGCTGTGGAAGAACACGCTTCTCTACGCGTTCCTGTTCCTGGTCACGCGAAAGAGCACCGAACGACCGACGGAATAATAAAGAGTCGACGACGCCACCTACCCTTCCTCTGCCCTCCTCCCCTTTCCTCCCCACTCCCCCCGTCCACTACCTTTTTTTTTCTCCCTACGTATACCTTCCTTCCTTCGATCAAAGATTAGAAAAAGCGTCGCGCGAGACCGATAGGGCTCGGAGGATTATATGCGTTCGTTATTAAGCTTCGCTCGTGCATTAAATGTCCGCAATCTACAAATTACTTTGGAGCTTCTCGCCTGTTTCTATCTTCTTCTTCTTCTTCTTCTTCTTCTTCTTCTTCTTCTTCTTCCTCCTCTTCTTTTTTCCTCTCTATCTCTCTTCATCTCTCTCTCTCTTTCTCTCTCATTTGTTCGTTTTCAAGTGTTATCAAATTCGTCATGACTAATCGTAGAAGGAAATTCATCCTTTTAATATATTATACGTTTATATTTATGTTCGTTCAGATATAAAGTCGAACGAAATACTTGATAGTAATTTTGTTAATGGCAAAAGAACCGAGCTCGGTTTTCACGTTGCAAACGATCGTTCCTACTTCATTTCTTCGTAATAAATAGTTACTAGAAAACGTTGCTCGTTACTACTAGCCACGAGCACTCAGATTTAATGGTCTCCTCGCGAATCGCTTCTTTCCATTCTTTCCAACCCAGACATCCGGTCGACTCCGAGTATATATAAATAATGGCTATTTGATTGAAGACTGGTTTTCTTCTCGCGACTTATCGCCGAGATCTCGCGTTCCCGAAAGAATGCTCTCGTACACGATACGAACGATTGTCAAGCGCGGTCATCATTACAGCTCCACTTTCTGTTGGTCAATTAGTATAGCTGTTTAAGGAAAACTCAATCGATAGCGGCGTCGATTCCGTTGCGTAAGAGAAATCGTTACGCCGGAATATAACGGGCGGACAAACGACTTTTCGGATTTGCCAGTGAGTCTCGTTGAGCTTTTCCTCTCTTTTCGTCTGGGTAAAAATGGAGAAGACACGGTCTATGTACGCGGTTACCTACGTGACCATCGAACGAGAGAAAAAGAGAGAAATATATATATATATATATATATATATATATATTTATATATATATATACGTATGGATGTCGATACGTTTACGAGAACTCTCGTGTTTTTCTCCCTTTTCCAGTTTTTTTCTCTTCTCTTGCACGATCGCCACGCCTGTCACGTTTGTGTAAGCTATCGGCGAATGTTGATTCTCGGATATGTTTATCCGTCATTTATCATAGACACGGTAGGTGGCTCGAAAGAACGGGCATCGTTAACATTTTTACGAATAAACGTCAAGAGCTTGGGATACACGTGTACGTTTAAAATGATGTGTCGCAAGCGACGACGAGAAAGATATCAATCGTATATACGGTATCTAAAAGGGTATAGAGAAAAGGAAAGAGAAAAAGAAAAAGAAAAAAAAAAGAGAAAGAGAGAGAGAGAGAGAGAGAGAGAAAGAGAGAGAAAGAAAAATGAAAAGAAGAAAAAGGACAAATATTCGCATTCGTTCCCGCATTTGACGTGTTAATCTCTCTTGCTAACTTGTTTTCAAATGTTCTCCATCGTTACCTACCAATGTCTCCTTTTATCGATTTTCGAATTGTGTTTTGTTTTATTCGTAAAAAGAAAGACAAAAGAGAAGAATGAGAAGAAAGATGAGGAGGGGGGGGGGGGAGGGAAAAAGAAAGAAAAAAAAAATTCCGAAGAAAAATCGAAGAAAGATCGAAGTAATCAAGCATCGATATAAATTGTCTATACGTAATACCAAAGCTTGACCTCCGAAATTCTCACTTTGCCCTCCAGGTATATCGTCGAAACTCAGTGTCTTCTTCTCTTTCCTCTAAACTATACCTATTCTCTCTATCTCTATATCTCTTTACCTCTCTCTCTCTCTCTCTCTCTCTCTTTCTCTTTCTCTTTCTCTCTTTCTCTTCGTCTGCTTCTACGCCTCAGGGTAACGAGGTGCACCCCCTAATAAATCTATCCGCCATAAATCGTCGACTAATTCGACAGGACGGCGCGTGGAGAGTCGGCTTCGTCCGTATGGAAGATCGTTGATTTAAGAACATCGAAAATTTTTCGTCTCGTCGACCACGTCTTCGCGATTGTTCCCTCTGATCGATGAATCTTCGAAACTTCTCTTACGAATCTCTTCTCTCACATTTCGCGCTTAACTTTTTCTTTTATCTGAATACGTAACACTCGTGGGTTACCGTCTCTCTCTCTCTCTCTCTCTCTCTCTCTCTCTCTCTCTCTCTCATATACATAAACACATATACACACACACACACACATGTGTATAATTCACGCGGCATGAACGCTCGTATCGCGTGGCCTCTCTATTAATTAGGGTCGTGAACCGTGACCATA
Organism: Vespa mandarinia; assembly: GCF_050613455.1. Taxonomy (NCBI): domain Eukaryota; kingdom Metazoa; phylum Arthropoda; class Insecta; order Hymenoptera; family Vespidae; genus Vespa; species Vespa mandarinia. Next base: position 5,307,301 of record NC_140814.1, on the reverse strand, counting down.
CATCAACCCCTCGTGGCCCGGTACACCTTGTCCTCCCTGCTACCACCCTGTGTATCCTCCCCTCCGATGATAGAAACATTTACATATTTTCCAATGCTCGCGTTCAAATTTTTCATTAAACTCACGTTAGAAAAATCGTAACGTTAAATCGAGTTTGTTAATTAATACTCACGAAGGTGTATTGTTTTATTTTATTTTTTTTTTTTCTTATTTTTATTAAAGTCTCATTGAAATCGTTCGATTTCATGTTAGTTAACAAGCAATTGATTTAATTTCGTTCAGAATTCTAAAGTGATCTTACGATTAGAAGAGATCCGAAGAACGATCCTGGTGAAACGCGAGGATAACGGTGCGTTTCTCGTACACGTGCCGATTCCCGGAAACGGGCGGCCTAGGTAAATACAGTGGTTCTCGCGTCTCATTCCACCTCCGGTCAGCTTTTTCTTCGTGTTTAATTAAAAAGTAGTCGTCGAGGTATATTAGAGAGAGAGTCGATCGGATAAACCGTGCGTATATACCTGATTAACGTCGCTCGTTAAATGGCCAGCGAATTTCGAGATTAATGGTCACGACGTTGATCTGCGACGTGAAATGAACGTTAATACGTGCTCGATGTTTACAAGACAACAACAACGACAATAATAACAATAACAACAACAACAACAATAACAACAATAACAACAACAATAAAAGAAAAAGAAAAGAGAAAGATTATATAATTAGAATAATTATCTGTCGAGTCTTCAATTTGTTTCGAAATTCTTTCTACCTTTTTCTCGATCAGATCGAAAATTCTCGATTCCAATCATCGAATTAATTCGTCTACCTAGTATCGATTTTTATTTAACCGTGAAACAAATGTAAATGCATCATTGATATTTTTCGTGATAGAGAACGACGACGACAACGATGACGACGACGACGACGACGACGACGACGACGACGACGACGACGACGACGACGACGACGACGACTGATCGTCATTAATAAAATGGAGCTTTTAGGAGCACGATACTAACATCGAAGGTCGTCGTAATTACGTTAATTCGACGTAAAATCGATCTCAACACGGGTGGTGGTTGTTCTAGCTCTCGGCGTTTGTGTCCACGAGAAGTTGTGGTCGTTCCTCAAAAAGTCATGCACGTGCGCGTAGGCAAGAAGAAAGAGAGAGAGAGAGAGAGAGAGAGAGAGAGAGAGAGAGAGAGAGAGAGAGAGAGAGAGAGAGTGGGTGGATAGTAATAGTAGTAGTATAAGTAGTAATAGTGGTAGTTGTTGTTGTTGAAAATGCATTACCGCGCGCTCTCGTGGCATATGGCAGGGTGCACGCATGACTCGTCAACGAGGCAGCACGATAATTATGCATCGCACGCCACGCGATACGTAATGGCACGGCTCTTACCGGCGCATCAAGAAATTAATAATTAGCGTGAGGTGGTAGACGGCTAGCCGTCTATCGTCACGGCGTTCCTCGTGATAGTAACGTTACGTCACAGTGCACTTAATTAAAAAGAGACACGAGTGAGAAGGGTCCTTCTCGAATCGAAGGATCCACCCATTTGCCATCTTATCTTTTCAACTGTCTTCTTTCTAAATCTTTATCTCCCGAGCGCATACGTAATGTAATCACATTACCGTATATACTTTCATGACGTTGAACGCATATTTATTGTATCTACTGATACGTATTATTTCTGTTTCAGGAATCCGAGGGACAAAAGACGAACAATGGTATACAATACAGTTTGCATCTGCTTTATTCGAACGGTGAGTTTCTCCTTTCTGTTTCATCATCGTCAATTCTTCTTTCGTGAGATTCGAAATCGATTATAAATCTAATTTAATGGAACATAACCCATAGGCCTAATAAAATAACGATATGAGATAAAATCAACGGGACAATATCATTGTTCTCGTAAGATATAAATAGAAGAACGTAAAAAGTCAGTGATCTCGTGAAATGTCTCGAATCGATCGGCAAACCATCCGCAAGCGTTCTTGCTGAGTGACGAAAAGGAAAAGGGTGTTGAAGGAAGTAGGAGTAGTAGTAGTAGTAGTAGGAGGAGGAGGAGGAGGATGAAGAGGAGGATAAGGAGGAGGAGGATAAGGAGGAGGAGGAGAAAGAGAAGGGGAAGGGTGGTTTGGCTTGGTAGGAAACGAGTACGTAATAGCCCCATTCGAAGCGACGATGACGGGCCATCAACATTCCATGCGGACACCCGGTCTCTTAGGGCCGCTAAAAAGCTCAGGAACTTTGGTGGCTGCGGCCCGCAACAGAGACATATTTTACGTCACTGCCTCGGCCACCAGGGCAAAAAGGTTTCAGCTTCCGTTCTGAAGAAGCTGGATGCGTGTGTACAGCGAAGTGGTTCTGCGCGAAGCGTGTAGGGGCCGAAGGGACGACGAAGGGAAGGAAGAGAGACAGGTCGAAGGGAGTGACCGATGGAAAGAAAGAGAGCGGATGAAGAAGAAGAGAGCCGAACGATTTGGAGGTGGTCCTGCTGGAGAGCATCCGGACAAACAGTAAGACTGGCTAGTAGCAGACCCTTAAAAACGAGCTCGTATTATGAACATATTAAAAAGGGGTCTGTAAGGCGCTATCCACGGGACTCCGTCGAGAGAGTTTTTCACTCCATATACGCCATCTCAGATCTGCTCCAGCAGCCTCCAACAGTAGATATCCGTTGGGCAACCTCACCGGAGCCCACTTTATCCTTCCTTTCGTTTCTTTCTTTCTGGTTTCTTCTTCTTCTTTCTCTTGCTCTGTTTCTCTCTCTCTCTCTTTCTTTATCTCTCTCTCTCTCTCTTTCTTTATCTCTCTCTCTCTCTCTCTCTCTCTCTTTCTTTATCTCTCTCTCTCTCTCTCTCTCTCTTTCTTTTCTTCTTGCTCATCGGGCGTTCTTTCTTTTCTCCTCGTCCGTCTTTTCCTTGCCTCCATACCACGGTTCTTCTTGTCCCTCGACTTCGGGATCCGATCAATCAATGCGAGATTTTTGCGTTGGCAGGCCTGACTGAGGGGCCGCCCTGCCATCTATGGGCACTAAAACGTGTTGCCAACATCGCGAACAAGAAACAACTAACTGTTGCAAAAGTAAGGAATATCAACGAATCTCGCCCCTTAAAGATCTCGCGATCCGTTCTCCACCTCCACCTTCTTTCTTTTTACTACTTCCTTTTTTCTTTCCCTTTCTCTCTCTCTCTCTCTCTCTCTCTCTCTCTTTTTCATCAAATATGACGGTCTCTTTCTGTGAGATTTTGAAAAAGATCGCGAACGGAGTCGGCAATCAGAGAGAACTGTGTTATTGAACTGGATTGGCAACTTTCGTATTGTCATTGGAAAGTAATTGGAAAAGAATGCTGAAGAAAAATGTCGATTGTGAAAATTTTATATCTTTAGACAAATCAATGGTGAACGATACCTTTTATAATCGAATCTTGTTGATATGAACCCATGCATGTGATTTATAGGACAAGCCATACGTATACACGTATGAGAGAGAGAAAGAGAGAGAGAGAGAGAGAGAGAGAGAGAGAGAGATCGGGCCCGTTTGTAATCCAACATTCGGCTTTATAAAAGTTTCATGCACGAAATGCGCTCGGCGTACTCGCATGTTTCTCTTCTCCTCTCTTTGTAAGAGTAGAGGAAGAAGGACGAAGAGGAGGAGGAGGAGGAGGAGGAGGAGGAGGAAGAGGGGGAGGACAAATTGGCTTGGATCTTCGCGACTGCCGACGATGAACGTTCGTCAGAAGTCACCAGAAGGCACCAGAAGGTGTCTGCGTGTCATCACCAATTTTCTCTGTCTCTCTTTCTATATCGCCCGGTCGGTCACTCTTCTCATATACCAATAAATCTATAATTAAATATTAAATAAGGAGCGCAGGCTGCCGTCACTCGCTGACGGCAGAGCCTCTCCATATCGGGTCCTTGCCCTTTTTGTCATCTCGATTCCCTCCTTCTTTCCACTCTCCTACCATGCACCGTTCTTCTTCGTTCTGTTCGATTTAAGAGCGGGAGAGAAAGAAAGAGAGAGAGAGAGAGAGAAAGAGAGAGAGAGGGAGAGAGAGAGAGAGAGAAATAAAAACGGAAAGAGAGAAACAAGGATAGCTTTCGTCGGCGAGACACGGAGGAACGATCGGAACGAGATATCCAGAATGAGAGAGAGAGAGAGAGAGAGAGAGAGAGAGAGAGAGAGAGAGGAGAGGAAAGAGAAAAGAAGACGGCTTGTCTCGTTCTCCTCTGAACGTACTAAGGAATATGAACTCGAGTAATAAGACAACGAAGGACGATTAAGGATAGAGGATCGATCGGTAGGATATAGAATCGCACGAATCGTAGGACTTTTTTTTTTTTCTTTTTTTTTTTTATATTCCTTCCAGGAGAGACAGAAAAGAAAAAAAAAAAAAGAAAAAAGGAAATAGTTTCTTTTTCGATTCTTACCTCCCTCGAACTTGGTCGCCTAGTTATGCTAATGCATCCTGACGAAGACTTATCTGCCTCTGAGACAGCACAGCGGGATACGACACTCGATTCCTCTTCTTATCCAACTTCTTCGTCATGTTACTTCGCTTTCAATGTTAGACTGTAACGCTCAACGAACACGATCGCGATTTGCTCTACGGAATGCTCGCAATGCCGAGCGTTTACTATCAAAGAGAACTCGTTAATTATAATTCAATGATATATTTATGTCGTTCGATGGTTTTGCACTGTGAATCAAACATTCGTAGAATTTCGTACAATCTTTTGATCCAATTCGTTCTCCATTTCGGATCAAAATACGTAGGAATTTAAAAAAAAAAAAAAAAAAAAAAGAAAAAAAAATAGTACGTCAAAAGTGTCCGTTTCGTTTTATCAGAAGGAAAAAAAGAAAAAAATAAGAAATAAATAAATAAATAAATAAATAAATAAAGAAGAAGCAAATCGTGAGTACGTATAAGAAATCAAAATGAGATGACCAAGTTAATTATGTAATATAAAAAATAATTTTCAAGGGCGATTAAAATGAGACACTTATTACGGGACGTGTAACACCAAACGATTACACGATCTAAGAGATTATCCCTCTTAGAGAACTTTTTCTTCTTATACATTATCATGAATTATGAACGATAGCAAGTGCAAACGATCGATCGGTTTTAGTTTCCTTTCGGCATTGGTAAATCCTTAGACGAGGGCGTAGGTACGTATCTACGCGCGTAAACCGGAGTATAGATACGAAGGTAACTTCCGGTAAAGCCGCGACGCTTTCTCGAGGTAATTTGTGAGCTAGTTTCGAGCGGAGTATCGTAATCCGTAGTAACGTTATGCGGCGCGGACTCTCTAGTCCGTATCTCCCGGCGGGTCCTAGGAGTCTTATGTTGGGATTACTCGGCTTACCGGACACGCGAGGCCGGAAGCCACGCAGGGTGTCTGTCCGAAATACTCCCTGGGATTATTCCCTTCGTAGAGAAGGAGAAGGAGAAGAAGAAGAAGAAGGAGAGAGAGAGAGAGAGAGAGAGAGAAAGAGAGAAAGAGAGAGGAAGAGTTTCTTGAAGTCTCAAGAAAGGCCTTCGACTCGATATGTAATGTTTTTAACGATTACGAACTTCTTCGAGTATCTTCAACTTCGAGAAAAAAAAGAGATGAAAAAGAAAAGAAAAAAAAAGACAGAGAGAGAGAGAGAGAAAGAGAGAGAAAAGGAAAAAGATCGATATATAGAGGAAAAAATTTCTCTCATCGATTTAAAATGACCAACGTCGGTAAACGTCCTAGTCGTACGAGAATCCCGCTAGCCGTGGCATCGTTTTGCCGTTTCAGGTACATCTTGATGGCATCGATACATCTAGTAAAACATTATATACTTTCTGTGCTGCCCGTTGTCATCTTCGAGCGTGACATAATAACGAGAATCGATTTTAACCTTCTCGATAATAATTATATCGTGGAATGACTGATAGAATATTGGAAGAAATATGAACGGAGAATTATACGGAGGGGGAAAAGATAAGAGAGAAAGAGAGAGGGAGAGAAAAAGCGAGAGAAAGAGAGAGAATAAATAAGAAATCGTATTTAAAAGATGGATGTTCGAAAAAAGAAAAATTGTATTCGATAGTGTAACGATTTAACAAGGATTTTACATAAGGATTAAGCAAGAATAAAAGAAGAGTAGTCGAACGAAGCGGCCTTTTCTCTCGTTAGAGAGAAAGGGGAATACAACGAAATTCTGAGAAGTTCGACCGCAAAGGGAAACGCAACTTTAAACGAATTAACGCTTTACACGTGCACGAATTTTTCCCTCCTTTGCTATGGCCGCATGCATGACGATCGGAGTCCTTTTCTCTGTCCTTCGTCTTCTACGCATCGCCGTTGAGTTCGTACTTTTGAAGGCTCGAAGTCGCGGGGCAGGGTCGCGTGCAAAAAAGTACAGGGAGATTGTGCATACTGCGTGGTCCCATGGGGCGGCGACCGATTCCTCCTCCGTTCTCGTCGTCGTCGTCGTCGTCGTCGTCGTCCTCCTCCCCCTCCTCCTTCTCCTCTCCCTCCTCTTTCTACCTCCTTCTCCTCCTCCTCCTCTTTCTTCTTTTCCTTCTTCTCCTCCCCATCTTCTCCTCCTCCTCCTCCTCCTCCTCCTCCTCTTCTTCTTCTTCTTCTTTTTCTTCTTCTTCTTCTTCTTCTTCCTCCTCCTCCTCCTCCTCGTCGTCGTTGTCGTCGTCGGCCTTAAATGCTCCTTAATATGCACTTTTTTCCCGGCACGCGCGGAAGGCCCTTTCGGCGGCGCCAAACTTGTCAGAATTTGAACACGTTTCCGTATTCGTCGCATTCGCCGCGTCGCATTCGACGCAAATTCCTGCACGCGGCCGATCTTAAGGTAATGGGGCCCTTCTTGCACATTCTCCAACTACGAAAAAAGGTTGACTTGCAAACCCGCGCTGGAATAAGCAATCGAGATACCCGAGCCTTTCGTTATTCATATACCCCGAACCCGACGACGATCTTGAAATTCTTCAATACGCAGAAAATAGAACTTATATATCTCTATATCTTTTGTTTGTTCTTTTTTTGTATTGTTTCAGGAGTGAGGCAGGTGCAAAACATCTTCGTCAGGCTTATCGACTCTGCGACGAAACAGGTGAGCTTACGTGCATATATACATGAAAATTCTTATCACAAAAGTATTTTAACAATTTTTATTATACATAATGTCACGTATATCGATTGATTAACATTAATCTATATATATATATATATATATATATATATATTTGCGAAATATAATTTTACTTTCAAAACAATGAATTTGATCTGAAACCTTTGAAATGATTCCCTTAAATCACGTCTAAAGTAAATTCCTTTGTAAAGCGTTGTCATAACTAAATATTTATTCATATATAAATATTGATAGTACGAGATTTGTAAGCGCGTAATAGGTAAAGGACGAAGAATGTTTATATTTATATATATACGTACAAAGTCATTACGTTCATATAAATATCGAACGTAAACGTATCGTCGTAACAAGTCTCGGAACGAATAAGAACGAAGAAAATCGTGAAAAAAGAAAGAGAGAGGGGGAAGAGTAGGTACAAAGCAAAAGGATAGTTGAGTTTGTTCGAGGACGTTTCAAGAGCTCGTCGCGTTTCGTTAGTCAAACGCGCCGGCGTGCGGTGCTCGAAGGGCGAGAAAACTTTCGGTTAGAAATCGTCGGGTGCCGTTATCATCTCAGCTACAAGCACTTAATTTTCCGGGGGGTTGCCTTCGCCACCCTTCAAGAAAGGAGGTAGGTACCCAGGCAGCAGCCAACAGCCACTGTCCCATCCCGTTATCTGCGCCACGTGGCCGAACCCTGCGCGCACGAGCCACGAACCACGTGTTGTGAGTAAGAGAAAGAGAGAGAAAATGTGTGTGTGTGTATGTGTGTGTGTGTGTATAAGAGAGAGAGAGAGAGAGAGAGAGAGAGAGAAAGATCGTTCTCCACTCTACTCTATTCTACTGTACGCAGGGCCGTACCTAGAATCCCTACATCGTAGATAGCATCAGAGGCATCACGAGCGAACGCAAATACGCGTACGGATTTTCTATCGGAGGCGAGAAGGGTTCCTTTGTCCTCTTTTTCTTTCTCTTCGACCCTAAGCTTCGTTCCTAGATTAGAATTTGATACTTTGTGTATGTATATTCTCAACGTAGTTGTTCTGTAATATGACGGATAACAACGATGAATTGTTCCTCTATTTACTAGTTTCCACGTTATATTTTGTTTTCTATCTCAGATTGAGATAGAAAAAGGAGTGAGAGAGAGAGAGAGAGAGAGAGAGAGAGAGAGAAGATTTTTGAGCTTGCGAATAATTTTATTTCGTGCGGTGTGATACTGCCTAAGTGCCCACAGACGAGAGTTCATCGTTTTAGTAGATTAAATCATTTCGGGGTCGGTCGGTTACGAAGGTAAGAAGAGCAAGAAGGAGTCAGCAGAGGACGAAAGAGGAGTAATAGAAGGAGGAGGAGGAGGAGAAGAAGGAGGAGGAAGAGAAGAATGGGGTCGGGGGAACCATAGCCGATGTTAGTTTTAGCTGATTAAATTACTAAGCCACGGTGGCCTTGCGCCGGCAGAGACCGAGTCCTCGATTCGCGATCCATTCCTTTTATTAATCGGATCCGAGCGGTCCCGGACTTGGTATCAGCCATAGAAAACGAGAAAACGGAAGAGAGAAATAGAGATAGAAAGAGAGAGAAAGAGAGAGATAGAGAGAGAGAGAAAGAGAGAGAGAGAGAGAGAGAGAGAGATGAAGAAAGAAAGAATAAAATATAGAGATAGTTAGGTACATATCGACACGGTCGATTCGTTCTCGAAGGACAGACATCGCGCTAATTATTAAATAGATTACTTTTACCGTAGAAAAGAAGTTTAAATAATAAGATAGATAAATTATTCGTGGGACTCTTTTCGGTTCTACGGTGCGATCGAATTATCGATATTTCGAGAAAGAAAGAAGATCGTTTGAGATGGAAGAGGCCGGTCCAATCTTGAAGAAGAGAAGGAGAAGAAGAAGAAGAAGAAGAAGAAGAAGAAATAGGGGAGGAGGAGGGGGCCGAGGGAGGGAAGAGAAACATGCTCGTTGAAGAAAAAGAAATCAAGAAAGAAAAAGAGTAGGAAAGGTAGAAATGGTAGAAATCGAAAACGAGAAAGGTGCAATTTATACATCAAAGCCTCGATTGAAACGCGCGTCTACGGTCGTTGCGTCAAAGCAAGAGGAAGACATGTATGCGCGAAGATCGATACGTAAACGTGTAAGTGAAAGAGTAGATGGATGTATACCCGTGGCATTTGTCGAGGGTCCATGGCGCAACAACCCGCTCGAAGTGTTTGGCAAATTCAGATCAACTGTATATTTTTATTATTCCACGCTTTGCTATCTCACTACTCGCATGGTTTCTCTCTGTTTCTTCCTTTTATCATCCTTTTTCTTTTCTCCCTTTTTTTTTATCCCTACCTCCTTCCCTCCCCCCACCCACCCCACCCCATCCCTCCCTTCCTCCCGTCCACTTCTTTTTCGTTTATCGAGCATTACAATGGTAAAATCTACACGCTCTACTTGACTTAATAACGGATTAAAAAACAACATTGAGACGAGATAAATCTCGTGGATCATCAAGTTTTCAAAATGTTTGTTAATGGTACTCAAATAGAAAGTCGTAAAATAGAAACGAACGCCTGTCAATGATGGTGCGACAAACGTTATTTTGTTTGTTAATCGTTCGGGTTATTTTTTTTTTTTTTTGTATTTCTCAAAAAAAGAAAAAAGAAAGAAAAAAAAAAAAAAGAAAAAAAGAAGAAAAAAGAAAGAAAAGAGGAAAAAGAACGTTAACCCATTCGACTTGAGAAAATTTGCGTCTCGCAAATCACGTTTAAAAGGAACTAAAGAGAAAGAGAGAGAGAGGGAGAGAGGGAGAGAGAAAGAGAGAGTTTCTTCTGCTCGAAGAAATCAAGTTTGCTCGGTTATAAATCCGCAATAATTGACTCTCGTTAAAGTTTCGATTCAACTTGTGAATATCTTTGTGTTTTCCCTTTTAGAAAGACCTTTCATGATTTTTCCACTTTCCTCATTCCCGTTGAAATTTCGCAAAAAATACGAGCCGTTCTCGCGGCGAAAGACGAGCTTCATGTCGGCCAAATAACGCTAACAACGTATGCTTTTAAGCATTCGTGAACGGGCATACTTCCGGGTACTCGAGGGTTAGAGTGAGAGGGAGAAGATAGACAGAGACAGACAGACAGAGCGAGAGAGAGAGAGAGAGAGAGAGAGAGAGAGAGAGAGAGAGAGAAAGAGAAGGGGAGAAAGATGGAGAGAAAGAGAAAGAGAATGAAGCGAATGCGCTTTTTTCGCGGGATTAAAAATGCTAAATGGTAATTAGTTCCGGAGATAAAAAAGCATTTACAGGACGCGGCTACGGTAGAAGCAGAGAACCGTACGCGTAGCCGTTACTTTAAATGAATGAACAACAGGAAATTGTAGCTAACCCCTTTAAGCTCCAACTTCCAGCGTAGTTGCTACATGAGCGAGTGCATCGCTTTTCTCTCTCTCTCTCTCTGTCTCTCTCCTATTTTTTCTCTTCTCTTCTCTTTTTTCTTCTTTCTTCCCTTTTTCTCTCTCTCTCTCTCTCTCTCTCTCTCTTCTTTTTTCTACTTAATGCAACAACGGCTTGGATACGCGGAGATTGGCGAAAATCGATTACGATGATTCCCTAGAAAAATCCAATAACCCGAGTAGTCTTATTTCGACTTTCGAAGAGGAGTAAGAAGAAGGAACGTGATAGAAAACACGAACGATAGATCAGAGGATTTATAATATTTCTATGATCTATGATATTAGATCGATGTTACGTTGACGTAGATTTTGAGTATCGATAAATCTATAGTACCATATGATATCGAATCGGAGTAGCAAGAGTGGCCATAGACTAATACTGAAATATGAGTATTTAAGCGTAGATTAAGGAAATAATAAGTTCGAGATAAGTTAATCCCGGTTAGATAAGGAAATAAAGAAAAGAGGAATGGAAGAGTAGAGTGGAGACTCCCGTCCATCGTACGAAGGGTGAAGAGAAAGGCGAGGGTGCGAGGGTAATATTGTATGCATGTTGTTCGTCGGCGTGTATAGGGGGACTCGGGGCTAAGGGGGTCGCGTTCGTATGCTACGTCGATAGAGAAAGGGATTCCCAGGGGACTTTTGGAATCGATTCGGGATGGAAATCATTACGGCAGATTTGAATGACTATCTTCGAATTTATCTGCACGCTTCTACGTTGCTCTTCTTCTTGCTCCTCTTTTCTCTCTCTCTCTCTCTCTCTCTCTCTCTCTCTCTCTCTCTCTATCTCAATCTCTCTCTTTCTCTCTGTCTCGTTTTATTTTACTCTTCTTCTTCTTCTTCTTCTTCTTCTTCTTCTTCTTCGCCATCTCGTATTCGTCGTTTCGCATTCGAGAACTCCGTCAAAACGACATTTACGATTTTATTGCAAGAGAATCGGTTTCTTTCTTTCATTCCTCGTAAGACGTCGTTTCGCTTAAAGTTACTATACAAGAAGTAAATCCAGTTTATATTTATCCAACAACATCTTGGTTAATCTTTCATTAACTCTTGTTTGTTTCGTATACGCGACATTTTGTATTGGCGATATGAACTTTCGAAATCGACGATAGGATTATAATTATCGATTATGAACTCGCTTCTATCGTTTGATATTTAAATTGACCTTTTGAGAATTCGTCTACCAAGAACACGTTGCGTTTGTAATGACTCGAGAACATTGACCTTTAGTTGTGGATTGTTTGTGTATACACACACACACACACACACATATATATATATATATATATTTTTTATCGATTTTATTATAAAGATATCGAATGTGAGTTCCAAAGGGAGATAGAATCGAGTATAGTACAACGATAATTATACTTTATATTAGATGTGATCTTAGATGCACTTATTGCTATAATAATCATCATCAGTTTAGATACGTGAGAATTATTTTATTATGTTCTATAAGAATTTCAAACAGATACGTAAAATATAATAAAAGTGCTCGAGAATTTGTTCGAGCACGATCGCTATTAGTCCTCAGCAAGTAATTCCCACGGGAATTAAATGGAAAGAGGGAGGACCCAGTCAGCGATGGGACCGGGAGAGTCTCGACGGAAGAAAGGCCCCCGTGGGGCCAACGCTGACTGGTCGCACCCCCAGGACGTGTCCTCTGCGTCGTCGACAACGACGACGCAGAGGACGAGGACGACGACGTAGCCTACGACCTCTTCCTCTTTCGCTTACTTTACCCCTCGAGACACTCGCAAACATAACCGCTGTGCCGTGGTATTCTACACTAAAGAGAAAGAGAGAGAGAGAGAGAGAGAGAGAGAGAGAGAGAGAGAGAGAGAGAGAGAGAGAGAGAGAGAGATAGTAAGTTTTCTTTCCTTCCGGGACCAACAACTGAGAAACTCTCTTTTGGGACCCATTCGTCGACAGTTAGCGTTACTATTCCGATAAAAAAAAAAAAAAAAAGAAAAGAAGTCGATAATTCTGAACGTCTCAGTATGTTGCTACATGAAAAAGATACAAGAGATAAACGATTTTTGAAGAGGTAAGGTAACGCGGTAAGTTAATTCGAATGGTTTCGTGACTTTGCGATGATCGATCTCTCGATAAATATCTATATCCTGTATATACCCGGAGGAGAGAATAAATACTTTTCCAGCGAGAGTAAAAGAGAGAAGAGAAAAAGAGAATGAGTATGCACGTGTGTGTGTGTGTGAGAGAGAGAGAGAGAGAGAGAGAGAGATAACTAGCAAGCGAGTAAAAGTAATTGCTCGAAATTGTTGGCAAGTACGCGCTAGGAAGGGCAGAGTATACTAAATAAAACAGTTATAGCGGCTCGGTAATAGGTGCTAAGCAAATAATATCGCATGTCACTTGCGTGAGGTTCGCGTGCGCTCGCGCGCGCGCGCCCGCTCACGCTCACGCTCCCACAAACTCACACGACCTAACATAACGAATAATAATGTTACGTGTTTAACCGACGATTATTTGACGCGTTGTTGCGTTACTGCTACGTACATGTGCGTACGAGATAAACAGAGAGAGAAAGAGAAAGAGAGAGTGTGAAAGAGAGAGAGAGAGAGAGAGAGAGAGAGAGAGGGCTATATAAAAAGACGGATGATCATCGTGCCATGCAATTTGCTTCAATTTCTTCGAGAAAATGGTGATAAAGGAGGGGAAAAAGAAGAAGAAGGCGAAGATGAAAGAAAAAAAAAATAGAAAGAAAAAAAGGAATAGAGAAAGGGAGGGAGGTTGGGTGGGGTGGGGGTTAGAAACAAGAACGTTTTGTCGAGCCTCATGCAAACTCATGTAAGTGCGTCGATGTTAAGTCGAGATAAAATACCTAGATAAAATATCGCGGAAGCGTTTAAGGAAGAAAAAGAGAAAAGAACAAAAACAAAAAAACAAAAAAAGAGAGAGGAGAAAAATTAAGAATTAAAAATTAAAAAAAAAAAAAAAGAGAAAAGAAAAAAAAAATACGGAATGACAAACAAAAATGATCTGAATCCATAATCTCGCGTAAAAGGAAAAGAAAGGCAACTAAGGAAAATAGAATAACCCCTATGAGAAACCTAGATGAATCGAACAGTCGAAACGTAGGACGTGGAAGCGCGGACTCTTATCTCCTAACAGGGGTTAATACGTATAAGGCGAACACTTATGTTAATTATTCGAAGTACAAATAAGTTCGCATGTCGCTCGGCTATTAAAACTCGTTACGAGCGACGGACACGTGAAACTCTCTCGCGTCTACTAACGATAGGATATTTTCATTCTTCCTTTTTTCCATCTTCGTATACCCCCTTTCTTAACTTTACCCTCTCTCCCTTCTCTTCACCCTATCTCTATCTCTCTATCTCTCTATCTCTCTCTCTCTTTCTCTTTCTCTTTCGTATTTACTCTTATTCCTCTATTTCCCGCACGAGCTTCCCTACTTTTGGTAAAGTGGTATCACCCTCTCCTCGATTTGGGTAACGGGTATATGCTATCAGGGGCACGAGTTTGCGTTGCAATTCGGTTATTTTGTTCGTATAAATATTTGATGCTGTTTTCAAAGTCGCACCTAGTTGCGCGGGAACCGAGGATAAGCATGTTTGACGTATTTATTAACTACTGTATCTCTCTCTTTCTCTCTCTCTCTCTCTCCCCCCTCTCTCTCTCTCTATTTATCTCTATCTATTTATCAATTTTTCTATTTATCTTCTTTAATACTCTATCCTCTTTTACTTAATTGCAAAGTTCACAGATGCTCGATATATGTTCGATTGTTCCTTCAATTAGATGTCTTTCTCGAGAAAAAGAAGAAAAAAAATAAAGAAAAAAAAAAATAAATAAATAAAAAGAAAAGAAGAAGAAGAAAATGGAAAGGGACGAGGGGAAAAAAAGGGGGCGGAAAATTCGAATCAGTTATTCAACGTTTTCAGATCTCTCTTTCTCTCTTTCTCTCTCTCAGTGAGATCAAAGGAGGAAAGCTATCCGTTCGCGCTTTATTATTCGTTGGTTAATCCGTACTAGGCACCCTCCTTCGTGAGTGCATGAATACAGGCAACAACGTGTTGTCATTAAATAAAAATCAATCAGGAGGTAGTGAAGGAGGCTTAACGGATTTGCTTGTTCCGCCCACAGCTTAGTCGTCCTACTCGGGATGCATTGGTTAGTCCCTTTTCGATCGTGTAAAATCGACGCGCTAGTGTCTTCTCAATGGGTCGTCGTTGGTCCTTGAGTTTTACGGAAAATCT
>NC_140814.1:5285000-5287500 GCF_050613455.1 Vespa mandarinia | reverse complement strand
CTCTTTCTTTCTTTCTTTCTTTTTTTGTTTTCTTCTTTCCTTTTTCTCTTTTCTTCTTTCGTTTTCTTTCTTCTTCATATTTCCTCTTCATTTTGTTATCCCAACATTCTCCAACGTTATCTCTTCGAAACGAAGTAATTTTCACGATCGTATCTTTCCCCGACGTGCAACGCCGACTCGGTGGCTGTCGTTTAATTATGTAAAAAGGCAAGAGGATAGGCGAGAACGCGATAGCAATCGTACGATTTTCAGAATATCGTCTCGTCGATGGTGCTCGCTTTACGACACCGTAATTTGATATAACTCGATCGAGCGATGAATAATACGCGTCGGGCTAGATAATACCCTAATGCTTTTCCGCGTAACGCCGAGCTACGCACCTACCGACGACAGTAGAGAGCCAACGTACTCGATGAAAATTATCGAAACGATCGTGCGAGATAAGGGTGATAATGACTGCTCGCGAGTGCTCGCTCATAGAGAGATGACACATATCGATAAGGGAAACTTATTAACCGAACGACGTACTCGATATTATATATGAGACAATAGTTTACCAGTTCGAAAGTAAATATCTACATAAGTTGGATGAAGTCATATAAGAGAAATCTTTTTACGTTATTATAAACGATATTGTCTATTTAAACGTAAAATATTTCATTGTCCGTGAATAAAATATGATATATGTAAATGAAAATCATAACGATTCGAGTAGTGCTCTTCTTTTTTCTTATTTTCTTTTTTTGTTGTTTTTTTTTTTTTGTTTTTCGACCTTGTCCTTGTTTATTTTTTGCTCTTATTGAATTTAACTAGATTGCCATGAAAGTAGTCCTGGTCGATTAGACGCTTAGAAATCGTTACGCTCGTGTCATTCGTCAGCATTTTTTGATTGTTCGCTCGTCGAGCCGGAAAGCTCTCTCTATTTTCTGTCGCGACTATTAGGGAAATCAAAACACACTCAGTAGAAGCACATAGGGCTCTCAGTTCGGCTAGCATATGGGACCCCATATAGTATAGTTGGGGCTATCGCGCCCTTCATCCTCGACATACCCCTAAAATAAATGAAGGAGAGAGAGCCACGAGAGTTAGTGAACGCTCGTAAGCAAGCAAGCAAGCAAGCAAGCAAGCAAGCAACCAAGTTTACGTTCCCCATATAGAAAAGGAGTTCGAACGATCGTTCGACCGGGAAATCGTGGGATAAATAAGCCGGTATTTGCGCTACTAATTATTTTTTCTTTGGTTTCGTTAATCGACCGCCAAGTTCTCGATCGATACGGCAAGAAGAACGTTCTCTTAAACGAGAGAAACTTTCTTTTACGGTAACGAGATATTAAGACACGCGAGTAGGCCTCGTTAAATGCCAAGTTATTCGGTAAAATCGATTAATTTATTCCGATCGATACAGACAAATTCGTCGTATTACTTGGTCCATTCGTTTCGATCCTTTCGACTCTTCTTCTTGCTCGTCAAACGATTAATCGCGATTCTTTGCTGCACGCTTACCTCTCCTTCCTCCTGCCGTAAAATCTCCCTCTTCTCGTTCTTTCTTTCGAAAAATTTAGAAATTCTGAACAGTCTCTGGTAAAATCATTATCCAGCGTCGGTCCCTCTCCGATCGACGAGGGATATTTTTGGGCCCCAACATGGCCGGGACTACCTCGTAAATTCGGCCAATTAGTCGGATCGGGAAAAAATTCACTCGTATCCTCATGGACTAGCGCGTGGCGGGTTGGTGAAAAGACGGAGAGACAGAGACAGAGAGAGAGAGAGAGAGATAAAGAGAGAGAGAGAGAGAGAGAGAGAGAGAAAAGAACTAAAGACGGCCTCCCGGGGAAAGAGAGAAGAGGAGGACGAGTTAAAGGCGCCTAAAACACTCGCTTCATTCGCGAAATGCGTCTGGAATGTATATTGGATATTATCGATATCTCGATCTATTCGGCCCGCTAATGGAAAACTTATGCTAAAGTCTAACCCAGCGTTGATCCATAATGTATCAGTGGAATCGGCCTCAAGATTGCTTCGACATACCATTCGTTGCGTTTCTTTCATTTCTCTCTCTCTCTCTCTCTCTCTCTCTCTCTCTTTCTCTTTTTTTTTCTCTCTCTTTTTGGCAGTACCACAGATAGGAACGTACATTTGCACCCCGTCTTACAAGCGTTTCGACACCTCTACCATGTCTACCATAACGAGATCGACCTGACTAAGACTGACATTTCTAACTTTCGTTTGATAAATCGTATACACAGAGAGAGAGAGGGAGAGAGAGAGAGAGCGAGAGAGAGAGAGAGAGAGAGAGAGAGAGAAAGAGCTATCGAAAGGTACTTTTCGATGTGTTCAGACGGTAGGCAAAGTACGAACGGATAAAAGAAGAGGCGTGCCCTCCGAGAAAAGTTCTTTGGAAGTTTCGGGAAATGGACGGGAAAGGTAGTCGCTGATTGGCCGAGCGTCCTCACGAAAACTGACGATGCTCGCGAGGTAACGCGACTATAGTAGGGCCAGT
>NC_140814.1:5197500-5280000 GCF_050613455.1 Vespa mandarinia | reverse complement strand
AAGAGAAAGATAAAGATAAAGGGAGATAGGGAAAGAGAAAGAGAGACAGAGAAAAGAAGAAAGAGAGAGAGAGAGAGAGAGACTAGACATGATGAGTGATTCAGTGCGCGTCGCGACTCGATCTCACTCTCCGCTTGCCTTCTGGCTTTATAGACTTCGACGTCGACTACGACGACGACGACGACGACTACGACTACGACTACGACGACGACGACGATGACGACGACGACGACGACGACGACGACGATGACGACGACGAGAACGATCGACGTGATTCTCAATGTGGAATCGCGATCTTCTCTCACGAATATCCTGAAGATGACGCCTCGGCGAGACGTCCTGCATTGGACCACCCACGGATACGACGCTCCATATAAAGCGTCGGCGATCGTCGTCGCATTGTCGAACCGTTTCCATCGGCATCAAAGCATCGGACCCAATACATCGCATTCCCATTTACTTTCTTTTCCACTGGTTTCTCTTCTCCGTCTTCTCTTCTTCTTCGTCTTCCTTCGTCTTTCATCCTTTTCTTCTCATTCTCCTTCTGGCAAACGCTAACATAAGCTATACTCGTATTTCCTCTTTCTATCCTATTTCTCTTTCTCTTTCTCTCTATTTCTCTCTCTCTCTCTCTCTCTCTCTCTCTCTCTCTTTCTCTCTCATCCTTAGTTCGACTTCTTACCGCGAGAATTATAAATTAAGCTATTAAACGTGCGTCGACTGCTTCTTGTTACCAGAGCCGACGGGGATACCAACGAGTAGAAGGGAGACTTTCAGGGACGCGAATCCGGATAAGGAAGGTTTTAGGTCGCCCTTAAAGGTAGAACGCACCGGGCCGTCTCGCAGGTCAGAAACTCTTTCTCTCTCTCTCTCTCTCTCTCTCTCTCTCTCTCTCTCTCTCTTTGTCTTTGTCTTTCTCTTACTCGCGCCGTTGCTCGCTCGCGCAGGATTCGACACCTCGATTCCCTGGAAGGACTTTTTGTCGCGGTGGCGTGGCTCGGAGAAAAGAAAGAAAGAGAGAAACAGAAAGACAGATAGAAAGATAGAAAGAGAGAAAGAGCGCGAGAGAGAGAAAGACAGAGAGAGAAAGAGAGAGAGAGAGAGTGAGAGAGAGAGAAAGAAAGAGAGAGAAAGAGAGAGATAAAGAACGAAACAGAAAGAGAAAGAGAAAGCTGGATCGACGTCTCGAGCTCTTGGCGGCTTCTTCTTCGCGCCTGTCCGAAGGAGTCCTGTCCGGAGACGCCTCGAGGTTGCTAAAGTCCAAGCTGAGAGTGTCGACGTCCAATGCTCCTCTTCTCCTTCGTTGGTGGCCCCATACCTTCTATCTTTCCATCTCCCTTTATCCTCTCTCTCTCTCTCTCTCTCTCTCTCTCTCTCGCTCTCGATCCGTCGTTGGAAATTCAAGTGACGCTTTAATTAATTGCCCGACGAGAAGGGCTCGCGCGTTTCTTGTCGAGAGCCGCTCTCCGCGGGTCATCCCACGGCGTAACGCCGGCGCAATGAATCAACGCGATGACGCGACGCTTTTTACCACCTATCTCAACGGTGAAAAAGCTTTTCGGAGAGCGAATTCGAGAAAGTATCCGGTAGCCGAGACACGTCGTAAAGTCGAATAACTTTATCGTCGATCGACGGATCCCTTCTTCTGATATTATATCGATTCTTCTTTTCTTTTCTTTTCCTTTCTTTTCTCTCTCTCTCTCTCTCTTTCTCTCTCTCTCTCTCTCTCTCTCTCTCTCTATTCTTCCTGTCTTTTTCTTCTTCTTTCTGTCTACTTCTTTTCTCTTTTCAGTATCTTTCTGTTCCCATTCGATGCTCGGGTATAAACTAAACTTGGATAAATCTTACTTTAACAACAAATAGATATTCGTCTTAAAACGAGAAACCCTTTTCTCTGACTCCTTAGAGACGTTTAAACCGCCTACGAGCTCTTCCTTTCCAGTTTTCGAACGGCAGGATGGTGTGCTGTGGTAACTTCCGGTTAAGTCAAACACGGAGCAAAGTCGTGGCAACTTTGGACTTGGCAAGTCCCAATGAGGCGTGTAATGCCATTAAAGGGAATCTTATTACGCGATGCTACCCTAACGCGCTGAACGCCAACCATTCGCGATGTGTCTACGTATAAAGGAAGTACTTCTAGCCCTTACCAACAGTCTGCAACAAGTATCCGACTAACCTTGTAATTAAGTCTCGATTAATTCCCCGCTTACTTTGTCAAACAAATGGTCCAAAACGTGAAGTGTCGTGGTGAGGGAACGGAGAGACGGATAGAGGGAAAGGGGGGGGGGAGTTGAGAGCCAGGGATCACTCATATGTTAATTTGAAAAAGTTTAGAAAAAATCAATATTCAAAATCGAATTCAATCGATCCCTATTATTTTCAAAATGGATAAGAGATCAATTGTCGATCGGCCATATTAATTCGATGAACATTTCATCGATCTTTTCGATACTTTAATCACGAATACACGACAATGAATATTTTCATACATTCATGTAAATGTATTATTTGAATTGATATTATTTGATGAACGGATCTCTATCATAAGATTTTTGATCTTACGCGGAAGGAAAATTCTTGACGAACCCTTTCAACCCCACCATCACAAAACCTGTTTACCATGGCATAACGACGATAAAACGGGCCGGCGATGCCCCGAAAACCCGCTCGTAAATCAGCGCGAACTCGAAAATAACTTGGCAATAATTCACTCCTCTACGGGAAATCTCCAGCACCTCCGCCTTTCTCTCCCTCTCTTTCTCCCTGCTCCCTTTCCCTCTCCCTTTCTCACTCTCTCTCTCTTTCTCTCTCTTCGTTCGCGTTGCCGGTGAGAAATTAAAATAAATCAAACTTATCTGTTGCTCGGGCCACTTGCCGGTGATCTGGCGTGCGAATATGCGCTCATGTGTGTGTTACCTTAGAGATGGAGCTACGAAGTTAGTGAGAAAAAGAGAGAATAAGAGAGAGAGAGAGAGAGAGAGAGAGAGAAAGAAAAGATGATGATAAATATTTTATCGTCGGTATCCGTCAAAGATAAACGTCATTAAAATATTCTTTATTCCATTTCGATACCATTAATGAATTCTTTATAAATCATCGATTATATTTATTCGCATAAGGTACGAGAAATGTTAAGACGATCGTGCAATAGGAACTTATCCTCTTGGCGCTAGCTCGGTAAATTCAACCACCCCCGTGAATAAATACGGTTAGTGGCCAGCCAAGACCCCTCGGATCGCGTTGACCGGAGGGGGTTGTGCGTACAGGGTGGTAACTGGTAAGTGCCTGGGGCGACCATCTGTGCCCTTCTGTGCCTACGTGTAGGAGGCCACGTGTGGATTGTGCTATCGTTTATGCGGCATTTTCTCGAGCTGCACGCATACATTATCTATAATGCTCAGGGTGAACATTCTCTTTCTCTATATCTCTTCTCTCTTTCTCTCTCTCTCCCTCTCTCTCTCTCTCTCTCTCTCTCTATCTTACTCTTTACGTGCACTATTTCTCGTAAAGTCGAATGATGATCCATACGAGAAAGGAAAGTAGATCGAAATGAAATGAAGGAAGGAAGAAAGGATAGGCAGATTCATCGTTCATTTTCGTTCCCTTTCGTGCACGCACGTATAGTAACATTCGTGACTCGTTATGCTAATCACTGATCTATCTTTTCTATATGTAACAAATTAGTTGTTCCACTCGCGTGGACCTACGAGAAAATAATAACAGATTATAGTAATTACGATCCTTTCAATTACGCGAAGTTAATCTCGCGTTTCAATGCTTTTTTAATATAAAACTTATACGAAATTAATAACCATGCTTTTAGATAATTATAGATTAGAAAGAAAGAGAGGGAGAGAGATGTATAAAGGGATTCGTTGAATCTTTTATAGACCATAAAGAAAAAAATTATTTTACGATCTAACCAGTCGATAAATACGAATCGAAGGCGAATCGTTACGATAATTTTGCGTCGCTCGTTAACCGCGATAATCGGTTACGCGTCTGTCACATTTTATTATCCGTAATGGGCGCCCGTGACTAATTCGTACTCTGTGATATGCTTTTAGTGTAGGTGTATACATGTATAGACAGAGAGAACGAGCGGGCGAGCGAGCGAGAGAGAGAGAGAGAGAGAGAGAGAGAGAGAGAGAGAGAGAATATTGTATAGGTCCTACTGCGATAGCGCCATGTACATCGAGCAACGTGTGCAAGAGGGGCGTATACCCTGAGTGTCAAGTTACACCACTACAGGCTGCTGACACTACGATCGTCCTGTCACCCCCCGCTGCTTGTACACTCGCGCGCCACAGAACTGCCAGGGCCGTCGTTTATAAACGTCGAAGCCCTGCTCTCGAAAGAACCAAAAGAGATTCACGAAATCAGTATAAGAGAAAGAGGAAAGAGAGAGAAAGAAGCGAGAACAAAAGAAAATTATCTAAATATTTCTAATAGTAAGTTCAGGAGATCAAAAGATCTGTAATGCGAAACAAAAGACACGTGTCTCTCTCTCTCTCTCTCTCTCTCTCTCTCTCTAGGTTCATCTTAAATTGCTAATTTTATCGATAATACTGATCTGGTAATACGATCGGCGTTCGATGCAAATGCATTTAATTGTTCCTTCCGGAAGGGAACGAGAAAGGAATGGGGTGTGTAGGACAAAAGGGAACAACCACTGGCATAGTTTTGCCTTTTTGTTGGCTACTCATCAAAGGGAGAGGAAAGATGGTCGTCCGTCCGTCGGTCGTAGTTGGTGTTGAATGTCTCGCAAGCGAGATTGAGTTTCCTCTTCTTTTTTCTATCCATGTGGCGGCGATCGACGGTGTTCCGACAAAGATGCCAACGTATTTAGAACAGATGGCCCCGAATTTCGATCGTTCGCTATCGAGAGCCTAAGATCTTCCTTCGAGAATCGATCGTAAATTATCTTCAATTTCGTCTTTCTTTTTTTTTCATTCTTTTTTTTTTCTCTCTTGTCTTTTTCGTTGTTTTCTTTCTTTCTTTCTTACTTTCTTTCTTTCTTTCGATTCGTCGAACGATTATTATTAGTGGTCGATGCTCAATCGTGCTACTCGAATCGTAATAGAAAGGAAGAAAATCGAAGAGGACGTTCCAATGACTCTTCCTACGAGTGAAAAAGTACTCGCGCGCCTACTTTCGAGCGTGCTCGTCAGATAGATAAGAAGCTAATTGCGCGAGACCACTCGTTCGTACTCGCCACACCCGTGTAAACGAACGAACGCGTTGCTCGCGTGACACGCACGCTTTCACGCACCTATTCAACACAGTCCCTCCTTTTCCACCTAGTCACATACACTACATCTAAGCTTTTTCCGTTGATATCTATGATATCAACTCGTTCCATTGAACGTGCACGTAGTAACGAAGGACGGAATTAGGATTAACAAAATTCCTTTCTATACGTTCTCCTTTCTCGGGTATAAATTCGTCTCGATTCGAGACTTCTTTTTTCTCTTTTTTCCTTTTTTGTTTTTTCCTCTCTTTTTTTCTTTTTTTTACTTTTTTTAATCGACCCTTTTTTTTTCGATTGCTCCGCTTGCTTTTTTTTTTCGAAATGGCTCAGCAGTGTGTGCGGCGAAATTTTCGAGTTCTTTCTCGTGAAAAAAAAGAAAAAAAAAAGAAAAAAAAAAGGGGAAAAAAAATAGGAAAAGAAAAAAAAGAGATAGAGAAAAAAAGAACAGAAGAGAAAAAAAAACAGCAGTAGTGGCATCGGAACACGGCCGTCGATCATTTCGACAGTGCCACGGATCATTCGATTCCGTATCGCGTTAGCGACGGCGCAAATCTAATAGAAGGCCTGCAGCATCAAATGTCACTGCTAGTTGCGGAGGGGTCGCAGTATTGTAGTTTTTGATTGGCTAATCCACCCTAATCTAATCGACCGCTCGATGTCCCTCTCTCCAGCGGCGTTGAAATGTTACTGCTTCGTCATTCCGAGTACCGAGATTCGATTACGATTGGTACGATCTTATGATCGTTCTGTCATAAACTTTTCTCGGTAAGAATATCGTTCCGTGTTCTTATAAAACTCTCCTCTCTTCGTTTAACATTAACGGCATCCTTTCATCTATCCTTTGAACTTTCTTCGTTCTTTTCTTTTCTTTTTTTCTTTTTTTTTTTTTAGTCTTCTTTTTTTTTCTTTTTTTTTTTCTTAATCGCGATCTCGAAAAGAACGGATTTATTTAACTTGTGCCCCCAACGAAAACATTCTACGACAAGCGGAGAGTCCGTACAGATCCCGCGCCAGGAGCAATCAGTCAATGGTAGTGACAAGAGAAGCACACTCGCGATTCACTGAACGACGAAAAAATAGCACGCTACTTGAAACCGGTTTCTCGGAGAAGCGCATCTGTACTTTCGATCACTCGGTACGCGAACCGCGACAATCCAAAGGCGGACAATATTAAATCTCCGCGCGGACGTACCGCGATAAATTATCGTCGATTCCGTTCTCTTGACAAGCGACCGACTAGCCGCTGATCCACGTCCAGTTTCTCATTAACATCGGAGTTCTTGAGAATCGAAGATAATCTTCTCTCTCTTTCTGTCTCTCTTTTGCTCCTTCGTCTCTTCCCAACTAACGTCTGTAGACTTTACCAAGACTTCTTTCTTTTAGATCTTTAACATCGACTATCATTTTTGATCATTCCCTCGCAAAGATGTTAAAAGCACGAAAGCGGATAGAGAGAGAGAGAGAGAGAGAGAGAGAGAGAGAGACAGACAGAGAGAGAGAGAGGGATGGTTGAGTTTATCGAACCGAGATGCTGTACCAGCGTGAATATAGACATCCGACACACCCTAAGACCGAGATATCCGAGAGCAGTGGTGCACGCGAGGGGTGCATACATTGTGTCGAACCGCCCCTCTCTCTATCTGCCAACAACGAGCGAGTAACACCCCCCAAGAGCCAATAATACCGCGTACTACCAGAGGCTTCTACTACGACGGCTTATTATTTTCCTACGGCTCATCGAGTCCACTGTGTTGCCTTTGGTTCGCTATCAATTACAGAACATTCCGCGTGTAGGAAGGCACCCCAACCATCTCAGCGGACTTAGACGGATCAACCTAACCGGAATCCCATCTGCTAAACTTTCGCGTTTACGTCCATTTAGGCGCCGGCCTGCGTGCTTCGATCTTCGATAAGGCTCCTAACGAGACTCCGATTATTTTCGTGACGATTCGTGTCAGATATTCCAGTGAATGGTATTGAAATAATAAAACTAACGATATTATAGCTGAGAATTGTTTTTGTAAGACATATATATATACATATATATATATATATATATATATATATATATATACATATAGTGGAATATGCTAAAATCAACATTAATTTGTTCGAGTTAAAGGTATGTACATATGTCGTCTCTTCGATAATAGTTCAAATCGATGTTGAGAGGCAGAAAGGACGTAATTCGATCCTCCGTCGACAATATCTTATCATCCATACTCGATCCTCCGTTCGCATCCATTCGACTTCCTACTTACAAATACGAACGGTGGCGGGTCCGTAGGAAGAAACGTTCGAAGCGAGCAAATACATAGATACGTCGAATCGACAAGGAGATCGGAGTACGATTGGCCTACTGAATAAACATGAACCGGAAAGAAAAATCTGTAAAGCGATGCCAAAACGTCGTCCTAGTATCGGTTGGCGTCGTGTATCGCCGATAGATATATCGAGAGAGAGAGAGAGAGAGAGAGAGAAAGAGAGAGAGAGAGAGAAAAAGAGAATGAGACAGAGAGAGAGAGAGAGAGAGAGAGAGAGAGAGAAAGAGAGAGAAAGGTAGAAAAGGAAAGAAGGTACACGGACGGGCGCATATATGTAAATCGAAATAACATTATCCATTGCTCTTGCGGCTGTAAGGGGGAGAAGAAGAGGCGCGTGGACTGGAGATAGAGAGAGGGTTGGTATGTGGGTGGATGAGGGGAAAGAGGGAGAGCGGAATTCAGGGGCGGATAAAGCGCATTTCGGGCGCCACCCTTGTCGCCGGAGGCGACTACACGTCGCAGCTACGCGAACTCGCATTTCCTCCGCATTCTCGACATATGGCCGTGTTAGTTCCTTTTACCTATATATTTCTACCGCCATATGACCAAAGGAATACACTTGTATTGTCGTATTTTCGTTCGACCGAGCGAACGAACGAACGAACGAGAGAACAAGGGAACGATCTATCGATCGATCGATCTTCAAATCGTCCGATCGATTTTCAATCGCAAAATCTACCACGAGGCGTGACGGAAATAACGAAGTAAGACAGAACGAGAAAAATTTCATTTATTTCTGAATCGAAGCTCGAAAGACGACGTCCATTCGTCGTACTTCAACGACCGCATTCCATCGAGTCCGAGCGTTCGAGATATTCGCGTTCGAAAGCGCTCGTCTACCGAGCGTTCTGTGCTCATCCAAAGGAACAGCACCTTTTCCACATAGCGCGGGAGCAACTTCGCGGAAGGAATCCTCGCGGAGAGGACGTGTCATAACGCGAGGACGGTCTGTGTGTGGCCAAGGGACTCGGAACGACGAGGTGAGCTCCGGCTCGCTAAGTTGTCACTCCCAGAGCAGCGACTCCTTTTTGCGAGACGAGTCTCCTCCGTACGGTACGAGGAGTAGGGACGCAAAGAGAACGAGGATGCACCCCACAACTCCTCCCCCCCTTCTTTTCTTTCTCTTTCTCTTTCTCCCTCTCTTCTTCTGGGATTCCCTTGGCTGTCAAGAGCCGCGGATTTCCAGTTTTTCTCTGAACCCGCACGCAACCAGCTCTCGATCTAATAGCTCGCCTCCTCCTCCACCTTCTCCATCTCCTCCTTCACCTTCTCCACCTCCTTCATCTCCTCTTCTTCCTCCTTCTTATCCTCCGCCGTTGTCGTCGTCTTCGTCGTCCTCGTCCTCTCCCGCATCACGAATACTACCCGACCACATCGAGGGAAAGAGAGAAAGATCCTATTGGAGAAGCTGAACCGCTGATCGACCTAATGAGGGTAATTCCTGCATTGATTGCCAAGGCACATCGAAGATGTGGAGCCGTGTCGGCCGATGAGAGACGAACCTAGAAAGACAGAAAGATAGAGAGAAAGAACCTCTGAATGACTGACTGACTGCTGTCGGTAAATCATTCTTAATTAAACGATAGATATTTAATTAGGGAGCCCCGGATAGAGTTAGTTATGAGACGCTTAACCATCGCCCGTTATCGCGGTGGGCGATTCCGATGGCATCTGGTGAAAAGATCTGGTCTCATCGCGTCTGTTACGAAGAGAGAGAAAGAGATGGATAGAGAGAGAGAGAGAGAGAGAGAGAGAGAGAGAGAGGGAGAGAGAGAGAGGAAAAAAGAGAGAAAGAGAGTGAACATCGAACCTGCACACTGAACGAAGAGTAACAGAGAAAGAGAGAGAGAGAGGGAGAGAGAGAGAGAGAGAGAGAGAAGGAAAAAACAAGGAAAGACTACGTGGAACGAATCGAAAGCAGCAACGAAGCGCTCGCGCGCGTTCACCAACTCGAAGCAGCGCGATTTCAATGACTTTTTTCCATGCCGATAAACCCTCTTCCGCTGAAGTACTAGCGTTGATTGATACCGGCCGCGGTGGACGATAGTGGAACGCCGCGACAATTTTTCTCTTCTTCTTTTTCTTCTCTCCTCTTTTCTCTCTTTCTCTTTCTCTCTCTCTCTCTCTCTCTCTCTCTCTCTCTTTCTCTCTATTTTTCTTTCGTTTCTTTTTTCCTCTTTGTTTTTTTGTCTTCTTTTTTTTTTTCCTTCGTGCAACATCGATATTTCTTCCAGAGGAAAGCCGATTGTGATTTCTGTCTATAGGATCCGTTCGTGAAATATTGTCGTAAGTTCTTTCACGTAACACAGAGAACTCGGGTATTTCTAAATCAAGACATTGGAGAGATATAAAGAGAGAGAGAGAGAGAGAGAGAGAGAGAGAGAGAAAGAGAGAGATAGAGAGAGAAAGAAAGAAAAAGAGAGAGAGAGAGAGAGAGAGAGAGAATGACGAGGAGAAAAATACGAAGAGTCAGTTTATCTTTCCGTTATTAGCAGTCGGTCAGGCATTCGTCATGAATCGGAAGCGTGAATGTAGCACGTTGTCGATGATCCAAGCGCCACGTGACTTCGTATTCGTTCGTGTATCCATCGCCGGATACATAAAACATTTAACGGCTAATTTCCCAGCAATAGCTCTCTCTCTCTCTCTCTCTCTCTCTTTCTATATATATATATATACATCTATGTATCTCTCTTTCTCACTCTTCCCTCTTTTTTTTCTCTTCTTCAGTGGTTAGCCGCTCCAGTTTTGACACCTTCTGACAAATGCGCGTCCTTCGAAAGAAAGAGAGAGAGAGAAAGAGAGAGAGAAAGAGAGAGAGAGAGAGAAAAAGTGGAGTCAAATAATTCTAGAGGCAGGTCATCGGGTCAGGAAACAAACGCCAGGCGCCTGCTGCCGGAGGATCCCTTCGTCGTGATCTGCTCTCTCAAAAGACATTTCCTTTAGGAGGGTGGACGAGCATGAATTCTCGTTTCCTTTGGTAAAAGACGAAGAAAAAACGATCTTCGTATCCTTCTCTCTCTCTCTCTCTCTCTCTCTCTCTCTCTCTCTCTCTCTTTCTCTCTGTCCTTCTCTCTATCATTCTTTCTCTTTTTTTTCATCTTTTTCTCTCCATCTTTGTCTCTCTATCTCTCGTTCCTCTCCGTTCTTTCTCTACCGTTTCTCGAATTACAAATTATACCAGCAATTAACGAAGAGCCCAAGGCATGTATGGTCCTTCCTCGGAAATACGTATACGCGGTAGACGGCGCGGTTAATGTCGGGTATACTCGTCGACGGTCGTTGTATTTACAAGGAAACTTAGCCTCGCTATATATATATATATATATATATATATATATATATATATATATATATATATATATATGTATATATATATGCATGTATGTATGTATATATGTATATACGTATCTTACTCTCTTTCTGTACATAGCCGCTTGTTCGCATTTTCAGGAGGGGGGACACGATTTTTTTCGCGTTCTCCACTACCGCAATGGCGGTACGTGTCCTTAAGCGAGCTTCTTCTATTTCTCCTTCTATCCTCTTTCTATCGTCTGGGATGCCGTAGAGTAATTCTCTGGGCAAGGACCGTCAAGATCCAAGATCCGCGTATATCCCTTCGTGAATGTGATTATATACCTATACTTATGGAACTTCTTGGTTCGCGTGTATGCGCACAGCCAGGAAGAATTCTCATGGAAAATGGAGGTTTGCTTTTCGTGTCTGTCGAGAAAATGCTAACCTACCTATTCTTGTCAGTATAGTCTTGGAAAGGATGTAGGTACGAAGAAGAAGAATGACAAAGCTCGAACGAAATAAGAGAGATAAAGATAAAGAGAGACAGAGAAAGAGAGAGAGAGAGAAAACTTTTTTCATTTCGGCTTTTGGGACGATTATAGTGCTACATACTCGATATGAAATTATATTAGGATATATGGCGACGGAGCGAGTCTCGATCGATCGTGTCTTAGTACCTATAAATAATGGATCCGTATTGGCATTCGTTCGTCCTTCCCGTCCAGTTCAACCGTATCGAGAAAGAGAGAGCTCGCTCGAACATTCAATTAAGCGGCGAGTTTTACGACGGCTGTAAATACGTCGACGCTTCGTGTTTCTCCTCGTTCCTATACACGAATCTTCGGACGTTACCTGTTCCTGAAGATCTTAGAAAAATTATTGCGGTCCTATTTTTTCTTTTTTTTTTTTCGGCGGCCATTTTTTCATATACTTCAACCGAATGATTTATTTTCTTTACCGACTCGATTAACATTCCTATATTAATCGGGTCGTGCGAAAGGAATATTCAGATTCTTCGCACGATGAACGAATCGTATCCGAAGATCGAAACGTAGACAGACAGATAGATAGATAGATAAATAGATAGATAGATAGATAGATAGATAGATAAAGAGAGAGAGAGATAGGGAGATAGAGATAGAGAGAGAGAGAGAGAGAGAGAGAGAGAATTACAGAGAAAGAGAGAGGGAAAGAAAGATAGAGGTAAGCGCCGTTTTACCGGACGTATTACATTTATTTAATATTATTTACGGCAGGTTTTACGACGCCAATGATACGTATACGGAGTCTATCCAATATCAAATATAACGTCGTAACCCCAGGAAAAGGACGAAGGGGGTGAGGTGAGGACCGAAGAGGGAAACGGCAATGGCAATAAATGTACGGCGAACGGCGGCACTCCGATAGAGAGAGAGAGAGAGAGAGAGAGAGAGAGAGAGAGAGAGAGAGAGATAGAGAGACACGCACACACTTATAGATATGTATACATACATACATGCATACTACGTGCTCGCGTTCGTTCGAATATGGATACCTACCTACCAATCGAAAGGCAAGTCACTACCAAGTCGTTGTACTTGGTCGTTGGCTAAAAAAGATCCCGGCCCGTCGACATCCTCTCCTTCGATTCTCTCTCTCTCTCTCTCTCTCTCTCTCTCTCTCTTTCTCTTTCTCTTTCTCTTTCTCTCCTCTCTCTCTCTCTCTTTTTCTTTCTCTTTTTTCCTTCCGTCGTTCCTCCTTCACTCCCCTCCGTTGAATTTTCATGTACCAACCTCCTCTCCTATACTCTCATCCAACAGCAGCTGCGGGGAAACAGAGGTGGGGTTTTATTAAATTTTAATGTCTGAAAAATGGCTCTCCGACCTCCCCCTTCAGATTCATATGCCACTGTCGCCGTTACTGTTGCTCTTGCTAGTGCCATTCTAAGTCTGCTAGGAAGTATCTTAAAAATCGTGACTACCTCTTATCCGTGTATCAATCGATTCCTCGATAACGTACTTCTAGAGCTCTTTCACTCTCTCTCTCTCTCTCTCTCTCTCTCTCTCTATCTTTCTCTTCCTCTCTCTCTCTCTCTTTCTTTCGCCTTTCGACAGGAAGAAAGTCCGACATTCAGAGATCCACGTTCTCTAGTAGTCGAATCGCTACGAAATTCAATTCTAGTCTCTCTTTCGTTCTTCTCTGTCTCACCTGCTGGGCAAGAGGTGGAGACACCAAGAGGACAGAAAAGTGAGAGAAAGAGGGAGAAAGAGAGAGAGAGAGACAGGGAGAGAGAGAGAAAGAGAGAGAGAAAGAAAGAATGAGAGAGAGAGAGAGAGAGAGAGAGAGAAACACGATAGTGGTAGAACTGAAATGGCTAAATAGAAAACGCAAACGACACCCGAGTTTATGGCCACTCACTCGCGTCCCGATGTTTCTCTCTCTTTTCCTTCTATATCTTCTCTCTCTCTCTCTCTCTCTCTCTCTCTCTCTCTCTCCCTCTCTTTTCTGCTCTTACGATTCGTCGGACCATTTCATTTATACACTACCTCACGAAATCCAACAAGCTCGACCCTTTAAAGTTTAGAATCATGAAAGATGTGGAAGCTCTCGAAATTCGTAAGAAACTTGAAAGAAAATTTATTTTACGATACGATTTTTGATTACGAAGATTCCTTTTCGATTGGAGGATTCCAATAACGTTATGCACGAGAGGTTTTTGTATCTAAGCTATACGGGTTTTTCGAAAGGAGTAGAGAAAAGTTTGGCCTTCGGAAAATATACGCCTAAGCGTACACATCTCGGCGTGTACCGTACGCTCCCACCTTGAATATTTTATCCAGACAATTCGCCGTTGCAGTTATTTCAAGCTGGCTTTCTTTTCCAGAGAGAAAGAGATTTCAAATTCGCGGCACGAACCGCGGATAGGCCCTCCGTGTAACTTTCAGCTACCTTTCGATCGTTCTCTCGAAGGTTAACGATTCTACGCCCCAAGAACTACGATAAAATCTCGTTGATGTAGTTAACGAGCCAACGGGAAAGTGCGAGCTTAGCGAAGTATATCGATCATCCGATACACTCTGTCGTTATTACATTACCATTCGTTTTATCGAACGTTTTCAACATGGACCAGTACACCCGGTATATTCGTGTGATGATAACGGTAGATACTAAAGACGCAGTAAAACGTTAAGTGACTCCGCAAAACGCGCTCGTTGTCGCGAAACAACGCGTATATAATACGTATTCATATATATATATATATATATATATATATATATATATATATATACATATACATTACATATATGTAGGTATATTTCCATCGTACGTACTCATTCGTACCTTTGTACTTGTATCATCGTGATATATAGAACATGTGTGAGAGCAAAAATGTGAACTACGTGCGATAGTCTTTCTTTCGGGTTAGCAAAAAAGTTCCTTCTTAGATGTTAGATCGTATAAAAAGATTCGATAGAGGGAAACTAATATACGAACGATAAAAAAAGGTATATAAGAAAAAGAGCAGTTTATAAAATCTTGATTAGCTTGTAAATTGAAGCAATATCCAGGTTAATCTTTTATGAAGTATCCAAAGGATAATTTCACTGGATATAACGCGCCGTTTTCACTTATTTCGCCATATTGTCAAAAGTTAAGCGACGAATTTATCCACGTCGAGAAGGTTTAAACGCGACGCCAGGCGTTGTCTACCAACCGCGTATAATTCCGAGCAACTCTATGAGCATTCGTGTGCGTGTGGACGTTCGTACGTGTCGTTATCGCTGTACAAACGGTCATACTCGCACATTCAAGCAAATACAGAGAAACACACACACATACATACATACACGTACACACACACATATTGCAAGTTCGTATCGTAGCGAGCTACGGTGTAGTCAAGCGGCATTTGCATGAATTTGTTGGCCTGATATAACTCGGCAAGGATCGTGCTTTAAACCGGATATGCTCGATGGTAAGGAGAAAGTTAGCGTAAGGGATAAAGAAGGTAGTAGTACTGGCGGACAATGGACCAAGTTGAGATGGGCTCCTTTAAGAATGCGACCGCCTTCGAGCTCTCTCACTCGAGCTGACTTTTTTCAATTTGTTAATTCAGGGTAATCTTGAGGGTGGCTAATTTTATACCTTCCTTCGACTTCCGTGCATCCCCGTCGTGAAATTTTCTTTCCCTGCCTCTATCTCTCAATCTCCATCTCTCTTTCCATGCTCCTCTTTATTCACCACTCCTTAGTCCACCCTGGATTCTTCTCTCGTGACATTTAATCTTCGCCGTATTTTCCTTTCCGACTTTCCTCCAACCTGACTCTCTCTTCTACAAATGTTCTTTCCTTCATGACTATCCTTCTCGGTATAAAACGACGATATATATATATATATATATATATATATTTATATGGAGCGCATAAATTGATATTAATTCGTTTGAATGGCGTTTCACAAAGGGAACGGGGTAAGAAGTGTCAAGGATTTGGTCGAATGTGCGAACAAAGTGGACGTTTCGGGTTGGAAACGGTGTCTCAGTCTTTGAACGTTCTTGGCGAATCAAGAGAGAGGGGTGACCGAGCACGGTCTAGTGTACACATAGGGTCGCTAGTAGGATGACGGGCGTCGGCCATGTTGTCTTGACATTCTCCCCCAGGGGTTGTCGGGGGTAGATATATTTAGCCTGCTGCCTCCAGGGAGCCTCGCCACCCTGCAACTCCACCCAAACCCCAAAGCACTTCCGACTTATGATGCCGTTGTCCGACCGACCCTTCCCACCGTCGTCTTGTACAAGGTTTACAGACAAAGCTCTCTTGAATAAAGAAAACATACATTCCTAGCCATGTTCAATCGAATCCACCGGAATTTCGTACGTCCGACTATTCGAAAATGTTCTGTTATAAAGGACAATTGGATCGTTATGTTAAAGTTCCTCGAAAGAATTCTTCCTTTCTTTTTTCTTTCTTTTTTCTTTTTCTTTTTTTTTTTGTCTTTTTTTTTCTTTTTTCGTTCATTCACACACATCGTTTATATATTATTCGCATATTTATATTGATAAAAAGAATTTCTTAAGATACAATTAAGAAGAAAAAATTAAATCATTAGAAATTAATTAAATATTATCGTGGATCATTTCAATTAGAATAACACAAAATTCATGAAACTCGATTGAATACTTCGATTTATTGGTTCATCGTACCATTGAAATTTGTATCGGTCGCGCTAGCGCAAAAGTACTGTGTACACGCTCAATCCCAATCTTTATTACAGAAAACGAAGAGCGAGCAATATCAATTAGGACGTTAGTAGAGGAGATGGGTAGTAATGGTGGTGTTGGTGTTGTTGCTGTTGCTGGTGGTAGTGACGATGGTAGGCGGTGCATCGTGCACTTCAAGATCAGCGATTCTGGGTAATGACGGCGGGCCTCCACAATAACCGTGCGTCGCATCGCGAGCACATCTCCGAGAGCATTAGAGGGGGCGACGTATAGTTAGGAGGGGTTGCGCATCGTGTTTTCTCGGGCATCCACCATCCTCTTATTCTCTTTCCCTCCCTCTCTCTTTCTCTCTCTCTCTCTCTCTCTCTCTCTCTCTCTCTCTCTCTCTCTCTCTCTCTCTCATTGCTACTCTTTCCACCATTTCGTTCTCTTTTTCTTTCGTGCACGTACACGCGTATATAAACTCTCCCCTTCTTTTTCTCTTACACATATAAATTCTACACGCACACGCACACAAATATACATACATACATACGTACACATATATATATATATATATATATATACATACATATATACACACACATATAATTTCCCTTCCCAATCCCTCTTTTTCCCTCTCGCTCGCGAACCGCTGAAAGAAGTCATCAATATCGCGTGGCTTTTCGCTTCTGGCCATCCACAAGGGACAAAACTATTCCCGCGGATGGGCGGAGTCACGCCTAATCCCCAGAGTCAAAATGGAAGTCTCCGGAGACACCCCTCTGTGTCCCCCTTAGAACACTCCCCGTGAAAGTTTTGTCCTATCTCGAGAACGTTAGGCCGGACCGGAGGGTGACTCGGGACGATACTTATACGGCCGCGTAACGTATTACCGAACCAGGAGGACATTTTGCGAATTTCCGTACTCTCTCTTTCTACAGTACGTACAACGGAGGGACTATAGCACTGCCCTAGGATCCTCGAAGGAGAAGACGAGGGCGAACTTTGAGAGCGCGCGCAAGAAAGAGAGAGAGAGAGAGAGAGAGAGAGAAAGAAAGAAGATAGCAGTGGAAAAGGATACGACCGTTCACGCACCCTTCGCTTCTCGTCCCTCCTCGGGAAAAAAAGGGGGAAAGGGATATACGTGGACCTTCGTTTCTTCTTTCCCTTCGGTTTCCTTCTCTTATTTCTTTCTCTCCTTCACCCTTCGCCTTTTTTCTCCCTCTCCCGCCCCCCACCCCCCACCCCCACACACGCGTACGTACGTGCCAATACCTCCGCGACTAGAAGCACGCACGTGGAGACCATTCGAGAATGGCTTTCGATTTCTGTCCTCCTTGCGAAGAGTATCCAATGGGATGTGTACGCTTATATATATATATACATACATACATATATATATATATATATATATATATATATATATCCGAAGGGATGTAAAGGGAGAAGGAATACACAGTGCGGTTTTATACATTTCGTAGGATCGTAGGATCGTAGAATGAAATAAACAGAAACTGGCTGGGTAAAGTCATTTATTAACTTTCACATTTATATAAATATTGCAATTTTCACAAATTTTTATCTATATGAATTATTCCCGGTATATAATAAAATATCTATATTCCCGTAGAATCATCTTGATATCTCAATATCTTTTTGTAGAAAAGGACACGTTTCTCGTCACACAGCAACGAGCACGACCTTTCAAGATTCACTTTCATTTTCCGCTTGGCTAAGCGAGTCTTGGAAATCCTCGTGGCACGAGGAGAAGACGAAATCTCGCGAAAGGGAAAAAGAAAAAAAAAATGGGGTTTGTAAGTTGCGCGGATAATTCTCAGAATCGGGGATGGTAGAGTTCTCGTATAAGGGCGGCCCTCGCATACGATAGTACTGGTAGAGGTAAGGAAGAGGAAAGAGGGTTGTCGAGGGTAAGCTGTGAGGGAACGAACGGGGAAGTTGACTGCGATACAAGGAGTAGAATTTCATACAATCTTGAGCAAACTTCCTCCCTCCTTAGAGAATGTTCGCTCTCTCTTACTCTCCCTATTTCTCTTTCTCTTGCTCTCGCTTTCGCTCTCTTACTCTTTTCTCTCTCTCTCTCTCTCTCTCTCTCTCTCTCTCTCTCTCTCTCTCTGTCTTGCTATCTCTCTCGTTCTCTCTATTTTTCTTGTCCTGACGTTATTTATTTATCGACCTACTTCAGATCTCGACATTAATTTTTTACAATAGTCGACGTATTCATTATTCTTTGAGAAAAATTTTAATACATTTTAATAATTATCTCGATCTATAGACGTAACATTTTTATTATCATTATCGATCAGTATCATGCGTAACAGATACTGAATGATCATAAAGAAATACTCGATCTTTTCTCATCGGTTTATTTTCCAAGAACAAAATCTTTATCTTATTCGTGAGACGCGATGGTTGTCGTAAGAGAGAAAGAAAGAGAGAGGAGTGTTGCGAGGTAAAATGGGGAAAGGCAAAGAAAGAGAGGGATAGGGCGAGTCAGAGGGAGTGGAAGGGCAGAAAGAGAGAGGGAGAAAAAGAGGGAGACGGAGAGAGGGAGTGAGTGAGAGAGAGAGAGAGAGAGAGAGAGAGAGGGAAGGAAGAGATCGAGAAAGAGACAGCGAATCCCACGGGACTATCGACTGCCGAGTCCCGTGGGGCAAGTCGATACTCCAGGGACACCCCGTTCTCCTCCTTGGATGGTACTCCCGCTTTCTCCTCACCTCCTCGTCACCTCTTTCTACTAGCATTCAAGTTCTAAACACTCGACGCAAGCGCAAGAAAGCTCCGTATACTTCGACGTTCCCTCGACTCTTGATATTATATCGTTTCGAAACGACCATCTCGGCCGGGCAACAGTAACTTTTCTTGCCGGCGAAGATAGATATAGTATAAGAGAAAGAACAGATGATCTTTTTGCCTCGTCGATCAGCACCGACGTATTTATCGATAATCGCCGTTAATTTGGATCAAACACTACCAAAGATAGAGCGATCTTCTTCTTCCCAAGGAAGATAAAACCCATTGCCTGTTCTTATTTGGACTTTGAAGAGCAAGGTCATCTCTCTTTCTCTCTGTCTGCAGACACTCTCTCTCTCTCTCTCTCTCTCTCTCTCTCTCTCTCTTTCTCTCTCTTTCATTTTAGTCGTGCTTATTTCTCGTAATCGATCGAGTTTCTCGAGTTATTCTCTCGAGGAACTTGTTAGAAAAGAGGAAGTAAATACTGTACCTTCGTTTAAGACTAATAAACGAAAAATCATGCGCTTTCTTCAATCGTATATTAATTGCGATTATTTAATGAGCTATATCGAGTAAGCCGATAGTTATTCTAGAGATAGGAAAGAAGAAGAAAAAAAAAAAAAAAAGAAAAAAAAGAAGGAAAAAAGAAAAAGACAAGAAAAAAAGAAATGAAGAAGGCTCATTACTTTTCTCAATGCGAGAGATCACATGGAGGTAACGACGTAGTATTACGTAGGACGGCAACAAGCGGTAACAGTGTGCGGTCGGGTTGTCAGCACCGGTAAGTTATTTAGCGGTTGAGGCTGTAGCAGTTGGCAGCGCTGTCTAATTGTAACGGCACCTTTGGGACCGGTATCACTCCCCGCATCCGTCGAGCCACCCACTTTCCACCCTCGTGATCGTCCAACCTCTGTCTCTCTCTCTCTCTCTCTCCCTCTTTCCCTCTCTCTCTCTCTCTCTCGTTCCGTTACTCTCTTCCTCTTACCCTTCTACACCCTATTCCTCGTCGGAAACGCTCAGACGCCGTAAACCAAAAATACGACGACACTTTGTCGAAGCATCCGCCTCCTGCTCGTGCGTCTTAGTTTTCTAAAAAAAGTAACTCGTCTTAGCGAGGGTGGAAATACGGTCGAGGGAAGAAAAGAGAGAAAAACAGAGAAAGAAAAGTAGTAGTAGTATATAAAGAAAAAAAAAAAGAAATATATATATATATATATCATCCCATCATATAACTTCATTCGATCGGACATATATGATATTTTTAAATTCCAATAGGTAAAGTTCTACGGGGTTACGCGTATGATTTATTTATATTTAGAGATATAATAAGTTGAGAATATAACCGAGGAGGCCAATTGGTTGACGGAACTCGCGTGGAAAAACATCGACAATTTACGCTGATACGGTATAATATCTCGAATGAAATTCCGCAATCGTCGTAGAACAAAGTATCGAGCTTGGTTGTCGCCTCATAATCGTTGGGTGTCCTCGAGAAAAGCGGCTCTTCTACGTTTCTCTCGTAAACCGGTGTGGAAGCACGAACGTTTGCTTTATTGCCAGAGCTTCTGATATCACGGCGGTTGGTAGCAACATTGGTAGAAAGTGAGGCGAGGAAGCAAGCAAGCAAGCAACCGAGCGAGCGAGCGAGCGAGCGAGCGAGCAAGCAAGCAAGCAAGCAAGCAAGGAAGTAAGCGAGCAAGCGAGTAAGCGAACGAACGAACGAACGAACGAACGAACGAACGAACGAATGAACGAGTGAACGAGCATGCAAGCGAGCGAGTGAGCGAACAGGCTGGCAAGCAGGAAGGCAAGCAGGGAGGCAGCAGCATTATCTTCTCTCTGTGAGGGTGAGAGAGGGCGAATGCCCTCCCCATGAGATCACCATGGCAACCCCTGCACGGCCCGCTACGGCGTCCTGTCCTGCGTGCTTCCATGTCCTGCCAACATGGCGACTGCTAACCTCCCAAACTCCGACCAACGACGATAACTGGAAAGCCTCTTGCTCTCGTTTTGTCTCTCTCTCTCTCTCTCTCTCTCTCTCTCTCTCTCTCTCTTTCTCTTCTTCCTTTACTTGCTTCATCTTCTTTTTCTTATTTTCTTTCTTTTCTCCTTTCTCTTTCTTCTACAACGTAAGAATTCGTCGACCCGCTTTGCATTCGATCCGGAAAAGAACCGCTCGTCTTTGTCGAAGGAGTAGAGAGAAAAAGAAAGAGAGAGAGAGAGAGACTCGTGCCACCGTACTAAAAGAGAGAGAAGGATAGAGAAACTTGAAAAATCATCTTCAAGGAACGAAATCTTATCTCGGTCCGCACGAGTTTATGACCCTCGACGTGCTTCCGTAGATTTGTTCGTAGGCTGAGACAACTTGAGTATCGTTCGTGCTAGCTAGAGCGCGTTTTATTACAATTGCTTGAGTTAACAGTTCGGATTATATAGAACGATCTAAGGATTGATAAAGATTTTTGATTAAAAATCGTAATCTGTAACGTTATTAAAATCATATTATTTCCATAAATATATGTACGTATAGATACATGTAGATATATGTAATTCAAGATAAATTTATAGATTTTAATTGTATCCTTATATAAGAGTAGAATATATATATATATATATATATATATATATATATAATAATGAATAATATATTATAATTTATCATTAATCTGTAAATACTCAATGTATTTATGTATATTACGAGAAATGATAATGTCGGCAATGCCTTGATTTACATTTCACATTTCACCATGTGAACGACGAGTTCTGCATCGTAGTAAAAGATATTAATTACTACGCACGTTAAGTCCATTCGTTCGGTGATTCTTCACACCCCTTCCATTCATCGGCACGAAAGAACGTCCATAGGGAGAAATTAAAAACGTGGCCTGCGGCAAAATTAAGACATATTTTTTAATAAAGCCCGATAGCGATCCCATTTGCCATTGCGACTTGCATTTTGAGGGGGTTTTGCGGTTTCCGCCGGAATAATCACGAAAATCAGACCGTTACACACACACACATACACATACACACATGTATATATATATATATATATATATATATATATGCATATACTTGTATAGGTACTTACATATATATACTCCAAACGAAAAAGCATGGAACAGGGTGGATATCTAAGGGAAGTTAATGCATAATTTATGCGTTACGATTACTATCGCTTTTACCTAGCTAGCTAGCCAGCATCCTGGAATTATTATATGCTCGACATAAAAGATTTATTCTCGATTAAAATTTCGATATATCGATATTTTTGCGCGCCCTATATTCCCTTTCTTCGAAATGTATAGAAAAGATATCGCATAAATTACGTTCGATTTTTATCTTTTGTTGTATCATTGATCGAAGTAAAGAAAACAAGAATTAATAAATAAAAGTATGAATTAAAAAAATAAGAAATAGAAAAAAGAAGAGAGAGAGAGAGAGAGAAAAAGGGAGAGAAAGAGAGATAGAGAGAGAGAAAAAGAGAAAAAAGCAAAACGATTGAAAGTAAACGAAGAGAGCAAAAGAGGCCAGAAGAAAGATAGATAAAGAAGGAAAAGGTAGAGAAAGAGGAATTGAAGAGAAAGTTCCGAAGCATACTAGTCGTGGATTTTACCGAGTTTCGAACTAGGTACTGCTCTTCAAAGCGGGTTGCCTATCCGGTGGGAAAGGGCTGGGAAGATACGCAGGGATAGGATGGTTTCCCTCGCTAAGTCTGTTAAGGAAGACTCACGAGTTTCCTCTCAAAGGAGCCGCGAATATTAAAATCACATTTTAACCTTCCCGCTACGAGGACAAACTCGAAGCTCAAGCAACAAAGTTAATGGGAATTAAACGAACTCTTGTTCGCGAACTTGCGTCCCTGTTATTATACATACCTATATAAACCCTGTGATATATTATATTATATATGCGGCTTGTCGTACATTGAAATTATCGAAAGGAAGAAAGAAAGAAAGAAAGAAAGAAAGAAAAAAAAAAAAAGGGCGGAAAGAAAAAAAATGGAAGGAAAAAAAAAAAGAAAAGAAAATAAATAAAAGAAGAATTGATTCCGAAAGGAGCATTCGTCATCCGTTCACATGTATAGTAGTAGTTTAGTTACAGTTTTAGCTTTAACACGTATGTATTTTATGTATACACTGGCCATGGAATGTAGTTTGTTTCGGATAAATGGATTCGTATTCGATAGATCGAAACGAAACGGATATCGAGAGCTTCGAGAGGATTTACAGGCACAATGGATTGACGCTCGCATCAGATTCCGTTAGATGTAGTAGACGTATATACGTTTATGAATGTATACATACAGATACGAGTCGTTCATCGTACGATAGTCGAGTTTAACGCGGTTATGTTGTTTCGCTTGTTGCAACTTTCAGATTTATCTTGCGCGAAATAATCTTACGCATCGCATTTTCTCTCCGAGTACGAATGGCTGTATCGCGATATATAGATATATAGAGAAACGAGTGTATATGTATTTATATATTTATATAAATACATATGTGTATATGTGTTTATGTATTTATATATTATATATTTATATATTAAATATGTATGTATGTGTGTATATATATATATATATATATATATATATATATATATATAGATGTAGACACATATCTACACAGTCCTTTTCCTTTTTCTCCCTCGGGCAAAGGAACATGTATGCGTGAATGCGTGTCTGCGTGAGCATGCGCGACTTACGAGCGTTTTTGTCGATATTTGACAGCGGCAACTTTAGAGGGTCCTAACCGCCCTTTCCGTGGCCTCAGGGGGCTCCGTATCTAAATGCAGGCATTAATAAATCGCGCGTACACGCGTACACCTACAGGGCTTTCTCTCTCTCTCTCTCTCTCTCTCTCTCTCTCTCTCTCTCTCTCTCTCTCTCGCACTTAGATACGTACACATACCGACGTGCAAAGGAATCGTCCTCCGTCGAGTTAAGTCGCTTTACTCTGGCGAAGGGAAGGTCTGATGCGTTTATGGAAATGGTTCGTGCTTTGTCCGAGAATAGCCGAAGGCTGAAGGATAACGAAAATAGGACGAATTTCCGAAAGGTAAATTCGTCGACGTTAAATAAATGTTAGACGGTAGTAGAAAATAAAAGGGAACATATTGGACGGAGGATTGAGTTTCGATTATTATTATTTCTTGTAAATTTCGATTGAAATAAACTCGGCCGTCGTACATCGTACGTCGTAGAAGTAAACGCACGTGCTCGTACTCCTGTTCCTTGTTGCTATTGCAGTTACTGTTGCTATATTGCTATTGCTATACTACCTAAGTGTATATATAACGTGGCTCTCATTCTTAGACCTGAAATCATGCATCTTTCATCAGTCCCCCGAGCAAGGAGAGCGGTACCGAGTATAGTCTCGTTGGATCGGTGCAAGGCGCGGTGCACCGGCTTTAACGTTAGTTAATAGTTACAGCCAACTACGCGATACGTGGTAAATCGTCGGTTGA
This sequence comes from Vespa mandarinia, assembly GCF_050613455.1. Taxonomy (NCBI): domain Eukaryota; kingdom Metazoa; phylum Arthropoda; class Insecta; order Hymenoptera; family Vespidae; genus Vespa; species Vespa mandarinia. The sequence continues at coordinate 5,255,726 of NC_140814.1, read as the reverse complement.
TGCGTCGTACGTGCGCGCGAGGCAAATCTAGTTATGGCAGCAGGCCTCTCGAGCCGTCTTGTTGCTTAATGTGATAGACTGCCATTAGGGGCATCTCGCTGTCGTGACGAGGGGTCAGAGGAACGGAAAGGGGAGTATAGAATATAGTGTAGGATAGGAGAGAGAGAGAGAGAGAGAGAGAGAGAGAGAAGTAAGAGAGGGTGGTAACGGTGGGTGGTGGATAGTGCAATGGTGGTTGTGAGCTTGCAGAACGTAAGGAGCCCACGACAGGGTGCGTTAGTTCGATCCACGTTCTAACTACTAAGACGTATTACTTGGGCTATGAATTATGCAGCGTCTCTCTAGTACCTTAGCGAATAGCCTTAGCTCTTGTAACATCTTAGGACTTAGGCAAACGGTACCCTCTCCTGTCTGGAATTTCGTTAACTTGCCCTCCCGTTGCGTGTACACGCGAGAGCACCTGATTTCCTCCTCCCTTTCGTAAACACAAAGACACGCCGGTAGCTATGTCCTCGGTCCTAATTTCTCGACAAAGTGGAGCTTTGAATGTTTAATTCGTAGAGCTCGAGATTTATCGGGAAGACATCCTCGAAACTTTTCCTCGTTGCCAAGACGGCTCTCTTTCTCTCTTTCTTTCTCTCTCTTCTTCTTCTTCTTCTTCTTCTTCTCTTCTCTTCTCTTCTCTTTCCTTCTCTCTGTCTATCTAACGCGCATACGCATATAAACTCTTACGTCACTTTGGTAGGTACGCTGTTTGTGTCGTCAGCTCAGTGAGAGGAGGTCAAACAAGCGTTATCACGAGTAGTTCTCTCTTTTCGCTCTTACGAGACCTTACGAACGAGTCAACGCTCAGGTACCCCTAATATTTTCTCTGCTCATACGTTCGTCGGGCTTGTTGGCTTTCATGTAAATTAAATTCACCTTCATTTAATTTCTACGGACAACGTGAAAATATAGTGACGTAGACCAACTTAAAACTCCTTATCCGTGGAGATTAGTGGCCCAACATTAATTATTTAGCATCGTTCCTTGAACCGTCCACACACCGTTTATATATATTTACTATTCTTAACTTTCACTCAAGAGTGACGGTATTTTACCACACGTTACATTACGTTATCCATGCGCACATATATATATATATATATATATATATATATATATATATATATATGTATATATGTACGTACTTACGTAGATGTAAACGTGTATGCACGTCACTTATGTCACGTTTTAAGCATATTTCGATCGTATGGAATATAAGAAAAAAGTTAAAAAATATAAATTGGAAATGAAAGAGAAGGAAGATATCGTTTAATTTCAATTGAAATACTTTTTCATTGATGAGCGTAATCTATACACGGAAAATTATTTTCCGAATTAGTCGATGGTTGCATACGATCCTTCTTAGGTACTTCCTATCCTTAATACTTCCTGCGAGTAACTAAAGGAGGAAGAGGAGGAGGAGGAGGAGTAGGAGGGCGAGGGTGAGGAAAGGCAGAGAATCCAAAGAGCTGGTAGATGCTGGATGACGTTGGTGCAGGAGTATAAAACGAAGGGGGTGTGGCGAAGGTGGATGAAGCTGGTGCAGGGGGCGTAATGGAGGTTGGTTAAACATTAAGCATCCCCTGATACCTTGCTAACCCCTTACTAACCCCAGTTAAGGTGTATGCAAGGTATACAGCTCTAGGTGCTTTCCTATACGTTACGGACCTCCGTACACATTCTTACTAATTGACGTCCTACGCTTCTGCATTATGCACTTGCGATTACTCTCAGGCGTTCTCTTACTAAAATATATCAGATCGCTCGTAGGCTGAGTTCTTTTGCTATCGCCTTGATAGAAGGATCGACCTTGATCCAAGAGAGAGGAAGAAAGAGAAAAAAGAGAGACAAAGATAGATAGATAGATAGATAGATAGATAGATGATAGATAGATAGAGAGAAAGAGAAAGAGAGAGAGAGAACAACCCTTTGAACGTCGTTTCGAATCTAGCTAGCTTCGTTTCCTTGACCTCGATGCTGCATTGACCCTCCCTTTCATCCAGTGGAAAGGTCTCGCAGAGCGCGTGTCTCCTGTAGCCTTTTGCCAACGACACAAGGTCGATCGATCGATCGCACTCAACATATTCTTATAAGATCGACATTAATGAACTGGTAGAACGACAAAGTTAGAGACAAAATTCGACTGTGAAGAATAGTAATGAGGTTTCTACTAAAGGAACGACTTTTCGTGGTCGATAAAATCGCTGAGTAAGGATCGATCGAATTAATAGGTCATTAGTATACCATCGGACACGCCCTTCGTTTCCTTTCTCTCTCTCTCTCTCTCTCTCTCTCTCTCTCTCTCTCTCTCTGTCTCTCCTTCGAGTAAGCCGGAATCTTCTAATTCCATGGGGACCGTATCCGCTAAGAGCGAGCTTTCCTTAGAGCGGTATCATGCAATGAATTCTGAACGGCGTTCTGCAAATGGCTCGATCGTTCGGGTACGACGATAAAATATCTTTATTTAAAAAGAAAGAAATCGAGAGGGTAGGAAGGGGCTCGATCGATTGGAAATCTTTCTCTTGAATTTACACCGCGTTATATCGGTTCTTTTTATGGTGACGACGAGGACAAGGACAATAGCGGAAGGGTGGGAGGGAGTAAGCTAGGAAGGAGTTTTGAGAATGGGAGAGGCTGAAAACATGATTAAAGATTTTCCGACGTGGGAGAAAATGGATTTCTGATACGCGTAATGCCACCCTATTTGGAACTATTACGCGTAAGTCCCCTAGTAAGCTCCCTATATCCATTCGCTCTCTGGTGGAAATATATTTACTAGATCAGAAGGTACTTACTCTTGACTTGGCCCTCGAGCGAATAGTATAACGGGTGACTCCTAAGGATAATGTTAGCGAAATGATACATCAGTAAAATTTCTATGTTCTTAGTTCGTTAAGATACCTTTTGATAGGTACAGATATAAAGGAGTAAAAAAGTATATGGGAACAAATAGCGATCGATCGATTTTTTAATCGGACAAAGAAAAAACATACGGAGCACCGGCGTGGAAAGTAAAAACCTCTAATTGGTAAACGGGAAATATAAACAAGCAAACCGGCATGCGAATGGCAATGATTTATTGCAAGGTTTGATTGAATTCATTTGACTCTGTTTACACGATAGCCACTCGCGCATTTCTCGCCCATATTCCACCCCCGTCTGTTCAAGCTTGCTCTTTCTCTTTCTCTCTCTCTCTCTCTCTCTCTCGATATTTAGACTTTTCCCATTCGCGCATGTTATTTTTTTCGTCGATTCCGTTCGTTCATTCGTTCGTTCATTCGTTCGTTCGTTCGTTCGTTCGTTGCCGCCGCCGCGAAGTTGTTCCCTGTAAAAGTTGAAACAGCGGACGATGCACGTTTTTTTTCTACGTGCATACTACCGGCCACGACGCCTGAACCGTAGAGGGGTTTACCCTTCCACCCGTTATCGTTCGAAAGCGTAAAGCTACGTTTTATTTCATTTTTGTTCGGTACGTTGGAATGGGCCACCACCGTGCCTAGTCTCGAGAGCCGACACGGGGATGATTTCGTCGATCGCCCTGCGCATGTATCTTTTATTCGACGTTGATTCCTCGTTAGTAGTACAATAACTACCTTGGTATATATATATATATATATATATATATATATATATTATAGAGTATATTCTCGTATTAGATACGAAGGAAAATTACGGCTTTGTTTGCATCGGTATCGTCCCGACGTAATTTATCTACACGAAAATATATATATATATATATATATATATATATATATATACATATATATATAGATGATATACATATATATAGGATGACATTCCTCATTTGAGTTTTTTATACAAAATACAATTAATTATTGGAAAATTTTTGACGTTTTTCAAATAATATAAAAGGTTTGTCTTTATAGAAATAAAAAAGACAATTGTAACTTCTTTTATCTTTCTTGTAGATATACGAAAGAGATTCTTTGTATTTTTTTTTTTTCTTTTCTTTCCTTTTTCTTTTTATTTCATGCTTCAGTTCTCATCCATTTAAATCCCATAAAAAAACATCGAGCAAAATATTTCTCATAATGGGTTCGATGAAAAATCATGGACACTTCTCGTGTTTCTCTTTCATAACACCTTAAACGTTATTCCGTCTAAAAGGAACGTGAAAGCCCTTAAGTTTTACACGTCGAACGCGAGGACTTGCTAGGAGTCTTCCGATGCTTAGAACCCTTGCGCGAAGAAGTAGATGATGGGTAGATGTAGGGGTAAAGAGAAACGAGGTATCTACCGGGTGTTCATCTCGCGTCAATCCAGAATAGATTTTTCTTCGTGGAAGCTTGCACGAGGTATACGAAGAAGAATGAAGAGAAAGAAAGCGACAACGGCGAAGGAGAAAAATCTAATAGACTATCGAAATCGAGTTTGAACCCCTGTAAGAAACTACCCCCGTCTAGAACGACACTCTTCTTCTCTCTCTCTCTCTCTTTCTTTACGGGCTATGTTCGCTATACAGCACCATCTCTGTATCTTTCTCTCTCTTTCTCTTTCTCCTCTATATTTCTCTGTATTGGAGAGAAGGGTGCCCGAAATGAAATCCAGTTCGCATTTGAATCAATCGGTAACGTAATCCATTAGCCTCTAACAGCCAATGCTTGGAGGATGATACTGTAGGAAACGGAGAAGAAAGCGTACGAGGTATCGTGTAACACGACACGTCGAAGTGTCGTTAACGATTAGTCTTCTCTATTTAAAAAAATTTCTATACTATTTTCGACGAATCCTTTAAATGTAACGAACATCGTTGAAAAAGTTAAGTATCCCGATCGATATACACTATGGATAATCTAAAAAGGTACGGAATAGAGGATAAAGCATAACGATAGATAGAGGGATGTCGACTGTCATATTCTTTTTTTATTTCTGTTCAGCAACGAATCTCTTTCATCTCCCATGGCGATACTCTTCTAATGTCGATAAATGCCGCTATCGGCATCGAATCGATCTCGACAGGTCGAGATAAGACAAAGATCCACGAAATGTTCGACGATATTTTCCCATGACAGTGACTCTCAACTGTTGATCTTTAACGGTTAAAAAAAAAAAAAAAAAAAAGAAAAATAAAAAAAAGAAAAGAAAGGAGAAGAAAAAATTTCTTCCATATAAAACATCTCGATGATAATATAGGTAAAAGAAATTTGAAAATGAGTTGAAACTATTTCGAGAAACGTTATCGAGTCGTTCCTGTTGTCTTCGTGCTCGTCGTCGTACCAGTTAAAGGGCCACTTTACGCCCGGTAGTATCATAGATGTAGGTAGTACGCTCGATGGCGTTCCTATCTACGAACGACTAGAAGGCGTCGTCGTCGTCGTCGTCGTCGTCGTCGTCGTCGTCGTTGTCGTTGTCGTTGTCGTTGTCGTTGTCGTTGTCGTAGTCGTAGTCGTAGTCGTAGTCGTAGTCGTGTAGTCTTCGTGTTGCTCTGCAGCCTCGAGCGCAACGAAGACATCCTGTTTAGAGCAAGATCCACGATAGCGATAAGCCAAGGTACAATGCTTTGAATACCCATCCAGCATTCGCGATACCATCTTAACGTTCTCTAAGAGTAAACGAAATTAAATTCGCTCGACGCTTTCGAAGAGAAAGAGAAAGAAAAGAGAGCAAGAGAGAGAGAGAGAGAGAGAGAGAGAGGGAAAGAGAAAGAGAGAAAGATAGAGATAGATAGAGTGCATTCTCACTGAAACTACAAGTCCTTCGAAACGGATACGAAACGCGTGCTACGCAAGATCGATACCTTTCTTCCCCTTTTCTTTCTAGCAACGAAGAATCAGCTTTTTCTTCATAGATGGTGTTACATGTTCGACACGATCAAATATTTAACAAATTCAATAGATACTTAATGTAAATGCATTATTACTTTTACCGGATAGATCAGTAATTTTTTTTTTCTTTCTTTCTTTCTTTCTTTCTTTCTTTTTTTCTTTTTTTTTTTTTTTTTTTTTTTTTTTTCCTTTTTTTATTCGAACATCATTTCTTTCACGCATATAATAAAAATGAAATGAAACACTAATCTCAATGATAATTATCATCGTATAATGTATCTATTATAAACTTAATGAGAACGATGATATACGAAATATCTTGTTTAATTCATTCGTTGTTATTAAAACGATATATCTTTCGACGAAATTCGTCGTCTTTTCTTTCTAACGCGTGAAACAAAAAAAAGCGTGAACGTAGGCGCGTATATAAGAGCATAAAAGGGATCCTCGAAATAGCAGCTACCCTTCGTATTTTGTTCGTTCGATGATTTGCGCGCGCGTGTGTTCGGAGTAAGCGAAAGAAGAGAGAAAGAGAAAGAGAGAGAGAGAGAGAAAGAGAAAGAGAAAGAGAGAGAGGGAGGGAGAGAAAGTTGGAAAGAGAGAGAGAGAGAGAGAGAGAGAGAGAGCAAAAAAAGAAAAGCTAACACGCTAGTCGAAGGTATGTGTTTGATTTTTCCATGAAGTCCCGGATCGCGGGAACGCACTCCGCGGGGGGATGACAATGTACTCCCACGGGAATGGAGGCCTAGCAGCCACCCAGAAAACCACCCTTCTTCTATCTCTCTTCGCGTCTCGGCCCTCCTGATTGTTTCCTACGTGTCTCCTACGCTTTTTCCGATCTTCCTCCTACTATCGCCTATATATTCGGGAGTTTTCGACTAGCTCGCTCTCTCGTTCGTTCATTCCCTTTTCTCCTCTTCTCTCCTCTCCTCTACACTCCTCTCTTCTCCTCTCCTCTCCTCTCCTCTTCTCTTCTCTTCTCTTCTCTTCTCTTCACTTCTCTCCTCTCGTTTCCAACATCCACGAACCTTCAACGATCCGCCATCTCTCTCTTTCTCTCTCTCTCTCTCTCTCTCTCTCTCTTTATTTCTCTCTCTTTCTATTTCTCTGTCTCTCTCTCTCTCTTGCTCTCGCTTAGAAACGGCCGCGGCTTCCAGCACGGCACAGTCGAAAAATTTCCTCGAATTCAATATCCCTCGATATTCTACATAATTCATGAAAATTGAGCCGCCGGCTTTTTTGCCTGAACCCTCCACCTCTTTTTCTCCTTCCTTCCTTCCTTCCTATTCCCCCTCTCTCTCTCTCTCTCTCTCTCTCTCTCTCTCTCTTTCCGTTTCTCTCTATATCTCTCTCTCTCTATCTTTCTTTTTCTCTCTTTCTTTCTTTCTTTCTATCCTTCTTTCTTTTACTCTAACACATCTTCACGTCCTACATATAGGAACGTTTTCTCGTAGACGAAAGCCAGCAGTGCACCAGTTCTACTTCGATCTCGTCTGCGCGCGTCTAACTTTCTATCGTCTCTCTTTCTCTCTCTCTCTCTCTCTCTCTCTCTCTCTCTCTCTCTCTCTCTTTCTCTTTCGTCGGTTTTTCACGAACACCCTCCCACTCGCATCGTTCACCCTTTTCTATCGACGTCAAGCTTCTAGGACAACTCGACGATGCTCGTCCGTCTTAAAAATCGTCACGTTTCTATTGTTTCAGATATTTTGTTTTCCTACTAAACTCCCTCCCAGCCTTCTAACCTCTCTTCCCATCCACCCCTTTTCCCTTTATTTTTTTCTTTTAATAATAATAATAATAATATCTTTTATAGGTGACGATTTTTTTCCTGGCTTTCTTTTCTTTTCTTTTTTTTTTTTTTTTTTTTTTAGAAAGATTAGTCTGTAAGATGTCGTTTGACATTTACACGAGAAAAGACAAGCGCACATTTTTTATAGTGTATATATATATATATATATAATTATATATATAGACGATACCTTACGTAGATACCTAGAAAGGTCGAGAAACACGTGGTCAGGTAGATCGGGCTAAGGGGCCGGCGTTTAATCTAAAGAAATACTGAATAATAGAGGCGAGTTAGACGAGACTCGCGATTGGCTTATACAGTATTCAAGGTTGCTTTCCAACAAAATTCACCTTCTAATTAAGTTCTCGTCTTTAGAGGATTGTTAAGCAAGTTGTCAACCATTTAACTAGCTTCCCCTACTCTGTTTTCAGATTCTTCCTCAAGTTCTTTCTCAAGTGCAACCAAAACTGCCTTAAGAATGCCGGCAATCCGCGTGACATGAGACGATTTCAGGTAAGACCATTAAAAACTTTTTTATCGTCGATATTATTAAGAATTAAAATTAACCGTTGTTAACCATTCAGACTTTATATGGGGTCATATAGTATATATGAAAGTTAATTTATCGTCATTGGCGCAAAATGTCTTTACCGAGTAATCGGAGTGGTTCTCGTAAGAGAGAGGAAAAAAAAAAAGAAGAGAAATTTTTTTTTTTTTTTTAATTTCCAAAAGGAAACGTCCCCGGTGAAAAGACAAGAATTTCTCGATGGGGCGACCATCGTCGAAAGTTGAGAGCCCCATCCAAGAGACTTGTAATCCAAGGGGTTGGCAATTAGCTCAGCACGGCATCAGCCAGCCCGTCCCCTTTCCCCGTTTTATCCTTTATCCTCCCTAACGACCCCTCCTACGATCCTCCTACGGACCGACGCCCGTATCTCGCCATCCGGCTTTTCCTCCTTTCGCCGAGACAAAAGACAGAATTAAAAAATAAATTAGCAAAAACCACGTCGCACGTTTTTCCCCTTCCCCATCTCCTTTACGTTCCACTTTCTTCTTCTCCTCCTCCTCCTCATTCTCTTCTTCTTTCTCCTCCTTTACGTTTACTTCCACCAAACGTCTTTTTACTGTACCCTTATCCTTCTCTCTCTCTCTCTCTCTCTCTCTCTCTCTCTCTCTCTTTTTCTCAATTATATAACAGGGTCGCGCTCAACCAAAATTAAAATACTTATCGCAGTTTCGAATTTGTTTTGGTATTGCTTACCGTCGAAAGTTACGAATTAAAATTTCAGCCCCTTCACAACCCGCGAAAATTTCGCGTAGCACTGAAGGGAGAACACTCTTAACCCGCTCTTATCCTTTGAGACTTGCCACCGCGTTATTCGCCGGGCTAATACCACCGACTGTGCAAGAAAGTTGGCAAAACTTTGACTGGACAAAAGTTCGCGCGCCGATTTTACGAATGTTACCTACTACTAAGGAATCTGGAACGTGAGAAATTCTTCTCCTTCACTTAGTTTCTCTTACGAAGAGAAAAAAAAAGGAAAAGAAGGAAAGAAAAAAAAAAAAAAACAGAAAAAGAAAAAAAGCGAGAGATAAACTTTAATTCACTCGGCTCGATTAATCATTTTAATTGAGTATCGTCGTTATTTTAACGCTCGTATTTTAACACCGAAATTATCTCTATCTATCTATTTGCGCAAATACACGTTTCCTTTTTATATCTTGTGTAAAGTCGAAATCGCGAGAGTCACGAATTGCATGCCGACTTGTTGGTTATACACGTTATCACATCCGACAAATTTGTTCGTGTTTGCTCACTCGCAAAAAAATGTAAGCCCTCAAGTTTATATGTCGTGCAGAAAATTTGCGCTTTAAATGCTTCGATTACTTCGTCCGTTTACGTTTTTAATTCGTAATACTTGTTACAGAAACGGAATTCATTGAAACATGAAATTTACGATATTACGGGAAACGTAATAATGTTGTGAATTAAATGAATCTAAAACGATCGTAAATTTTCTCGTTTATATCGTTACTCTGATACATATAATTACATATATAAATATTTACCTACGCGTCATATATTTTACATGCGATCGATTTATAATACGATTTTCAGCTAATCTTAAAATTTATGTTCTAGGTGATCATATCGACGCAAGTAGGAGTGGAAGGTCCATGGTTAGCGGTATCCGATAACATGTTTGTCCACAACAATAGTAAACACGGACGCAGAGCGAAACGATTGGACCCCAGTGATCCTGGCGAGTATAACAGTGAGTATAGATCAAAGATATAATGGAGTATAATATGTTCCTTTCGAATTGATTTTCTTAAAAATCATTTTTGGCCAAACATCTTCTATCCTCTCTCTATCTATCTATCTATCTATCTATCTATCTATCTATCTCTCTCTCTCTCTCTCTCTCTTTCAATACCACGATACTCGAGTTTAGTGTACTCTGAACGGGACGATACTTTACGAAAGAGATTACGATCATAATACGCGATTAAAGCGGCGTAACTTGGGTAATCGAGTTTAAGCGTTCGTCTCTTGGATCCCTGCATAGCCACTATATATCTCTCTCTCTCACTCTCTCTCTCACTCTCTCTCTCTCTCTCTCTCTCTCTCTCTCTTCCGCGCGCGTTCTCTCAGGCAACTCAGTGGCGTATAATCGATCCCATTAAGTCCGTTATACGTTCTCGTTTAAAGGTAACGTCGTTAAGTAATATACCTCTCTACACAGTTATTTCGCGACAAATTGAACGATTCAAATTGATCTTTGGGAATTGTTATATAGAAGAAAACTAAATGTAACCATGTAATCTTGACATTTATTCCAACCTCATAGTGATGGAGTTTAACGTGCAATTTGATTCGAGGCTCCTCCCACCAATCCACCATTCCTTAGAAGTGGAAAGATCAAAGCTGATTTCCCAAACGATTCACGGTTGTCACTCGCAATTGGAAGGAGCTAGTGTTGCCCCACGTGCGCGGCGTATTCGAGCGAGACGAACGTGAAAGAGTAAGAGTAAGAGTAAGAGTAAGAGTAAGAGTAAGAGTAAGAGAGAAACAGATAGAGAAAGAGAGAGAGGGAGAGAGAGAAAGAGAGAGAGAGAGAGAGAGAGGGGTAGAAAGAGGAAGAGAGAAAGAGAGAGGAGAATACTGGTTTTCTTCGGGATCGGTATAACGACTCGGGAGGTACGGCGAAGAGGCGGAATCGTAAGGAGGGCCGAAGGAGGCTGGGATATAAGGAGTCATAGGGCAATTCAGCAAAGTTTGGCGTCGGCCGCGCATACAAACGGCTGATATCGCGCGGATACCCCTCGCTACACTCACTCTCTCGCGTGCACTCATTTCTCTCTCTCTCTCTCTCTTTCTCTCTTTCTCTCTTTCTCTCTCTCTCTTTCTCTCTTCTTCTTTCTCTTTCTCTCTTTCTTCTTTCATTCCCTCTTTCTTTCTTTCCCTTTCTATTCTTTATCCTTTTCAACCTTCTCTTTTTCTTATTCCTCTTCTGAGTCTCTCCCGCTCGTCGTTCCTACAACGCCAAGACAAGATGTAAATCAATGGGATGCGGGAAAACGAAGGATCCTTCCTTCTCCTTCCACTTTCCATCTTCTTATTCTTTTCTTTCTTTTCGCTCTTTCTCTTTCCTTCTTCTTTATCTCTTTTTATTTCTTTTCCCCCTTTGTCTGGTTGGCTGCCACACCAAGAGCAAAGACACGAAGAGAGAACGGAATTGGCCCTCTCCTCTCCTTTCCTCGAGCTTTTCGTCTTCCTCACTCTTTTACTCTCTCTCTCTCTCTCTCTTTCTCTCTCTCTCTCTCTCTCTTTCTCTTTCTCTTTCTCTTTCTATCTTTTTGCTTTCTCGTCTCCCTCTTTCGCACGCCGACCGTGCCGTGGCGCGTTGGTTTGTGAATGCTAAGTTTAAGCTATCTCGTGGCACCACCCCCATTCGCTCACCCTCTCAAGCCCACTGACGCCATACCACCACCACCACCACCACCATCACCACCAACACACATTCGCTCTTTCCAAATCCCCTCGCTAGCTACCCCCGAAACGCTGGAACGAGCATACCAATGAGAAAAGACCGAGAGAAAGCTCGGCCGCGACGTTTCTCTTGCTTTTTCCTGCCAGTGTATCATTCGATTTCTACTTCTTCTTCTTGTTCTTCTTCTTCTTCTTCTTCTTCTTCATCTTCTTTTTCTTTTTATTTCTCTTCTTTTTCTTTTTTCTCCTTCACCTTCTTCCTTTTTTCTTTTGCATCTTCTTTTTTCCTTTTATTTATATATACAAAAGGAAAAGATTTTTCACTTTGAATTAATGCATTTTATCATTTCGATTTTATTTTAAAGATGATAAGGGATGATAAAGAGATCCTTAATATATTCGTGTAAACAATCCGGGTGTTGGAATAACAACGCGACTCTTCGAATTCGAAGGATGGTAAAGGAAGAGCTTGCAGAGGGTCGTAGAGGATTGAGAGAGTCGAGAGAGAGTAGCACCCCTTACCATTCAATGGCACGGGGGATTTTATTTATTCCGAGTTGGTACGCTTGTTCCGGTCTTCTCTACCGAATCCCTCTTTTCAACTCTCCTCCATTTCCTCCTTCTATTCTACCACCACTACTACTAACATCACCGCCACCGCCACCACCACCACCATCACCACTACCACTACATTCTCCTCTTCCTCCACCTTCCCATGTTACTCTTCTTTCTCCCACTACCCTATCGCTCGACAATTCCCTACCTAGGATGGTTGCCAAAACGGCTGCTTCCGTTTAACGACTTTCTTCTATACCGAACGCAATAAATACCTACGTCCCATTCAAGAATCTTCGTTTTCAGACAAAGTTGAAACTTTTAAACGGCTCGTCTCACCCCTTCCCCTCCCCCTCTCTATCTATCTCTCTCTCTCTCTTTCTCTCTCTCTCCCTTTCTTGGTTCCATTCTTACTTACTTTTCATCGTTTCAAAGTTTCCATCGTAATATTTATAATCGTTATCGTATATTTCAAATCGATCGATCGATCGATCTCACGATTTCGATCTGATTAAAAAAAGAAAAAAGAAAAAAATCGATAATATCGATTCTAATGGATTTAAAAGAGAAAAGTTTTCAACATTTCAGAGAACATTCCGAACGAGCCATCTATGTAAGTCTCTTAAGCTTCGTGAGATTTATCTTTCGGAGAGTGGATCCATAGTAGAAAGTGTTTGAGCGTCACTGGGAGCAATATACCATGATGTCAGCCACTCTGCCGTGGCTCCGCTTTGCCAGGGTCGGTGCCGGGGGTGGTTTGGCTTCGCTGGGGTACAAAATGATATCATTGGGTTATAAATTCCAAGCAGAGACACCGGCGCCCCGATCGTCCCCCCCCCCTTCTTCCTTCTTGTTACAACCCTTCTCTGGATCCTCCGACCCTCGTCCTCTCTTCTTCCTTCCCTCCCTCTTTCACCCTCTCTCTCTCTCTCTCTCTTTCTCTCTCACTCTCTCTCTCTCTCTCTCTCTCTCTCTCTCTCTCTCTCTCTCTGTCTGTATTTCTCTTTCTCTCTACCTTTCTCCGTTTCTCCTTTATACGTCCTCTCTCCGTTTTCACGTCCGGAACCAACCCCATGACTCTGAGAAATATATCTGCCACTTGGCCTCGACCGAATAAACAGAATATCCAGATAATTTTCCATATCCCATTCCTCGATGCAACCACGATTTTCTCCTAGACACTTTTTCCATGTTTCTTTCTGTATCCGATCGTTCCTTCTTATTTCGTCCGTTCCATTTCACTCACGAGGGTAGCGTTATACGTATTATTATCAACGTAAAAACGACAAGGGTCTTTAACGCTTGACATCTTTTTCACACAGGTTTGTATCAACCCATACCACTTCAGACACCCTGCATAAAGGCGATATCGCCGAACGAGGGTTGGACGACGGGTGGATCAACCGTAATAATCATAGGCGAGAACTTTTTCGACGGGCTTCAAGTTGTTTTTGGATCTATGCTAGTTTGGAGTGAGGTCAGCTTAATTAAAAAAGATCGAATATCTTTGAACGTAGCGACAAGTTTTTTTTTTTTTCTTTTTTTTTTGTCATTCATTTAAAGAGATTCGACGAAGCTTTATTTGTAATCTTTTTTATTTACAGATAATTACTCCGAACGCGATCAGGGTACAGACGCCGCATAGAGAGATACCGGGTGTTGTCGAAGTAACGCTTTCATACAAAAGCAAACAATTTTGTAAGGGGGCACCTGGCCGATTCGTTTACGTCTGTAAGTAATACGTCTGATTGGACTATATGTTTCAATTAAGAACAAAAAAGACAAGAGAGAGATCAAAAAAAAAAAAAAAAAAAAAAAGAAAGAAAGAAACATAGCAAGACAAAAAATGATCCTGTGTTTCTTAACGAATTGCAGCTTTAAACGAGCCAACGATCGACTATGGTTTTCAAAGGTTACAAAAATTAATTCCACGACATCCAGGGGATCCGGAAAAATTGCCAAAAGAAATAATATTGAAACGAGCAGCCGATTTAGCGGAAGCATTGTACAGTATGCCAAGGAGCGGTAACGCGGGTATAGCGGGGGCGTCGAGGAGTCCAGGAGCGGGACACCCACCGGCGCCCCCGACTTCGAGTTCGGCGACAGCGTTCAACTCGTATACAGGACAACTCGCCGTGACGGTGCAAGAGAATGGTAGTGCTACAAAGTGGACGGACGGTAAGTAACAATAACTCCAAGGAAGTTTCCTTCATGTATAACTCGTCGCTCGAAGAAAAGGAGGAAGAGACAAGCGCGAGATCAGCATCCGACGGATACATTTTGACACGACTGACAAAACATCGCCTCGACGTCTATCGCATCGATGCCGTTTCATTGCATAATACGCTGTCATCGTTGGTATCGTTTTAGATTTACATTTTTACTTTTGATATCGTTCGTATGAGATAATTTTCGACAAAAAAAAAAAAAAAAAAAAAAAAAAAAAAAAAAAAAAAAAAAAAAAAGAAAAGAAAAGAAAAGAAAAATAAATAAATAAAACACATCTGTAGATTAAAAAAAAAAAGATTATATCGGTATGGAAAAAAAAAAGAAAAAAAAAAAAAAGACAAATTTCATCTACGTTCTCACTTAAAGAGAACTATAGATCGATAGAGAAATAGTATCGATATAAACTATGTCAAGGATACATTGTCGGTCGTATCAAAGCGAGCCACATTCGACGTACGATGAGCGATGAGATATACTTACGAGTTCGTCTGACGGGCAGGTTTCTATTTCTAGACGGTAGTTCCGTGACGACAGGAGCCGCGGCAGGTGGCGGAGGGGGCGGTGGGAGCGTAGGGGGCAGTGTAGGTGGTAGCGTCGGGGGTACGGCCGATGCTTACAGACAAAGCAGCAGCGCCAGTCCGCGAGGGGTTGTAACCGGTGGTGGTTATTGCGGAAGTTCGGCTAGCACGCCGCACAGCCACAGCACCAACGGCAGCTATTCCGTTGCGAATCCATACACTGGAAGTCCGACTCTTTACACGTCGCGTAAGTTCTTTCTTTGTTTAACTTTTCTTCTCTTTCTCTCTCTCTCTCTCTCTCTCTCTCTCTCTCTCTCATTCTTTTTTCACTCGTCCTCTATTTATCACAAACTCGAGTTCTCGATTTGATTATCCTTGAAACCCGTTGATCTCACCCATGTAGCGCTTATTCACGTTATTTTACACGATTAGCAAGCACGCACACACGCACACACACACTCACTCACTCACTCACACAGTCATTCATTCAGTCTCTCTTTATGGTTTTTTCCTTATGTGGAATTTTCGTTTTAGCGCACGAACAATACGGCATTTTCTATACGTCCGGGGACGGGAGTGCGTTCGCCCCTGTAGTACGACCACCGACCACCTCAGTCCCACCGCACTGGTCCACACAGCACCACCTCGCTACAGCCGCCCAGTAACCGCTAACCGTCCACCATCACCACCACCACCATCACCATCACAACTACCCTACGCGCTGAGATTAAAGAGTTATCAGAGAAACATGCACGAACGACGAGACTCGAGAATGTAGGTACATTCATTTACGATCTTCCTTTTGGCCGGCATTTCTATTCGATCATATTTTTAATTGGATAATCGAATGACAGCCAATTAATAAGGGTAGTGAAAGTCGAACATATGCACCGCTTCTTTTCTTTTTTTTTCCTTTCTTTTTTCTTTTTTTTTTTTTCGCCAATTTCATTATTTCTTCCTTGCTTATGTAGGTATCTTAGAAATGATATCGTACGAGATAACGAGCGAGTTATCTCTGCCTTTTTCGTTAATACGTTTAACAGAACGTTCGAACGTTCGACGACTACGTCATCGAAGTCGTTAGAATGATCGTTCCCGTTGGCACGTGTCTGCATATGAGATCGTGCCCCTACGTACCGTGGAAGTAAGTCGCGTAAAAGACGATGAGAACGGCCATGAACTCGATGTGTAGGAAAATAAAGAAGAAAAAAAGAAAAGGAAAAAAAAGAGAAAAAAAACCCTCCCCCACTCCCCACCCCCTCCCTCTCCGAGAAAAAAGAGAAAAAGAGAAAAAATGAAAGATAAAAGAACACGAGAAAAAAGAAAAGAGAAAGAAAAATAGAGAGAGAAAAAGATAGATAGATAGAGAGAGAGAGAGAGAGAGAGAGAGAGAGACAAGCACACATATAGAAAAAGAAAAAAAAAATGAAAAAAAAAAAGAAAGAAAGAAAGAAAGAAAGAAAGAAAAAAAAAAGAAAAAAGAGAGATAAAGTCGTACAAAAGTCGCGTATCGCTGAAAATAGTAAAATGAAAGGGAAGCATCGGGTACGGTTCAAGGATAAAATCCCATTTACGTGTTTTATCCCATAAATGGTCATAGAAAATGATGTTCGCTTCTAAATCGCTCGCTCGCGATAATCTCGATGTATACCTCTCGAAGTTTACCTTAACTTTCGTGAACGTCTCTCACGTTCTTCCTAGTATATATATATATATTTTTTTTTTCTTTCTTTCTTTCTTTCTTTCTTTCTTTCTTTAACCCTTTCCCTACCCATCCCCACCACTTTTCTTTCCTATCCTTTTCTTTACTTTTCATTTCATTTCATTTCATTTCCTTTCATTTCATTTCATTTCATTTCATTTCATTTGTCTTTCCTTAATCGTTAACCAAGATATATATTTATTCATTTCGTAAAATATGACGGCAGAGGCGATTACTAACGTATAACCGACAGTGGGCATGTTGTAGGATTAGGAGAGGTGGTCGGCTCACCGTTCAACATGAATCCATTTGTGTTGCCAACATGCAGCCAGGGCTACTCGACCACCGGCAGTCCGCTACTCTCGTCGAACGGCAAATAGTGTTATGAGATGTAAAACTACGATGGATGAAGGGGCTGAGGTGCCATCATGGGAAGAGGACTTTGCGTGCCGAGAGATAAGGACGGATCAAGCGCGATGTCCCCTTTCCTATTAACCTCCTCCTATTTCTATTTCTATTTCCTTTCTTCTCTCTTTTTCACTCACCATCTCTCTCTCTCTCTCTTTCTCTCTCTTTCTTTCTCTCTCTCTCTCTCTCTCTCTCTCTCTCTCTCTCTCTCTCTCTCTCTCTCTCTCTGTCTTTCTCCCCTTTTTCTCTTACAAACTAATTACTTCTCAAGTGGACAAATAACGATAAATCAATCGCGTACGATTTCCGTCGTAAGAGTCAAAAGTATCTCTCGACGGCGCAAAGAATTATTCTATGATCGAAAAGATTCTCGAATTAATTTTTTTCTTTTCTTCCTTTTTCTTTTCTCTCTCTCTTTTTCTTTTCTACATTCTTCTTAACTTTATTTCTTTCTTACGATCGTGATATAATTAACGACGAATCATACATATCGTACAACGAGATATGGTGTCACAACGATGGAATAACATCGACGTAATAA
This sequence comes from Vespa mandarinia, assembly GCF_050613455.1. Lineage (NCBI taxonomy): Eukaryota > Metazoa > Arthropoda > Insecta > Hymenoptera > Vespidae > Vespa > Vespa mandarinia. Next base: position 5,238,159 of record NC_140814.1, on the reverse strand, counting down.
AGATATAATTTTATTTTCAACTTTTTGACTTTAATAAAAGTTATTATCTTATTTCGATTTTATTAGCTCTTTTCGATTTCTCGTTTTCTTTTTTTCTTTTTTTTCTTTTTTTTCTTCGTTTTTCTTTCTCGTTTTTCCTATTTATATACAACTATTGTTATAATGTTCGCAAATCAATGCACGAGGGATTAATCGATTAAAAAAAAAATTTGTTGCATTCGAACGTCATTGATATTCAACGATACACGTATCTATGTATATCTATGAATGCAAATGTTTTAATTGAAAAAGAATTGTGACACCATTATAAGGGACATATCGCTTAGCGGTTGAGCAAACAGACTCGATAGTTTTTAGAGAGCATTTTCGAATTGAACAAAATTTTATCCTCCTAGTCCCCCTTTATCCAATTGATCCTTTTACTCCATACCCCACTCCCAACCTCACCCACCATCCTCACCTCATATCTTCCCTATTACGCTCCGAACACCCCATCCACCCACGCCTACGTTTTAAAAGACTAACCGACTTATCTCGCCTAGATAGAATTGATATTTAACATATTGTAATTTGTAAATTATCTGTAAATATTGTTGCGATGTACAAAAAGACAAAACTATTTGCGATAGCTCGAGCGAGCGAGACGATTATTAAAAGTGCGATAATAGAGGAAAAGGTTATATAGGATTGTAAATATTATATCGTAGAGAGAGAAAAAAAAAAGAAACAATGAAAAAAGAAAAAAAAAAACAAAGAAAAAAAAAAGAAAAAAAAAAAAAAAGGCCCGTAGCTTATCCGTATTATAATTGTACTTAACAACGCCATCCAATTTTTTAACGAACCTATCGGCGATCGAGCGCGAAATTTGATTTTCGCGTTTCGCTCTTCGATCCTCAAACTCGAGCCAACTAAATAATTTCTTATTACGATCGTCTACGTTTTCTCGCTGTCTATCACGTCTAATCGATTTATACAAATTCGATTGAGGGGAAAGGAAAACAAAAAAAAAAACAAAAAAACAAAAAAAAAAAAAAGAAAATGAAAAAAAAACCAAAAGAAAAAAAACAAAGAGAGAAGAAAATTAATCCGACTGTGACACGAGAAAAGTTAAAAAAGTTGGACCGAGCGCGATCTATAATCGAAGTAACAGTCGATAACGAATTCGTTTGATAAGCCACCCAAATTTACGGGACATACTCACACGAATCACGAAGAAAGTATACGATGCCATTATAAATCAACGAGAAATAAAACTTTCGATTAGCCCAGATTTTACCAGTACACTTCAACGAGCACGATGATGCGTGCGTCGTATCGTTTTTGTCTGAACGAAGCGTCGCCGTTGGAATTATTATTGTAAAAAGTTCCTTTTTTGCATATCGACCTTATCGGGAGATTGCAATTTTCTATGGCGATAATAAGTCCATTGAAAATGCAATATCCTTATCTGGGAATGAACGGAACTCAGTCGTCTTGTGATCTTAATTAATAAAATATCTATAGTTCGGTTATATAATTTTTAATTCGATCACGCACACAATCACATCTTAAGTAGGACGCGTCGTTCTTGTACGCATGCGAAATTGCGCGTGTAGACATTCGAGCGTACGAGCACTCTCGTCGTTGTATATTAAAATAAATTAAACTTACATTTTTGAGAATTAAAAAGATGGACCATATTGTGTTAGCTGACGTCATCAACCTATCTTTATCATTCATTCTTTCTCTCTCACTTTCTCTCCCTTTCTCTCTCTCTCTCTCTCTCTCTCTCTCTCTTTCTCTCTCTGTCTATCTATCTTTTTTACAATTGTACACGTGTATATATATATGTATATATATATATATATATACGCACGATACGCATAGATTATGCTCTTATCATTTATCGATCAACACATTTAATATCTCTCACATACAATCGAGGATCTACCCTCTTCTTTTCAAGATTGCTAGTAAGTATGCGTTTAAGAATTTACGTACTTCGTACGTCATAATAGTTTGATTTGCGTTATATTTGCAGAATACATATTAGTTGACAAAAATAGTTTATTAGCTGATGATTAACATTGTTAAATATCTTATTAAATAAAATGATAGAAATATTATAGCTGACTTCTTTCTCGCACTTTTTATTACGATGATACTTTAAAAAAAAAATAAAAGAAAAAAAATAATAATAATAATAATAACTTTGAACATAACGATAACAACGACAACAACAACAATAACAACAACAATATTGAGTCAAAGATTTTACATTCATTCTAGTTAACGTGATAATAATCGATATCGTGAAAAGGTAATAAGGATTATAGTTAATCGTTGAAAGCGCATAGTGGACGACCCATTCAGTCCCGAGAGAACGCGCATTCGATTTAACAAATAGCGAAACAGGATCTCCAAGACCACTTCGAAACGATTAGTTCACATGGTGTCCTGTTACCTCAGGCCACCAAACGATGCCGTGTATGATGTACGTTATTGTAAGGCTGTTTGCGTTATTAGATTTAGATCGGCTGGAGCACGGCACGTGGCTAGGGCTGCACGTGTCACACTACAAACGTTACAACGTGAGTATAATACAAAATCGTTTCTCTCTCTCTCTCTCTCTCTCTTTCTGTCATAGTCGGTGTATTGCTTCCTTTTATCCTCGTGCCTAGAGCTAACACTTCCCATACGTATACTCGATTGTTTTTCTCCCAAAGATTACATTGATTTTTCTTTTTTGTTACAATATCCTCTTCGATAATATTATAAAATAATAATTGTAAATGTTGTTTATATATTAGAAAAAAAATTACGTATAGATTTAGAAAAGATTTAGAAAAAAGAGAAAAGAAAAAAAAATTATGTTTCTCTCCTTTTTTATAATACGTACAATTTTTAGATAGGAAAGTCTATAGGTAAATGACGAAAAATACTTATCACGGGTAAAACTTTGTATCAAGAGAGCATAAGATATATAGAGGTAGTATGAAAAAAATCTTTCTAATTATTTATATCTCATGTTTTCCTATTACAAAATCAAATTGATAGGAATATTTGGCTAAAGTATTACAAAAAGAATATTATATTAGGAGAACGTAATGTGTAAAGAGATGGCACATATTAAAATTTTTTACTTTTTCAAAATTTGCTCGATAGATAACTTATCGACCGATCAAGCCAACTGAATTATCGACATTTTACATTCTTATCGACGCCGTGTAATTTTCTTGCTGTGTCGGTACAAGTGATGGTATGTTATCAACACTCGTTTAAATTTGTTCTATCGTTGGTAATTTACCGACTGATAATTGTTACCAACCTTCGTTTTAAAGTCTTCTTTGTTGATTTTAAATTTGTGCTCGATTGGTAATCTATCGAGCTATGATAAGCTATCGATATTTTATATTCTAAAATCCTACTCCGTAAAATTTTTTTGCTTTGTAAAAGATAAGTTATTTATATGCCACAAGTGAATTTATAAATTGCAAAGACATAAAGATTAAGGAGGTACTACAAAAAATAATTTATACTACTTTTGGATAATGTTTTTCTTAAATAACGTCTAATTTGAGGGGAAAATTTTGGGAAATATCACGAAGAGAACATTTTATCAGGATAACATGAAGTCAACGAAAGTGGCACGAAAAATCTACTACTTCTTATTAAATTATGTTCTTCTAATACAAAGTTCGATTTGCTGGAAAATTGTTGAATGTATCGCTATTGAAAATTGAGAAAATAGACGTTGAAATGGAAAAATCTAATGAATATAATTCATAGATTTCATTCATAGATTTTCATTCAATCTTTCAAAAGAGAATAATTATTACAACGTATATTCATATATAAGAAAGAAAGATATACATGATGTAAGAGAATATAGTTATGCTTTCTATAATATATCATAGTAATTATAATATACCATAGTAATTATAGTCTATATTTTATTTGACTATAATAAATGATATTATGATTGACACTACAAGTATTTCCTTATACGAATTCATTATATGAATTCTGTAATATGTCTATCATTACACATCTTCTTATTCATCGACTGTATCTACGACAAATATACTTTGTATCGTCTAATAAATAAATGAAAGATCGAAATTCTATTTATATTTATTTAAATTATAAGATTTATAATTATTTAATTTCTTCGATATAGATTATAAATCAGATACGATAAAATAAAGGAGATATTTTAAAGTTTCAATTAAAACAAAATTTATCTAAAAAAAAGTATCATTAATGTAACAATAATAAAATTAGGATTGATTAGATAAAAAAATATAATTATGTAAAAAAAACAAATACATTACTTATAGTTATTTTTAAGGAAAAAAAAAAAAAAAAGTTATTTGCCAGGTGTGGGGTTCGAACCCACGCTCCCATCCGGGAACCAGAACTTAAATCTGGCGCCTTAGACCGCTCGGCCAACCTGGCTTTCGTATTTACGTTTGCCTTAAAATTGTATTTAAATCAATAGACTTTTAATTGAAACAAAATTAAAATTTATAATTGTAAATTTATGCAAAAGAAAAAAATATTTACATCATAAAATTCATATAACATATGACGTATTATTAAAGACTTGTTTTAATTTTTATTAGATGTCCCGTCATTGTCATCGAGATAAAATTTTATTACTATACGAATTAAAATGGATAAATTTGAAATACTGTCGATATATCGATCCATGTATACTCACATTGATATTTGTAATATCAATTAAAAAAAGAAAAAAAAAAAGAATATTAAATAAGAAAATGAAAGTATTAAAAAGTAGACAATAGGAAGAAATAAATGTATAATCACGTGAATCACATTATTGTTATATTAATTATATATATTCTTCGTATAAAAAGTTCAAACATATTAGATATCTTAAAATATCTTTATCCGTTTATAACTTACAATACGAAAAGTCATTTTTAATTGCACGATATACAACGCACAATATTCTCGCATATGTATGAAATAATGTCTTTCATGAATAAACCGTAGTCAATAATAAAATACTCTATGGTGGCGAAATAGTATCACATAGTTTGGGCAGCCCTTTAGGACCATTTAACTAAAACGTTAGTCCCATTTTAATCTTAGTCATTAATAAATAAATAAATTATAATATAATAAATAAGTTAGCAATGCGCGCAAAGTGTAGACAATAAATAAATAATAATAATAATAATAATAATAATAATAATAAATATTGATCGTTCCTGAATAAAAAAAAAAAAATACAAAAAAAGAAAAATAATAATAATAATAATAATAATAATAATAATAATAATAATAATAATAATAATAATACTAATAATAATAATAATGATGATGAAATAAATTAATAAATAAATAAATTACTTGTAAAATCTATGAAAACCTAACGATTCGTAATATTATTTATATGGCGATTTTTAATGGCGACGTCTTAATAAAGATTCAACGATACCGATCACGAAAACACGACATATCCCTAAATTAATCTATATCGCCTTTTATCAACGTTCGTATCGTTTTATCAACGTTATTCTTTGTTACGAATCATAGGGATTCGCGTCTTCACCTTCTTAAGTCCATACGCACATATATATATATATATATATATATATATATATATATATATATATATCTAATAATTAAAAACGTGTCTCCAAGCGTGAAGATAGTCCTTGTACTTAAGTAAAACACCCCAATCACGGACGAGCCTTCTCGTGTCATCTTCTGGATCCCTTTCGATCCTACTCATGATATTTCTTTCAACGCGATGCGGCAAACGTAGAAACGGGAGTACGGCTATATTGCTTTCGACCTCGCAAAGCATTTTCATCAGATAAGATTGCGTTGCTTTTAAAGACTCTTGAATTTTTGAAATTGTCTCGTCTTCTATCAATTCCTCAAAGGCGACCGCGAATTTTTGAAGATCCATATGAAGTTTCGGCAAATGATGGACGATCTATAATAGAAATAGAAAGGAACAAATTTAGATTAAAGCAAAAGATTATTGTAGATGAAACAATAAGATCTATCGAATTATCGATACGATTCTAGATAAGGACGCTCGTTTCTTTATTATCAAGAAATTCTCTCTCTCTCTCTCTCTCTCTCTCTCTCTCTCTCTCTCTCGTTCGCTCTCTCTCGCTCTTTAACATTTATCAAAGTTTTTACGAGTGGACGATTGGATAAAAGATCGATGAATGAAGCGTTGTAACGAACGAAAGAACGCGAGAGTACGTTAAAAGAGATAAAGAGGAAAAAAAGTGGTGGTATTGGTGATAATGATGGTGGTGGTGATAGTGGTGGTGTGCCAGTGGTGTCGAAGGCGGTGCATTCGTGTTGACAAGAACTGGGAGAGAAAAGAGCGATAGAAAAAATAAGAAAGAGAGAGAAAGAGAAAGACAGAGAAAAAGAGAGAAAAGGAGAGAGAGAGAGAGAGAGAGAGAAAAAGAGAGAGAAGGAGGGAGAGAGAGAGAGAGAGAAAGAAATAGAGAGGTAAATACGTAAATACATGTGTATATATATATACATACATATACATATATATATATATACATATGTGCAATAAACGTAGAAGGATAAGCACGTAGACGGGTAGTAAAACGTATTATCGGTAAAGTTGAGACTTTATCAGTACGCTTTACATCGAGGAGGCAGACGAGCGTGATTACGAAGCAGTTCGACCCGGCAAACATGAGAAGCAGTCGCACGCGGCCACACGGCACGCGCTCGCGTCGCGTCGCGTCGCGTCGTCTCGCGTCGTCTCGCGCTGCGTTATGCGCGCGCAACGTGTATATATACACACACATACACACATATATACACATAGATACACAAACTATACACACAGAGAGAGAGAGAGAGAGAGAGAGAGAGAGAGAAAGAGAGAGAGAGAGAGAGAGAACCGGCGAAACGATCGCACGCCTTCCTGCTACCCTGCTACTTTATAATAATTACCGTCTCATTAAAATTTGTTATTTAACGTTGCGTTAATCAACTGCAATAGAGCGCACACCACTGGGTGTGCACGCTTTACCCAACAACTGCGATACGATTGCGAACGAGAGTATCCGTTTGATCCTTCGCGCCCTTTCGTTTAAAAACCTTTTTCTCATTGTAATATATATATATATATATATATATATATATATATATATTCCCCCCTTGTAATTAAATTTCGGGAAGGGCCGACTATGCAATATCATTTTTTACGATAACATTAAATTCTATTCTATAGTTTTGTAAATATTACGCGTTAAGATAGTCTATGATCGATAAGAAATATGCATATTAGCTTTATGTTTAATTAATGCTTTAATTCATCGTATTATATACGAATTGATCGATATTTTCAAAGCGTATGATTTGTTTCGTAGGATAGTTGCCGATCGATCAAAGTTCGTCGAATTTTTCCAAAGAGAAAATGTAATCTATTTTTATTATAACGTTTAGAAATTAACATATATGTATATATATATATATATATATATATATATATATATATATATATATATGTATATATAATAATGTCCTTCCTTACCGTCTGTTGACTGCTCTCAGCGAGTTTCCGGATATGATTGGAATCCTTCTTTCCGGGTACCCAATTTGGAATGTATTGATGCTCATGAACGCCGATCCTAACGCGGTCGTAAAGATACTCGTAATCACGATTGAGATAATCCTGAAGCATTAGCTGATGCTGCAATTTCAAATCGCTCAAGATCGAGTCTAATTCCTGCTGTGAATCCTCGTAAGAATCTTGTTCGATAACTTCGCCGCATGGCAAGTGCCAAGGAGGAGGAGCCGTCAAAGATCTGACGTTTCTATTCGGTGCTGCAACGGCAACTGCGAGAAGAGTTACGAAAATCCATTTCGTTCTCATATCGTTACTCATCGTTGTTGTCCTCTTCTTTTCTTTTTATCACAATTGACACGATTTATATCTTCTTTTTATATGTATATATATATATGTCTATATATATATATATATATATATATATATATATATATATATATATGTATATACTATCTTAGGAATTAAATCACACTATTATTTTGTCTTATCACAATATTCGATTTATTATATCGTGTTCCCTTCGATAGATATAAGATTTCGATGATTCGATCAGGTTCGAAAGAAATACGTTTTATTTCTTTTTTCTTTTTTTTTTTTTTTTTCTTTTTCTTATTTTTTTTTTTTTTTTGTCGTCACAGAAAGAAGATATTACTCTCTTCTCAAAGTAATTTCTTTTCTAGAAATATTTTCGGAAGGGACGAAGAAATATTTCCTATACCGTTCAACTTCCCAACTCGACTCGATGTTCCCGATTGGCGTGAGATCTTCAACTGAGATTGTCAAACCCTCCTTCTTACTCCTTATATATGGGATTGTGTAAACAATCGAACATACGTACGCACGTTTGACGTCTCGTGCGGCCCAACGGCCGCTCGGCAGGGTGGCCGTAAAGCTATTGTCCATAGTTTTTCGCCGATATACGCGCGAGACGTTGAAAATCCCGAGATAATCGAAACGAAAATTCTACGAAGTATAGGATCGTTTAGAAGGATCCTGACTTACTTAATACGATGGATGAAGGAGATTATGTTGCGCGATGATTTTCGTTCAATTTCGTTAACCGATTAACAAATTATAATTAGGATATTATTCGTTGTAACTTAACAATAATTAAATTCTTTTAACAATAAAGATAACATTTCTTGGCGTAATTGATCTATGATCTATGTAGGTTCTAATCGTTGTGTAAAAGGAAGAAAAGAGAAAAGAAAGGGGGGAAAAAAGAATATGTTACAACGTGATACTTAATCTTAAAGTTGGATTTTTTTTTTTTTATCCTTTCTCTTCTTCGATCTTTTCAACGTTGTAACTTAGAAGAGAGAGAGAGAGAGAGGGAGAGAGATAACGTGCTTTCAGACACGAAGAGAGGTCAGTTTACTCTCCTTTCCGGCATTCCTTTCGCGGAAGATGGTACAAAAGTATATGGAGTTATCCAAATTTATCCGAATGACGTGTTAACATTGGCGCTTAGTAATTCAATAACTTTTCGTGGATTTCGCCCACGTGTTATAGACATATCGATTTTCTTCGAACCCATCGGTCGACCTATCCAGTCACTGGATTTTACTCTCCGTTCATTCGCAACAATCAAGTATACAATGAAATTGTAAAAAATCTTTTGGTTTAGGCATTACACAGACGCAAATATAGCGATATGTTTGCAATATGATTCAAATGGGAAAGCCATCGAAGAATTTATTAAAACGTCGATATGATTTATTAGGATCAACAAAATGATCGAGAATCGTATCTCGAAAGATTAGAAAACAAAAGAAAAGAAAATAATATTATATACAATAGATTACGAAATCTATATTCAATGGGGTAAATGGGTTAAGTATTATCTTTTTCATTGATGGAATCTTCAGCGTGTAATTAATAAAATTCTTGACGGATGACATTAATAAAATGAATAAATCGATAATCTGATAAATACAGAAGCACAGTCATTGTCTCGTTAAAAATTAGCAAATATCAAGGAAGGTGTGGTACCAGGATGGAAAGGAAATGACGTGATATATCGTATCGTAGATATGTACGTAATATTATTATTTTTCTTTTGTCTAAAGGAAAGAAAAATGTTGATATGTTAACGTTGCATTAAATCCATGGATCCTTGTTTATCCGTATTAAGGAATGTACGGTTGAAACATTTGCGTGGATTTAACGCGAAATCCGTACCGAAGACCTGACGTCAAGTAGTCAATAATTTTACAAGGGAAAGAGCTGCTCTCGGCAAGCGACAAAAAATTGTGAATGAAGCTCGACGTAACACGATCGTACGTCGTCGACGGCGTTGATCGAACGCGCGTAGACACTTCGTAGGACACGAGCCATATAAGGCGATACTATAATTAGATTCTCCTGCAGATTCAACGAACTAAGATTAGATTCTCTCACGCTGGATTAGCACAATAATGGAGTATATGAAAGAGAGGGAGAGAGAGAGAGAGAGAGAGAGAGAGAGAACGAGGGAAAACACACGATCTTTTTCTTATTATTCCACGTACTCGTAATTATTTATCAGGGTCAAAGAGAAATAAACTATCGTTATTAGTAAAATTTATATGTTCACTATATTTTCACGATCATAATGTAATTTCGCGTGACTGATTGAGAATGACTGACTGGTTGGCTATCTGACTGACTGGCCGACTGGATTGTTGGTTGGATGATTCTGATGTTTGGGTGCATACAATGATGCGTCGATATCCTTTATTGGCGATTCGTAATGTGCTACGAGAAAGGTTTGACGACTTACCTATAGATAAGGAATGCGATAAAAAGAGTAAGGAATAAATTGGGAGCGGTGTATCTTTATCGCGTTATCTGATCTTGATCTTTGCAGGAAGTGTATCTTCCGTTAAAAAAAAAAAAAAAAAAAATATATATATATATATACATAAAAAAAAAAAAAAAAAAAGAATAAAAAAAGAAAGAAAGAAAAAGGGGAATGGATTAAAAAAGTTTTGCAATGTTTGTCGGACAAAATATTTTCTACGCCTTGACGTATAAATTATCAAATTGTTTTTGTAAAACGTGATTCTTGCAAAAATGTTGTTACTGTAATCAAGGTATCAGACATCGTAGTAATATTAATGATTACTTCTTTTAACAACATGCACTCCTATTACTATTTCGGTATTCTTGTAAACGGTTTTCGAATCGATAGTCATTTTCGGTACGATCGAAAATAACAGATACCAAGTTGACAATTGAATGACAAAATCCACAAAAGTGCTCATTAACTTTTAATTTGACGTTATGCCTAAACTTAAGTATCATGAGATGCTTATACTCTTCTTATCGTAAGTAACGGGGGAATAGTAGAAATTATTTCAATAAGAAGAAGAAAAAAGAAAAAAGAAAAGAAAAAAAAAGAAAAGAACATTTCGTACTTAATGCATATCGGCCAAATATGTATATACATTCCATTATTATACTTGCCAGACTTGATGCATTATTTTCACGCGCGAACGCCTTACGCGACCTTATTGCGACATCTCGGCCATGCGACGCCGACAACGCGGATTAAACTTACATGTTTTGGCCAGACATTCGTTGTTGATAACGTACGAGTCGCAAGCAACGCGATTCATGCTTTCCGCGTACTTTCGATTAAAATCGAAATCGAATTGCAGCATCATCGAAACGCTTAAAAGAAAAAAAAAAAAAAACGAAAAGAAGGTTAACGAATGGTGGTGGCCAGGGAGGAGGGAGGATTGCGGTTGAGAGGCAAGGGAGGAAGGAAAAAAAAATTACATTTGAGCCGTACTACGGTACAAAAACATCGAATTTATTCGAGACGATTATACGCAATTAAAAGGAAAAAAAATGACAAATAAATAATATATGCGATGGTAACGTGATATAATAAATAGATTAGAAACGTTATGTAAGTATGCTTGTACGTCGAATAAATATATATATATATACATATACATATATATATATATATATATATATATATACATATATAATACGTATACTCGATATAATGCAATGGAGAAAAATAATAACTAAGAGAAAGAAAAAGAAAAAAGAGACAGAAAAATTAATATATGACGGCGAGCGTGAAAATTCGCAAAATACTTATGCAGATCGCACTTTCGTCATTGTCGTTTCTTTTTTTTTTTTTTTTTTTGCTTTTTTTATTTTGTTTTTTTTTATTTTTTTTTATTTGTTTTTTTTTTATTTTTTTTTTTTCTATTTATTTATTTATTAATACGAAAAATACTTTCTAAAATTGTTGAGCGGCGTGTGCGCTGTTTTACTCGATCCTAAAACTTGCCTTTACACGCTACTACAAGTTACAAATACAAAGAAAAATAGATAAAATGAAAGACGAAGAAAGCGAGATAGAGAGAGAGAGAGAGAGAGAGAGAGAGAGAGAGAGAGAGAGAGAGAGAGTGAGTGAGAAAGAAAGAGAGAGGAAGAAAGGGAGAGACAGAGAGAGAGAGAGAGAGAAAGAGAGAGATTGAGATAAAGTAGAAATTAAAAATATACCGAGTGTCATATTATTCACATCGGCGTCCAGGTAAAAGGGTAGATACGTATACAAAAAGCTCCGCAGAATTCTCCGCTGAGAAGTTCTGCTTTTTCTCGAGAAATAAAAATTTCGACTCGAGAATACTATTTATCACCTACTACAAAGATTATTATTTTAAAAATACAAGAAAAAGAGAGAAAGAGAGAGAGAGAGAGAGAGAGAGAGAAAGAGAGAGAAGGGGAAGTAGACAGACAAATAGAGAGAAAGAGAGAGAGAGAGAGAGATAGAGAGAAAGATAGAGAGATATAAAGTACACGAGAAAGAGATAAAGTTGTCATGTTCGCGGAGAAGAAAGAGATTCTATTGTGAAGACGAGAAAATAGTAGAAAAAGATAGATAAAGAGGAAAATAGTCTAACGGTTTTAAGTACGTATGGTACGCGTTCGACTATATATATAATATATATATATATATATATATATATATATATATATATACGATGATACTTATATACATGCACCTATGTATAAAACGTAGGAACTCTGTACGGTCCGCGTACGCTCGGGATATCACAGCTAAACATCAAGCTTTCGCCCGCAGACGTTAAAGCTACAATAAATAAAGTTTGTTTGTTTGTTTTTTTTTTTTTCTTTTTTTTTCTTTCTTTCTTTCTTTCTTTCTTTCTTTCTTTCTTTCTTTCTTTCTATCTTTCTTCCTTTTTTTTTTTTCTCATAAATCGTGGTATAATAATCGAGCGATTATTTTCACTTGTCCTTTATCTAACGCGAGAGAACGATGCGTTTTGATTTTTTGACGAACTTTTAAGATTTATCTTAAAGAGACTACGGACGACTGGTCTCTTTTTGTGTTTTACACATTTTTCCTTTTATTTTTCTTCTTCTTCTTCTTCTTCTTCTTCTTCTTCCTCTTCCTTTTCTTCTCCTTCTTCCTCCTTTTTTTTCTCTCTTCATCTTCTTATCTTCTTAAAACGCATCCCTCCTCAGTCTCCCGCGTTTCAACGAGTGTTCCTAAACGTGTGCGCTCTCTCGTGATTATTTGTAGAGAAACAAACCAAACCAAAAAAAAAAAAAAAGAAAAAAAAAAAAGAAAAATAAAATAAGAAAAGAAGAAGAAGAAAAAAAAAGGAAAGAAGAAGAAAAGTACGTATGGCTACGTGATTTTCAGGTGCATGCCTCCTCGACGCTATATTCTCCGATCGATCGAGCTAATCGCCTTCAACTACATATAGCGTCGATCGATAAGTCTCTCTGTGCATCAACGTTATTATTAACCGCTATTATTAGTTATTACGCGTTATTAGATATAATACTGTTTCGAAGTAAATCTCTTAATACTGGTCCCCTAGTAAAAATTACGGCTGGACCGCCAGCCGAACGTATATATGTACGTAGGTATGTATGTATGTACGTATGTATGTATGTATGTATGTATGTATGTATGTATGTATGTATGTATGTATGTATGTATGTATATAAGTTTATCATAATGTAAAATAATAGAGGAAAAATATTTTCTTTTGAATAATTCGATCGTATTTGAGTTTCTATATTAAATGTCATCTCTTTCTGTCGATCGTGAATGAAGCATTAAAGCTTAAAACGTAAAGAAAATTAATGATCGTGGCGATGCAATAAATAGAAGAACATATGCAAATGATGTCAATGTGTGTGTCCGTGCGTGTGCGTTTGTAAGTACGCGCGCGCGTATGTGTATGTGTGTGTGTCGTTTGTGTATATTTGTGTCTTCTGGCGGAAGGATAAACGTCTTTTTTGCGAGTGTTCGACATCGAAAGATTAATTAGTCTATAGTTTAAAAATTGAAAAGGGGAGAAAAATATTGAAGAAAAAAAAAAAAAGAAAAAAAAATAGACATAAAAATAAAAATGAAGGTGAAAGAAAATTGGATAAGGACGAGTAAGATCACTCGAGATCATGGACTTTCGCTGACTACACTGGTCTCGCCTGTTTCTTTCTCGTCAGTCTTTTCCTTGGGAATACTTTTGGTCCTCGTGTCAAAGGTTGCGTTTGATTCGAGCCCAACGGATGTTTCCTATTGACTCGCTCTTTCTTGATCTTCGGTATTCTCTTCCCTTTAGTACCCATTCCAGTTTTTGGACCCTTCTTGTTGTTCTTCGGTCGTAAGATAAGCGGTTTTATCGTGTTAGGATCGCAGGTACCAGGTCCAGTCGCAGTGGCATTACGAAAGGCACGCGTCCAATCATTCAGAAAGGTTTGATATAATCTTAAAACGCCCCAATCTTGAATGAGCATCAGCGTCAGATCACCTTCCTTGGCCCAGTTACGACTTTCCGTGACGATGACCGCCTTGTGAGCGGTTGGTAATTGCAGTCCTAGATTCAGGATCGCTGTTTCTACTTCGCAAAGCATCTAAGTATCGAAACAAAATTATATTATTAGAATATAATTAATTGAAATATGATCGACCAATAGAGATGTTTGTTGTTTTGGATAGAAAAAGAAGAGAAAAAAAAGAAAAAAAAGAAAAAAAAGAAAAAAAGATAGAGAGAGATGGAAGAAAGAAAAGAAAAGAAAAAATATTCGTATTACTTACTCGAAGAATTTCGATTTGCATGGCATCGATAATCTCGTTTCGCCTGTTCATCGTAAGATCGACGTTGATATTCGACTTTAGTCGGAACGCTCTAAGATGGTGGAACGTGATGGCGAACCTTTGAAGGGCGTCGTGAAGACGTGGAAGTGCACGCTCCGCCTTCTTACCCTTCTCGAGGCACCAGAGTTCCCTATGGTACCACTCAAGCTGCTTCTCCGGAAGCCAGTTCATTCTGTACTGCTCCTTCAGCACTTTGTACACCTGCGAACGAAAGACGAGATGCCGACTGTTTAGTCTTGACGATCGTTTCGAGGAAGATCGTCGTCGTTTATTCGATTAGTGGTAGTGGGTAACGAGAGACTAAAAAAGAAGAGAAAAAAAGAAAAAAAAAAAAAAAAGAAAAAAAAGAAAAAGGAGGAAGAAGAAGAAGTCGAAAAAAAGAAAGAAAAGAAAAATTGCAACCTCGAAAGAAATTCGAAAGAAATATCGAATTCCGATGTTCGATTCGTTCTCGCGCGAGGAAATTCTTTCGTACGAGGAAAGGAAACCTTTCGATCGATAAAATTTATTCGTGCGATAATAGAAAAAAAAAGAAAAGAAAAGAAAAGAAAAGAAACGAACGTTTAATCTCACAAATATTTGTGACTTAACATTATTTCTTTTATTACGTTAGATTATCTTACGGGTTTTAACGGAGATCAGAAATTTCTCGGCATTAGAGAGAAAGAGAAAGAAAAAGAGAGAGTTGAGCATTTTATTTCATATGTATGAGAAACGAGTACGCTTGTACGCGATACCTATGGCAGACTGTGCCATTCATTAGACTTTGCATCTAAACGATCTCGTAAGAGAGTCACCGAGAAAATCGAGTCTGCTTTTCGCGACGCGACACGCGTAACGAATGTAAATCGTCGTTGCACTCGGAAAGTAGGACTTTGCGGCATTGTGCCGCACGTGCGGACTTCCCCGGCCGTAGCTTTGAGACCGCCCACGCGATCTTAACCCCGTGCTCTCTCGATGATTAATTATAAGCCGTGGTATTCGTCAGTAGGTAACAGTTAATTGGACGATCTTAGTCGAAATAAATTATTCCAATCGTTCTAATTAATTAAATTAGATAGAGCACGTACGTAATTCGTAGATCTAGACTTTTAACACTTACCTTCGAATAGATCTCATGAATATCCTTAAGATCCTTCCTAAAGTGATTTTGAGCGACCCTAAGCTGGGTTCGTACCCTTTTTAACGCTCTATGAACGCTATGACGTTGGGGCATTTTTTTCAGAGCTGCAGCAACCGGCGTACCGCATGGTTGCAGCCAAGGCTCCATATTATTGTTGGATTCCGAGATGGCGGTATGGAGACCGTAGCTGGTCGGTGCTCCGGAAACCGTCCCGCTCAGCCCGGAACTCAGGAAGAAAGCGAGGCTCGTCAGAGTAGCCGTCTGTGCCACCGAATCTGCAATCGTAAGAGATTTCTACGTCAAGACTAATTATCATATATACGTTATACTGTAGATTTTAAATGTCATATTACACCTATACGATCCTTCGCACTCCAATTATTACGTAGAAACGTACATATGCCTGACAGTAGTTTCCTACCATTTCGTTCTTCGAGATATACGATCGAACTCGCTGACAAGTTACGCCGATTTACATAATTTCTCGGATCGTTGATCGATCGTACGACGACGATTAACACGTCGACTGTCAGCATTTGACACGTTTAAGTACGAACGGTCAGAATTTTTTTTTTTTTTTATTTTCAATAGGAAAATATCGAACGTTCGAAAGTGCATGATCGATTATTATACCGGATATACCTGATATTATCCACATAGATAAATCAACTATGACGAAGAAGGACAAAGATGGAAAGAATTTTTTTCTTATTCTTCGTTATTTAATTCATCAATAAAAATATCTTCTTTAATAATATCAATTGAAATGGCTATATCGTAAAAGAAAAAGAAGAAAGAAAGGAAGTAACTACACGTTATCCGTAAGTAGATATGTAAAAGGCGTTTTGAACTAAACGGAAAGACGACTAAGAGATGGAGAAGTAAAAGAAGAAGAAAAAGAAGAAGAAGAAGAAGAAGAAGAAGAAGAAGAAGACGAAGGAGAGAAGGGTGGGAGGTACTTCCGACTTTCACGGCGTGCGTGCCTACACTGGCAGGCACACACCAACCACGTAGGTACCTACCATCGCACCTACGCGCCAATTTAACAGCGACCAATCGTCGCCCCCGCAGTAGGAAATGGGTTGCAAATCGGAGAATCACAATTTATTGCGCAATTAAACGTCTTGCCTTACGACTTCCCTCGCGATTTCGCGTCGCCTTACCCCTTAGGGTATCTCGTCGGAGCCCTTTGCTCCCTTAACGATTCTTTTGCTTCGTTATCCTCCATGAAAGATGCCCCAAGCGAAAGAAGAACTCATACGTCCTTCTCTTGGCTGTCTACTTTCTCTCTTTAGATCTTCCCTCGTTTCCCCCCCGCCCCCGCCCCCGCCCCTCAATCCCTACCTCTTCACTTTCAAATTTGTCTTACATTTCTTTTCTTTTTTTTCTGTTTTTCTTTTTACAAAGGTAAAACGGAAGATCAAAAAATTATATCGTAAATTTTTTTCAAATACAATAAAACTTGTATAGAATATAATGTACTTGTATTCAAGATAAAAGTTTTACTGAAGTGTCGCTGATAATCCTCAATATGTTCAGTGATAGATCGAGACCCCACTGTAAGCCACACATACTTATGTCGAATGATTTCTAGCTAAACAATGACATAGCTTATTACTAATCGTCAACACGTAGGAATTCGATTTATATGTGTGTATGCGTGTATGTGTAAAGGAGAGAGAGAGAGAGAGAGAGAGAGAGAGAGATTACAGTCGATCGAATAATCGACCATTCGATTGAATCGACGATGAGTCGATAAGCGAGACTCGCGACGATACTTCCTACCTTACCCTATCTCTCTCATGAAAAAGAAAGATAGATAGATAGAGAGAGAGAGAGAGAGAGAGAGAAAGAGAGAGAGAGAGATAGAGAAAGGAAGGCCGACTGGAAGAGACCGCCTTGGTAATTAACAAACGTTAATTGGTTGACCGCGTATGCGAGTAATGCGTGTTAATTCTTGATCGCATAGGCACAAAACGAACTCGATGCGATTCGATACGATCACTGCCTGTTTTTCGCACGTTGGTCACGCGCGAACGAGCACGCGTCTCTCGTTAGACGATTCTAGTGGAGGAAAATGTTAGAGAGTTCCCAATCCCACTCCATCCCTTTTATCAATTATAAACTTTCAAATTCTCCTACGTCGTGCTATTATTGTTAAAAAAAAAAAAAAAAAAAAAAAAAAAAAAAAAAAAAAAAAAAAAAAAAGAGAAAAAAAATGTATTGTATCGTATTATGATTTAAATAAAAAAAATGAGATTAGTTGAAAAGAAAAGGAGAAGAAAAAGAAAAAAAAACCCGAGAGAACGACCACGTTACCTTTTTTCTTCATACATAAAAATACACATATATATATATATATATATATATATATATATATATATATATACATATAATTTTTCTCTTTTTATCTGAACATTTTATCTTCCACTTCGCTGGTGGCTGCATCGATCTTTCTTAGATAGTCGTGCAACAGTCTCGTCGGTATATCCTCCTACCTCGCAATAACTCACGATTCGATTAAGCCGATCTCAGGAGCAAATCCTTAAGGGAAGCCGGTCGTTTCACACGGGTGTATCTTATCGAAACCTCACGTCTTCTCTTCCTTTTTCCATCGCTTTCAGATGTCGGATTGTACTCCATTGTCGCGTTTCGTATTATACATCTGTATATACGTAAGTATATATGTACGTACACATATACAGATATATTTCGTATATATATATATATATATATATATATATATATATATATATATATTTATAAATATGTATATACATGCGATATACTCACACAAACGGAACACAAAATGATACACATTGTAAACTAGTACGGGGACACTAGCGTGGGCGTGTACGCAAGCAGTGAGGCGAGCAGCAAAGGTGCTCTCTATATCGTATGCACGCTCGATCTCGACTGTATCAATTTACACTGCCGCTACCCCACTCGTGTAGCTCCCTCAGATATATTCTTTTTTATCTTCCCGCTCCTCTCTCTCTCTCTCTCTCTCTTTCTCTTTCTCTCCCTCTCTCCCTCTCTCTCTCTCTCTCTCGTTCTTTCTCGTTTATACGAAACGTCCGTCCATCGATTTAGCTTAGCTATCTCCTGCACCTAAGTACTCTTACCTTCGATAAAGAAGTTATTGCCGTATTGCAACGTTAATCGTACACTGCGTCTAATCGAATCTGTCGAGAGTTACGAAATTCGTCTGATCCAGAAAAATCTGGTTACTTAGCCACCGTTGTTAGTTGACTCACTCACTTGGTTGGGAAAAATAAAGAAAAAGAAAGAAAAAAAGAAAGAAAGAAAGAAAGACGGACAGACAGACAGACAGACAGACAGACAGATAAAGATTTGTTCTCGCGCCGGTAACGGAAAATTCTAACGATTTATTGCCACAACAGTCGGCCATGGTACAAGATTTATAGATCAGTCTATGTCATTAAAAATGTTGTACAGATGTACATATATATATATATATATATATATATATATATATATATATATATGTATGTAGAATAACGTCGTTGAAAGAGAATAAGAGGAAGAGAAAAAGGAATGAAAGAAAAAGAAAAAAGAAGTAAAAGTAGAAGAAGAAAGGTAGATTCCCTTTTTTTCTCTCTCTTTTTTGAAACCGATGAACGAAGATTGTTGGTTTTGAGTTGGTTCTCATCGATAGCTCGAGGCCCTAGCAGCATTGCTTTCTGTTTTCTGGGAACGAATCCGGCTTACTCGCCGGATCGGGAGTAGCGATCGCGTGGTGATTAGACTCCGCCTTCGCTTTCTTCGAGAAAAGAGAGAGAGAGACAGAAAGAGAGAGGGAGTGAGAGTGAGAGAGAGAGAGAGAGAGAAAGAGAGAGATTGATATAATAATGTGAGAGCTTCTTAACATCAATCATTTTAACAACAAATCGTTAACACTGTATTATTGTATCGTAAGTAAGATAAAACAATTAATTAAATTATCATCGACGAATGACAAAACAAAACGAAATTCGAACTCAGATACCAGGAGCTTGATTTATTTATTTATTTATTTTTTTTTTAATTATTTTGTTATTATTTGTATTTTTTAGGAACAAAAGATAATCGACAATCGTCAATAGAGAAGAATTTAGATGAAGAATAAGTATCTACGAGAGGAAGAAAAGAAGAAAAAAAGGGAAGAGAAAAGAAAAGAAA
Organism: Vespa mandarinia; assembly: GCF_050613455.1. NCBI lineage: Eukaryota > Metazoa > Arthropoda > Insecta > Hymenoptera > Vespidae > Vespa > Vespa mandarinia. The sequence continues at coordinate 5,218,146 of NC_140814.1, read as the reverse complement.
AGAAAAGAAAAGAAAAGAAAAAGAAAAAGGAAATAAGAGAATGAAAAATGAACGAGAAGAAAGAACGTTTCGATGGAGCTCACAAAAGTGCGCTCACGCACGCCCCGAGGAGATGCACTCGCTATTTCAAAATGACACACGGATCCGAAACACGCACTCCCGGCTTTTGCTTGCTCGTTCACGTCCATTTTACACGCACGAGTAGATCGTCGTTGGAATATACCTATTTCTCTTTTTCTCTTTTCTTTCACGGGGATCGACGAGGATGCGTCTACAAAGGTATGTGGGACGCGTTCTGCCACGTGACGTCGTTCTCGCGAGTATGTTCGCGTCCACGCAAAACTTGTGAAGAACTTACAGAATGGATCATCCTTCTCCTCCTCCTCCTCCTTCTCCTCCTCCTCCTTCTCCACCTCCTCCTCCACCTTCTCCTCCTTCTTTTCCTCTTCATCTTCCAACCTTCTCCTTTTCCTCCCTCGTTTGTGCACACCTACGACACATTTACGCCAGAAGGAAGAAAAGGATATGCGGAGGAGTTTTCGATGCACGTGCTAAGACCAGAAGGACGAGTCCCGGAAGAATGACGCATAGAGGCGTCGTCCTTCTTCTTTCGTTTTTTTTCTTTTTTTTTTTTATTTTTATTTTCTTTTCTTTTCTTTTCTTTTCTTTTTTTTTTTCTTTCTTTCATTTCTTCCCTCCGAAGTGAAATGAGAGAAAGTTCTTCTTTACACGCGAGTTTTTTTTTTTTTTCGATATCTGTCAAGCGATTACCACGATGTTAATCTTGATAACGATTATCTTTCGAAGATAAATATTAAATTAATTTAATTAATTACCTTTATCATCGTTATTCCATTTAAGAATATTTATGTTGAATATTATTAATTTTAATGAAATTGACCGATGAGATTTTAATTTTTCAAAGTAAATTATATAATCCTGCAATATCGTTTTCTACCTTTCTCTAACCGGAGACTTTAACGCTTCCGTTCAGGGATGCTCCGTTGGTGGTCTATGACGTCACGGATCTACCAAACGAATCAAACTGATCTGATGAGGATTAAAACTTCGCCTGGATTCTTTCTTTTTTGGTCACACATTAACTCGTAATACGTTATGGAGGGTCGTGCGTGTTAATTTGTATTTCTCACCCCGTTTATTTCGAGGAGAAACTCCATGGAAAGTTGGCTTCGAGCCGTAACGACGATATGGATCACTGATGTCATACTGACGTCATCCATCGTTTATATCCAGAGGTGACAGCCTACCGTCGGCATCGGCGCAAGAGCTGATCGCGTACGACGGCTCTCTCCGTCTCTCTCTTTCTCTCTCTTTCTCTCTCTCTCTCTATCTATCTCTCTCTCTCTCTCTACAGTTTTATGTAGAAAGGGGGAGAAGGAGAGGAGGTGTCAGGGCAAAGGAATGCGCGCACGATCAGTACCGCGTTCAATGTCATCGTCGATTACGTTCCAACGATCGAACGTCGATCGTATCTTTCTTGGTAGATTCGCCGACGATAGATACATCAACTTTCTTCCACCATTGCGAAATGAATCTTTTGAAGTAACGTATGACGGATACGCATAAATAAAATCGATGGTGAATGGCACGATCAAAAGTTTTCAAAAGCACGGGAGCACGAGAAAGGTGGTGATGATTCAATAGAGCAACAATCGAGCTTTCTCTCGCACGTCGTCCACGCGCCTGACCTCGGGAGGTTGCCTCGAAGTTGTCTTTCGCTATAGATCGCCTCCTTTCATGTTTATATGTGTAAAATGTATTATGCGTGTCGCGTATGCTCATTGAATCGAACAAACTCAGAGAAGGTAGATACATCTGTCATTTAAGCGAGCCGCTTAACCAAAAGCAATTTTCGTTAAATTAAGAGACACGCTCGATCCGATGGACGCCTCGTAAATACGTTTTATCGAACAATAAAATCGATCGAGCGACGCGATAAAAACTATCGCGGCAAAATATTCTCTTCCTTCATGTGCACGCTCAAGAAGAGAACGAGTAGATATATTGGATACAAATTTAATATCTACGAGTATGTAGATTTGTAAGTATCTTTTGCATCGTGTAATATATAAGAAATAGAGACGTAGTAAACGAGCTCGTACGACTAGTCATTGATATTTACGTATACCGCGAAGAGATCACGAAGAACAGAAGAAGAAAGGAAGACAGAAAGAAAAGAGAAAGAGAAAGAGAACTCGGTGCGTATTTACAAAAGAGAAAAATAGATTATGCAAACGATTGTGAAATTACCCCGTTCGGTGCAATAAAACGGGATGAAAGGAGCATTGTGATTAATGGTCAGTATATTATACATTATTCATTATACGCATTCCTATCGGTCTGGTTCTTGGCGACGAGCGATCTCTCGCGAACGCGAACACGCCTTTCGAAGGATGCGGGGGTAAATACCTGCATTAGTGAGCGTAAGGCGAATGACTTCGCAAAAGGTTACTGGTTTTTGGACGTTATCGATTCAGCGAGACGGTGAAAGCGATTCTTAACGACTGTCAATGCGAATAAAGAGAAAGAGAAAAGAGAAAGAGAAAGATCAATTAATTATTTTATTACGATTTTCTTACAACATATAATGTCGAGCAATAAATGGCGTACATAAGTTTAAACCAATAACGAGCTTGTTCTCGCTAGACGAAGTAAATTGGAGATAAATGATCATTTTGAATGATAAACGTGAAGAAAGATAAAGTCGTACGGTAGCGTATTGCACGTTAACTGTCCCTTTCGGTTCCGACAAATGTATGCAAAATTTCTCTTGGGAGAAAGATCGCGCCGGGATACGGGGAGATCGATACTCGTAAATGCGATAGCTTGAAATATACGATTAAATACACGGCACTGTTCGGGTTTAAAGAGCCGAACACAAGCCGTAGACTTTAACAACCAAACTCTACTCCTACCTGCGAAGAAATGTTTTGCCCGCGAAGAATGCAGTGAACATCGTGCGACTAACGGCAGGCGGTCCCCATTCTCGAAGGAACATAAAATTGAACTCTCGTGCCGCGGCTTATAAAGCCCTTTACGACGACGATCTCGCGCACGTAGTACGTATACAGAGACGTCAGTGAGATCTTTGGACGATTCCAGACAGAAAGAGGGAGAGAGAGAGAGAGAGAGAGAGAGAGAGAGAGAGAAAGAGAGATTCGTCGCGTACCACGCCTCGTCGTCGTCCCTTTCGGCCCTTTACGATTATCTCGCATTGTGAGCCACGATAACGGCTTCGACCTCGGGTAATAAAGTACGCGAGTTCTGTCATCGCCCTGTACACGGCCTACGTCCTTTTCTCTTCTTTCTTCCATTTATCTTTTCTCATAAGAGACGTACGTACGTACGTACGTACGTACGTATGTACGTACCATTCGAATACGATATTACTTACTGAATATCGAAGGTGTTACGAGTTTCGATTTGCTTCCGGTTAGACTTACAAGAATATTGATAGGATATATTTATAGGTACTGAGTATAGTAATAATAATTCAAAAGTTTTTGCTACGAATGGTCATAGTAAAGTATTGCAATCGAAATGATCTAAAAGATTATGTTAACAAGGGACCAGAATTGAAGACATCGATAAAGAAGAAAAGAAATGAGACTGAAAGAAAGAGAAAGAAAAAAAAATAAAGAAAGAGATAAATAGAGAGAGAGAGAGAGAGAGAGAGAGAGAGAGAGAATAGATGAGGAGCACGTGGTCTCGCAAACGTACGCGCGAGCGTGTTTTGCGTGGCCACTCGCGTGTCAGTCCGATCGTTGAACCGGCTCGCAACAATCGTACTGAATCAAAGTTGTCGGTGGTCAGGCACCAAGAGACCTGGCCCGCTCCACCCACGATCCGTTGTACGAAGCGAATATACGTAGAGATGCGTGAGTTTCTATGTGTATGGTTGTTGCCTATATTCGTGTAGGTAGGTAGTACGTATGAGTGTGCGTGTGCGTCGCGGGGGAACGGTCCGATACGTTCCAATGATTCGACATACGACAAAACACGTCGATCTTGATTTTGTCTCTCTTTCTCTCTCTCTCTCTCTCTCTCTCTCTCTCTCTCACTTATAACGTATCTACGAGTTTCTATCGCGAGACGACGCGCGAAACGATCGTGTCTCGATCGACTTGACCCTATCAACGACGATTTATTCGACTTCTCTTAGGCGATATCGATTTCTACACGTTCGTTTGCCACCTTAGTAAAACCAGTTTGTTCGAAATTGAAGATGGTATCGTATATTCCGTGAATAATTTCTAAGATAAAATCTTAAAGATTAAATTTTTAAATAATATAACGAAAATGATCCCAGTACGAATTCTCTTTGTCGTCTATATATAATATATATATATATATATATATATATATATATATATATATCGCACAGGTTTTACATATTTTCACGAGCCTTTTATCACGGAGTTTGATTAATTAATGATTTGACCTTTTTTCCGTTCGACATTAACTCCTACCGATGAAAAATCGAATAATAATCGTAAGGAAAAAAGGAGAGAAAGAAAGGAAAGGAAAGGAAACAAGAAAAAAAAAGAAAAAAAAAGAAAAAGAAGAAAAAAAACGAAAAACAAAAAAAAAAAGAAAATAGATAGGTGTTCTTTAGCTTCGCAAGCGAGGCTAAAAGGTTCTTATCTATTTTAAAAATACGTGACTTTTTATCAAAGAAAAATATACTTTAACCTACGTGTACCGCGAGTCGTGCTTTCCCACGATGTTTAACCTATATAACGAGGATATCTAATAAACCTCGATATTTTAATTAATGTACAAAACTACGAGCTAAATATAGAAAGAACTTTAATACCCTAATCCCTCTTAGGCTCTCAATGTCCTATCAATGCTGTGTTATTACGATCGAATGTACAATTAATAGTGTCTCGGAAATATCAATGAAGAAAATAAAAAAAAAAGGAAAAAGAAAAAAAAAAAACAAAGAAAGAAAAAGGAGGAAAAAAAGAAATAAGGAAAGAAAACTTATCAATCCTTATTTTATGACTCTCCTTCGTCTCTCGTTGATGCGTGTACATCGAAGAATTCTCGTTTATCTACGAAATAAACCACTCGTTATATCTACCACTTGCTCGCACCTGATATTCTCTCGAGGGCGAGGGTAGAAGAATGGAGAAAGAGGAAGAGAGAGAGGGAGAGAGAGAGAGAGATTCAAGGGATCGATCGATCGCCGTGTATCACCATGGTTATATATTACGAACTACTCGTACGTTTACAATGCACACCTACACATATACGCACACGTGTAAGGGAACCGCGTGCATCGGCATGAATGAACGCATCGCTCATTGCGCACGAGAGCCCCGAGGTAAAGAATAGCAATCGAGGGAAGGATGGATGGCGTCAGGTGGCCAAAGAGAAAGAGAAAGATACTGCTTCTGGCAACTTCGGTAATTGGCCGGACGGCTTTTAAAATCAACACACCCCGGGCTAAAAGGGATTCTCTCTCTACCCTCTCCTATCTATCGTTCTTCTCAAACTAAAGATTTTCGCTCGTTCGAATAACTAACTGTTCGTCGTCATTCGTCATCATCGTTATATACTCGATATATTTATACGATGTCGCTTTCGAAAAGACGGAAATCTTTATTGGCATCGCCAAGGACGCGTATCGGTTTTCCAACACCTACGCGTATTAATTCTCACCTTACTCGGTGTTCTGGTTTCGTCGAAGAAAATAAAAAAAAAAAAAAAAAAAAACGAGAAAACGAATGAAGTAAAGTAAAGTAAGATTTAAAAAAAAGAAAAAAAAAAAAGAAAAGGCAAGGCAAAAAAAGAAAAAAAAATTGAAAAGACAAAATCATTGATTTCGAATCGATAGAAAAAAATCTTCGAATCTATTTGTATCCATATAAATAAATATTTACATATATTAATCCTATATTGTCTGTTAAGAGAATCGACAACACGAATAAGAATAGATTCCCATGTTGGAAACATAAATCAACTATGCTATGCGTCATCCTGCTTGCGACGCGACGTCGCGTACCGCGTGCTTGCGGTTTACTTCGGGGCACCGTAATTGCAGAACGTAGGTGGAGAGGAACGGAATACCTTGGTGTGCGGACTCGTCGTAAAGCTCGATTCACTATGGACCGTGAAATTTAAACATTGCCTCACTTTCTTCGTTGTACCACCCGCACCGCGTACGGACTTACACGATTCCACCCGCAGAACCGCGCAACGCTAATAAAACCAACGAAAGATTGGCCGGTTGCTTCTTCTTCTCTCGAAAGAAAGAAAAAGAAAAAGAAAAAGAAAGAGAAAGATAAAGAGAGAGAGAGAGAGAGAGAGAGAGATGTTTCGGCTTCTCGCGATTCGAGTATCTCGTCTACTTTACGACAATGAACTCGCGATATTTCTAACCGTACGATCTTACGAAAGTATCTTTGTTCGAGTTAGATTTTTCAATTGATCCCTGTAGATCTGTGAATCTGAGAATCCGTGGGATAAAGGAAAAGCCCGTCGTTTAGAAAATAACACCGTAATCGAGAGAAGGGGAGAGTATCTCACCTTGGAAAAAGGAAGGCGAGAACGAAACGCCAACACGCACTACTCTCTTTTTCTCCTCTTTCTATCTCTCTTTCTCTCTCTCTCTCTCTCTCTCTCTCTCTCTCTTTCTATCTCTATCTCTCTCTTTCTATTTCCTCGAATAGATAGAAAGAGAGATTTGCCGATACTGTTTAGCTTTCGTAAATCGGAGCAATTAGCGACTCGTTACGTATAAAGAAAACCCATGTGGTAATCCTAAATTATATTGCGTGGGGAACGTATTACCTCCTTCGTATCGGATTAAACGGCAAGAGTTTACTACGATCTCGTTCGATTCCGACATCATGATCGACTATATGCGTGTATATATGTACGAAAGAGAGAGAGAGAGAGAGAGAGAGAACGAACGTCTATACATCCTGCGTGTACATGAGAAAGAGAAAGAGAAAAGAAATAGAATAAGAAGAAGAAGAGGACGAAGAATGAGAAGACGAAGAATAAAAAGAAGAAGAAGAAGAAGGAACAACGAAGAGAATCGACGCGAGCACGTTCCGCGAACAAGCGTAACATCGTTAATGCCCCTTAATAACTACACGCGTTCCGATAAATCCTACATGTCGTTACGATCCGTTTATCTCGTATTTATACCTCGTAAATGGCAACGAATCGGCATTTCGTATTTCTCCTTCGACGTAATGGCTCGAAACGGAGGAGACTCTTGGCGAGAGGAGCCGAAACAGCACGTGCTTTTCTTCCTTTTATTTAGCGATCTGTGATCACCGATAAAAAGGGCGGCCGTGTTCGTCGTGGTATTATCGACGAGAAAGGAGCGAGCTAACTCGATTCTAATTAAACGAACGAACGAACGAACGAACGAACGAACGAATGAACGAACAAATGAACGAATGAACGAACAAATGTAAGTAAGTAAGTACGTATGTACGTAAGTGCTATATACGTATTTACGTACGAAGGAATATATTTCGTTTCTCGCGTGTAAAGCGAGGACGAATAAATTTTCGAAAGCAAAAGACTTTCCGAACGATTACTTCGCAGACTTCGTTCGCGAGAGATCGAAAAACTGTGAGAGAAACAGCAACCGGTAGCGACTCCAAGGGAACTCGTCAGAAAACCAGACGGGAATGTATGAAACTGAATTTATCTCTGCGGCCCCGGTTTTACTACGGCCGGCAGCCTCCATAAGTCCCTCATTCTTTCTTTCTTTCTTTCTTTCTTTCTTTCTTTCTTTCTTTCTTTCTTTTTTATTTTTTTTTTCTTTTTTTCGCACGAGCGAACGATCTACGTCGTCTCTCTCTTTCTCTCTCTCTCTCTCTCTCTCTTTTATTTCTCTCTTTCTATCTCTCTGTCTTTGTCTCTTGTGTATCTCTGTCTTTTTCACTTCTTTACTCTTTCTCTCGTAAGTAGTAGTAAGTGGACACCGATTAACAAATTGACGCAAAAAGTAACTCCGGTGCTTCATCAAGGTTTCTATCTACCTCTCGTCATTCGTCGTTGTCGAGGGACAACTTGTATAGCTGACGCCGTATAGACGACGCGACGTTCAGATCTCATGTATGTTTCTCTCTCTCTCTCTCTCTCTCTCTCTCTCTCTCTCTTCTTCTTCTTCATCGAATCCCGTAACATCGCGTTTTTAAATTGCGACGATAAAGACGAACGATACGGAACGATTTCTTTTATTTCCAGTTATAGATCGTAACGACGATAAAATCATCGACGCGAAACTGTCTTCGCTTCGTTGAAAATCTAAATGGCCGACTTTGGCCTACAGGGAGACAATAAATGCCGCTTGAGAAACGATAAAATCCATGAGAAAGAGAAAGAAAGAAGGAGAGAGAGAGAGAGAGAGAGAGAGAGGTAACAGTTATTAGAATGAAAAACTTTAAATGGTACGATGAATGCGTGATCTAATTACGGGAAGTATGGACGTTAATGTGTCGGCAATCGGAATCTGAAATATATATATTTCATCGTCGCACGGGAAAGCTTTGACGCATTAACGATGAACGAAGGACGACTCGCAAGGTAACACGTAACGAATTCAATAATCATTAAGGTCCATTGGATATGTATAATTTTCATCCGATGACGTTTACGTTCTTTGATCGAGTACTGTCACGAAACTGTTGGATGATAGTTCGAAGAAAATGCCGATGGCTATTAATGGTAAAATATAACGAAACTTACATAATTTCTCTTTTTATTAATTCGAACGAGAACAAAGCAAAATAATACTATTCGATTCTTTTGAACTGTTACGAGATAGTTCGATCGACTTCGACCACTTTCGACCTTTCCACGATTATCCCGAATCATGCGGTATTTCGAATATCGCCTTGATATTTTCATCCCACGCTATAATATGTAAGTAACGTATCCGGTACGTAAAACCTTTTGAGATAACGATAGAACGTGAAATTTAATGAGTAAGATCGGAGGTCGTAAAAGCTTCGAAATATCATCTAAAGTGTTACGGTTAGAAATGTCAGATGAGAGAAGTCTGTTCCTAAAAATAATTGAGAAATGTTTCGAAACAACAGAACGCGCGAACGTGGAAGCTAATAAGCCGTGTGAACGTTCGTTACGGCGAACGAAAGGATTCGAATATGTTCTTCTCGTCGACGCCCTTTCAAAGGGCACGTCGCGATCCTTCGATGTGTGGCACGGGGCCGGCACCACTCTGGGCGCTGGCATAATATTTTCATTTCACGCTGGAGTGCCCGCCTGTCCCATAATATGTCCGGTGAACCCTGCTGAACCCGAAACCACAGACAGAAAGAGAAAGAGAAAGAGAAAGAACATGTACGCGCGCGTCCAAGTCGCTTACGGACCTCGATCTTTTGCCCTTTCTTTTTTTTTTCTCTTTTTCTTTTTCCTTTTCTTATTCCTTTTCCTTTTCTTTTTTTTTTTTCATTCCTTTTTTTATTTTTTTATTTTTTTTCATTTCTTTTTATTTGCTTCGTAGGACGTAAGTCAGCCGGGCGACAACGAAAGGACGACGTAGGAAGAAACCCCTCCTTCAGAATGGGCTCCGCCGTCAAGGGCTCGGCTCGTCCTACGAGTATCCATCCTATACTCCTGCCAAAATATTCCTCTTCCTACGTATTTCTTTTCTCTCATTTCTCTTATTCCAATACGATACGATATTTCCAATGTTAATTAAATACGCGATCGAATGAGAATATAAATCAGAACGTTCATCGAACGTTCACCCCTAATCCACGTCGACTTTTTGATCCCTAATGATACTTGAAAACTCGTCCCGATCGCGGAGTGAAAGGGACGAAACAAAAACGAGACAAGGGACTCGCAATCGGTACAATTTCGAGACTCGTTCGATAGCGATTCCCTTTCGAGCAATTCGATCGGGCCACGGATATGTAATTTTGTGTATCGCCAAATTGCCTCTCAACTTTCTCCCTCTACCAAAAGTTATAACTACTTCTCTTGTCTTTCTTCTTTTCTCTTTCCTCCCCTCCCGTCTCTATTCTCTCTCTCTCTCTCTCTCTCTCTCTCTCTCTCTCTCTCTCTCTCTCTCTCTCTCTTGTTAAGGTAAACGAACATACGGACGAAGGTACACGAACTTCTCTTCGGTCGCACGGTTTATCATTTCCCACGGCATACATTATTTCTCAGTATATCGACCCTCTTTGCTCTTCGTGAAGCCCTACTAGAACGATTAATCATCCTCAACGTGGTATTACCTTTATAATCGGAGTCTGGTTTCGTTTATCGACCACTCGGAGGAAATGCCCGTTCATTTTCTTTCAATTTTAAACACGAGGACTCGTAATGAACTCCTAAGAGAAAATATAATGGACCGAATTTTACTAGTTAACGTTGCCCGAACGATAAAGTAACACTGCTAGTTTCAAACGCGGTGCTATACCAAAGTAAAGATGAGGAGAGATGAAAAATAAGGAGAAAAAAAGGAAGAAAAGAAAAAAAAAAAGAAAGGAAAAGAAAAAGAGAAAGAAAGAAAAAGAAGGAAAGAAGAAAAGAAAAAGGAAGAAGATTTGTCCCGACTGTTTGACTCCTCCTTCTTCCGCTCCTCTCCGCCTTCGCGAACGATCATCGGGGATCTTTTCCTTCGAACGAATATAAAAAGAGATAGCGGGAGAAAGAGAGAAAGAGAGAAAAAGAGAAAGAGAGAAAACAATCACGAAAACGTAAGATAGCGGACGCGACAAGACGACGAAGTCGTCATCTTCGTCGTTAACTCTCTTTCTCTCTCTCTCTCTCTCTCTCTTTCTCTCTCTCTCTCTCTCTCTTTCTTCTTTCTCTTTCGTCTTGTCTCGTGCTTTCAGCAACGAAAGACCACCTTCGGGGCGCACGAGTGTTTGATAAACCGGTTAAGGCCCGTCCCCGGATCTGTTTGCCTTTGGCTTTTGTAACTTTACTAGTGTTGTGACTCGACTCGCGAGAGGGACTCTACGCGGGACCAGAAAAAAAAAGGGATCCGCGATGGTACCCCGAGCAAACAGTCCGTGTGTGTCCCGGACCAACAAGGCGTACGCACGCCTCTCTTTCTGCGACCCGCGTCGAACCCGACAACGATGACTGTCGATGGACACGCGGATGGAAAGCGGTCGGACTTTGCGTTTCTCGCGCCTTCCTACACCCACACGCGCCTTTCGAACTATCCGACCCTTCTCGTCCCTATCCTCGGACAAATTCAAGATCGATATAGTTCTCATCGAAGAAAGAGAAAATTCGAAAAATTTCTTTCTCTAACTTTATCCTATGTTGTTCATTCGCAGAGGATCAAACTTTTTCTTTTTTTTTTTTTTTTTTTTTTTTTTTATGCAATTTAAAGGGATGAAATGAAAAGAGAAGAAAAGTGAGAGAAAGAGAGAGAGAGAGAGAGAGAGAGAGAGAGAAGCGAGTGGGATGCGAGTCGGTCTCTTATCCAACCGCATCTGCCGCTGTAACGAGCGGTTGCGACGAATGTATTTGTCATGTTACCCGATGGAGAAATTCGATAACAATTCTTTTCGCTACGCGATTTCATTGTACCTATCTTCGTGTTTAAGTCCGTCGTTATCTTCTGACGATCTAAAAAGAAAGAAAAAAAAAAGAAAGAAAAAGAAAAAGAAAAAAGAAAAGAGAGAAAAAGAAAAAGAAAAAGAAAAGTAAACCCCATAGAAACAGTATTCGCGAACGGTCAATTCATTCTACGGTCTGGGCTGTCAGTTACGACCACATCGCGATTAGATTCATCAACATTCGCATTGCCAGGTTGAATGTTCTATGCTCTTGGCTATGCGTATACATATCTATCATTAAGTAGTTATTCATTTTCCCGATCGATAATAGGACTCGTCGAAAGCTATGGACATTCTAAATGTTCCATAATTTGTCTATCGTTTTAAATCAAATAAATGTTTATACGTCGAGACGACATCGAGAAAGAGTGGAAGGAGAAACGAGATAAGGGAAATAGGAGTCACAACAAAATCGAATTATCAGGCAGGAACGAATGAAGAGGAAATCTTAGACGATTGCGATCACACCCACCCACTTCGGTTCCTAGAGCGAAGCCAAATAAACACACAGGCGTGCTATCTCTCTGAGCCCTCCTCCACTGACTCAGTTTATTGCTTAGTCATTCGACCGCTAATTATTCCATATAAACGTCGATTATATAAATGAACGATCGACGAATAACGAAGCAAAATGAAACGACGTATCGTGATAATTTCTCGAATGGGAGATCTTTCGAGATAGTCGCTCTTATTACCGAACGAATACAGCCTGTATTTCTTTTGGTTATCTATATCTGAAAAAAAAAAGGAAAAAAAAGAGAGAGAGAGAGAGAGAGTATTCTATTCGTAGATGGACGTGCGTTTTCCAAGATATTATCATTTTTTTATTTTTTCTAATTTTTTTTCGTTTTTTTTCGTTTTTTTTTGTTCGTAATAAGTATCCCATATATACGCGAAGGATCTAGCTTTCGAAGAACGATTTGAAAAAGATTTTAAAAAATTTTGTAAAATAAGTTCGATAGAGATCGACGACGAGTCGTTCGCTACCGATATAACGTGTCTAATGAAATTCTTCAAATTATTGTGACATCATTGGCAAAGCATTCGCATATACGGTATTATGATGTCACCGATTATGATGATAGCCCGAATGGTTAAGCCGCTTATCGTAAGTGTATAACAATCATGAGTATGATTTCTTTTTTGTTTTTTTTTTTTTTCTTTTTCTTTTTTTTCCATTCGAACGTAAGATTTCAAATATAACTTCTCGCATTTGGTTCGCGACTGACAATTATCAACTTACTTTTAATCATTAACATTGACAGCAACATCTTTCGCACGTAAACAAATTATACGGAATGTTCGTGCGATCACTTTTCGCGAGTGAACCTCCCAGTAAACTATGATTACCGCGAGCGCGAGCGCGCGCGCGCGACCGCAAAGATAATGTCGCGAGATAATAAATTATTTCGATCGTTCTAACCGACGGCTACGTTTAGTCAACAAGATTATCGTATAATTACAATCTAGGAAGTCGAGACCCGGTCCATGATCAGGAGACTGTTTCCAACGGTCCACCAAGCCGAAGGGTGGACGTCTAGACGAATGACCGTCGATCCTATCCCGACGAAAAATAAAGAAATGGATGCTCTCTCTCTCTCTCTTTCTCTCTTATCTTTTTCTCTCTTCCAGGACCACAAGGTCCTATTTTCGAATTAATGACACTCTCCGAAGATGATGCTACGAGATTGAAAAACCTGACCAATCGCAATTGCATTGTCTAACGTCTAACTCGAATTCTTTTCAATAATCGATCGAACCTAAGAAACTTGTTAGATGGACGATTAATTTTCTCTTCTTTCATTCTAATATATCCACGCGTATAATATTTTAAAAAATAATTTTAATAAATATATATATATATATATATCGTCTATAACGAAAAGTATATAAGTAAGATTGTTCGATTAATTAATTTCATTAAGACCAATTATTATATTGTTTATTTCTATTTATATCCATTGAAATCTTTCTATCGTCGTCTTATCTATTCTCGATCCTTCGAAAGAGTTAAAGAAATATCGACTTGCTAATTCACGGAACTCGATCAATAGAAACCGCGAGGGAAACGGTACTCGCAAGCCGTCGCATGGAATCCTCACGTGTCATTGCGTCATTAAAATACGTCCCAACGAAACTCGTTGTCGAACGTTGGCCGATTCCTCTTTTCTTTTCCTTTTCTTGTTCATTTCTTTTTTCTTCTTTCTTTTTTTCTATTTTTTTTTCCTTTTTTTTTTTCTTCTTTCTTCTCTATTTTCTTCTCTTTTTCTTTCCCTTTGCTTCTACGTTTCTACGAAGACGATCATGTTGGACATGATTCGTCGCATTTCCACGCGAGGCTACGATCGAAAAACGAACGAATAAAATAACTATTCTATAAAGAGAAGGATTTAATTTGAACGCATATCGAAAGTGACTTCGCGGAAAAGTATTTCTTCTTTTTTTTTTTTTTTTTTTTTTTCTCGATGACGTTGCAAAGAAAATTAGTGATACGTCTAAAGTAATCTCGAATGGACACGATAAGAAGAAGGATAAGAATTGAAAGGAAATAGAGAAAGAGAGAGAGAGAGAGAAAGAGAAAAAGAAAAAAAGGAAAAAGAAAGACGGAGGAAAGGAAAAAAAAAGAAAAAGAAGAGAGAGAGAGAGAAAGAGAGAGAGAAAGAAAGAAAATGAAAAGGATCTAGCAATGTACACACACCGCCTTAGTGTGGCAAGGGCGAACGCTGAGGCCATCAATAGCTCGAAGATCATCTCTTCCTCGTCCTCCTGCAGGAGATACTCCTGGGCTTCTCCCGGACGATCCAGCTCGTGTTCTGTGATCCACCACTCGCGCACTTCCGCCTCCCTTAATCGTGGAGGCGAGGGAGCCTCTACGTCGTCGTCGCGACGGCCGTCAACGAATGAACGCCTTTATTCTCTTTATACAAATGTAACACGCTATAACGCGTACTCGATTATATCAGAATACGATATAAAAAAAAAAAAAGAAAAAAAAAAGACTAAGAAAATAGACAACGGAACGAAAGAAAAAGGAAAAAAAAAAGAGGAAAAGAAAAACGAGAAAAGATCATCAATGGAAAGAATATGAGAGGACAATATCGAAAGAGAGAGATAGAGATAGAGAGAGAGAGAGAAATAGAGATAGAGAGATAGAAAGATAGATAGATAGATAGATAGATAGAGAGAGAGAGAGAGAGAGAGAGGGAGAAAAAAGAAGAAATGTAATCAATGTAAATTATTGAGAAAACTAATAAGAACGAATTAAATTGATCGTCGATCAATAATGCATCAGATCGACGTCAGAGTGACGTAACATCGCACCAGGAATCTCCACATGTCCGTGCAAATCTACAGTCAAATCTATTCCCACCGATAACAATAACAATAACAATAACAATAACAATAATAACGATAACGATAACGATAACAATAACAATAACAAAAACAACAACAACAACAACAATAACAACAACGACAACAAAAATGATAATAACAACAATAACAATAACTAATGGTCCCTTTTCTTCCGTTCTTAATATAATCTCGAGGCGTCGCGACGCGGCCGACGCGATGAGACTCCGTTGACATTCGAGGCGCCCTTTGCGCACGCTCCTTTTCTTTTTTCCCTTTCTCTCTCTCTCTCTCCCTTTCTCTCGCTGTCCCGCGCGTACTTTCTTCCAAGCCGGGAGGGTATCGGCGCGGTTGACCATTCGGCTTGCCGATCTCGTGCTGACTGAGTGGCTCCCCCGACTTGCGACTCCCAGTTACTCGAGAGACTAGCTCGCTGCTTCTCTCTCTCTCTCTCTCTCTCTCTCTTTTTCTCTCTATCTATCTCTGTCTCTCTCTCTCTCTCTTACTCACCGTCCGTCTCTCTCTCTCTCTGTCTCTCTCTCTCTCTCTCTCTCTGTCTCTGTCTCTCTCTCTCTCGCACCTCGCCGCGCCTCAACTCGACTCGGCGGTGGTACCACCTCCTCCTCTTCCCTCCCTCTCCCCGCAAACCACCTCTCCGTCACCAGCCCACTCTACCTGACGCACCACACACCACTCTACTCCACGAACTCTTCTCTTTCCTCTCCTCTTTACTCTGCGCCGCGCCTCTACGAGCCAGTCTGTCTACCGTTCCTTCTTCTTCTTCTTCTTCTTTTTCTTCTTCTTCTTCTTCATCTTCTTCTTCTTCTTCTTCTTCTTCTTCTTCTTCTTCTTCTTCTTCTTCCTCTCTTTCTTCTTCTTCGTCGTCTTCGTCGTCGTCGTCGTCATCTCCGTCGTCGTTCGTAGTTCACTTCGTCGTTTCTTTCTCGTACACTGCTCCCGATGTTCATCCTTCTCGCCCCACTCCCTCGCTCCCCCCACCTGTTCTTGTACCACCCTCACGGCTTCCGCCGTACACGTAGGTGTACGGACTCGTTTCTCCTGTTCCTCCGGCGATTTCAATCCCGGATTCAACCCTTTCCGAGTGATGATAAAGTACAAGAAAAAAAAGAGACGAAAAAAGAGAAGAAAAAAAGATAAGAAGAAAGAAAAGAAACGAGAAGAGACGAGAGACAGAGAGAGAGAAAGAGAGAGAGAGAGAGAGAGCGGAAGGAAGAGGAACGTTGTACGAGCGTGAAACTGTTTGCAAACAATCGAAAGCTCTTCCTCAAGTGATACTGAAATATCTACTCGCTCTTGGTTTGTAATCGACAAGCAAGAGGAAACAAAGAAAGAAAAAAAAAGGAAGAAAAGAAAAAGAGAGAAAACGGAAATGCTGATAGATCGTCGGATACGTCACCGATAAGATATTATTACGAGCCGAGATAACGTTCCGCCAAGTCAAAGACTGACGTTTCGTCAGAGCGACGATCAGATGATCACACTCTTAATAATATCTCAGGTACATATTTTAACAGTTAATAATAATAACAATAATAATAATAATAATAATAATAATAATAATAATAATAAAATGAAGAGAAAAAAAATTTTGTCGAGATGTCCCTTTAAGTATCGGAGACTGGTGATTGGGACATTAGTCCGACGATGGTTACCCGATGTAATCCCCATTAGCGCCGAGCAAATTATACGAATATTATGCGCTTACAAATTGGAAGCTCGCCCCGTGTCTCGACTAAGGAGCCAGAACGGTCGACAGGTTGCCACGATGGCGCACCTCGCTCCTGCAGGATTTTAATTTAACGACGTGCGCGAGCCGCCGTTCCTGCAAAGGGGATCGAATTACCCCCGCCAATTACGACGTCACGTCGTTAATTAACCCACCTCGCTCTGCCGCACGCTACCAGCCGGTCGGCCGATCTTCGGAAAGCGTTCAAAATGCGATGGATCTCGTTTGCTCACCGACGCCCAAAAATATGAGTACCATCCGTCCTCTTCTTTCTTCTTTTTTCTTTTTTTTTTTGCTTGGTCTTTTTTAATTTTTCTTTTTTTTTTCTTTTTCTTTTTTTTTTATTCCTCTTCTTTTGCACTCCTCCCTTTCCAATTTTCCACAATCGTCTGATCTCGATCGTTATTTTCGTTCTTTATAAGATCATAATCTCACAATAATCCATATACAATTTATTATATTGTTGATCTTAATGTATTCGAAAGATCGTTTTTAACGTCGACACGTAACGCCGATTGAAATTTTCTTTAAACCTTCATAAATTTCCTCTTCTTCTTAGCTTAGCCGCAGATCACGACTCGTATTTTCCGATAAGTATCTAGATACGATAAAAAAAGAAAAAAAAAAAAAAAAAAAAGGAAAAAAAACTCATCGGGATTTTCTCGCGAGGGAATCCCTCATAGTCGTTTTCGACGTCATCGACGACGACGACGACGACGACGACGACGACGACGATGTCGTCGCTGTTGTTATCGTCGTCGTTGTCGATCGATTACGTAAAACTAAACACAACGTCGAAAGGTGCGAAATCTTGAGACGATTCAAGTCAGCGAGAAAATGGAAAATCCTAGTCACGCTAGGTTACCTCGACGAGGATCTTCAAGCTGAATCTACGGTGAATTATTTTTTCGCGAGTCATCTAAACGGAAGTACGATTAGCGTCAAGCCGCGTCCGTCTCGAATACGGTCCTTGGCTTTCATAGATATTTTTTTTTTTTTTTCGGCTTTCGGAACATCCTTCTTCGGTCTTCAGAACTCCGTGATTCCGCGTACTTTTTCTCCCTTTCTCCCTCTTTCCTTTCACTTCCTCCTCGATTCGTCCCACCCACCGTCACCGCCCTCTCTCTCTCTCTCTCTCTCTCTCTCTCTCTTTATCTCTCTCTTTCTCTTGAATGCATCCTTTCTAACGTGATCACGCCATTTCTAAAGTACTCTGGTGCTATTATATTAACGAACTTTCGGTGAAGTCCTTCCCTCGATTTCCATTTAACTTTCGATACTCAGAATCGCGATTGACGTTTTTACCTAACGAGTAGGCGAACTTAATTAACTTAGCACCCTCGCTGTGTAAGCGAATGCGTTCTCTTCGCTTCAACCTGTACACCCACGCATACTTGGTGAAGTTTCAGGAACAAATCTGTACGTATCTTTCGAAACGACGACAATGTTCTCGCGCGTTGCACGGTTGAAAAACTTTTGCATCGAGATAACGGACGATACACGGACTAGTAACAAGTGGCATAATCGGGGCGCCACAGAGATGAATCATACCGATAACTATTTGACTTGAGAGCGTTGCTTCGTTATGAAATCATCGATTTTGTTCCCGCAAAGATCTCTCGATATTTCTTTTGGAACTGACGTAATTCATTGGCGCGTTTCAATATGAATTTTCTTTAGGGAATCTGTACGACTTTTTTTTCTTTTTTTTTTTCTTTTTTTTTTGTTTTCATCTTTTCTTTTTTCTTCTTTTTTTTTATCTTCAAAAATCTATACGCGACATATTTAAACTTTCTTCCCTTCTTCTTCTTCTTCTTCTTTTGTTTTCTTTTTTTTTTATTTTCTTTGCTTTCTTTTCTTAATCCAAAAAAAGTAATAGTAATAATAGTAGTAGTAATAGTAAGGAAAATTATTTTTGCGGTACGTCGTTCGATAAAGACTCCGACGATGAAACAAGAAAGAGAGGAGATGTGAATCTCATCAAGTAGGAGTTACGAGTGGTCGTGGCACGAGCGATTTGCCACGCAGAGGCGAAGGAAGAAGAAAAATAAGGCGAAGATGAAGAGGACGAAGAGGACGAAGAAGATGAAGAAGAAGATGAAGAAGAAGAAGAAGAAGAAGAAGATGAAGAAATAAAAGAAGAGAAGAAGTAAAAGGAGAAGGAGTAGGGAACCCTTGAAAATCCATTAGTTCCGTTAACGATAAAGATCGGAATCAAGCAACCACCCCGAAGAGGTATCGCAAAGGATTGCAAAAAGTTGTGCGACGACTACCGAGGATGAAGCGAACTGAAACGTCGTCAAAGGGGAGAAAGGAGATCACGGTAAAAGGGACAAAGTTTTGATACGAGGTGCAAATAAAGATGTAACAGCCGGAGGAGCGGCTAGAGTTCGAGTTAATTTTATCCGCGGACGATGGCTCGTGGATACAAAAAAATCGATGAAAGGTTCTCATCGGAAAAGTGTACTAACCGCTAACTGCACGGTCTCCTTTAATCCACCTGTTCGTAGCTTTATACCTTCCAACCGACGTAAGTGAAGTACTTCAGATACACGAAATGAATCGCAAATCATGCGGAATCAATATACCAGTTATTTATTAACGGTAACTTTAAATTTAAAACTAAACATAATCGAAATCAAACGTGTCGATTTGATATGGACGGATGGAGGAGAAGGGCGGGGATGGGTAAAAAAAGAAAAGAAAATAATAATGTACATTAAGGGAGATAGGAGAGAAATAAGCAAAAAACCAAAAAAAAAAAAGAAAAGAAAAAAAAAAGGAAAAACGAAAGAATAAGAAACGAAAAAAAAAGAGCGTAAAGTGAGAAAAAACACAGAGCAAAAAAAGAAAAAAAAAAGAAAAGAAGAGGAAAAAGAAATTAAAAAAAATTAAAAGAGAAAAAAAATAAAAGGAAATATCATTTGGATCATTGGCCTTACCCACTCGCATTCTCCGTAAGATAGATGAGTCCAAGCTTGCTCGTAGCCAATATCCTTCTCCCTTTTCGAGTATCCTCTCTCTCTCTCCACGATGTAATCCACTCGTAGTAGAGAGATACACGGCGCACATGCACGCACGCGCGTGTTCGCACGCAAACTCGAAAAGCAGGTCAGCACAAGCAAGAGAAGTACGATTATAGGCAGGAGAGAAGGGCTCTCTCTGCGTTCTCTTTCTATCTCGTATATCTCGTATATATCGTAGCGCACGCTCCGTAAAGATACACCTCCTCTCTTGCCTCTTCGTCGTCGGTAGTCTTCGTTGTCGTTGTATCGTTACGTCGTCCTCGTCGTTGTCGTTGTCGTTGGTGGTGACGGCGACGGCGGCGGTGGCGATGGTGGTGATGATGATGACGGTGGCTGTGATGACGGCGGCGGTGGTGGCGGTGGTGGCGGCGGCGGCGGCGGCGGCAGTAGCGTCGTCGTCGTCGTCGTCGTCGTCGTAGTTATCGTCGTAGTTATCGTCGTCGTCGTCGACGTCTCGTGCGTATACCGGATTAATGAATGACTAGACACCGGCGTGGAACTATGAATGAACTCTCGCATAGCACTAGAGTACTATATAACCGTGCACATTGTGGGCGTCCGCCGGCTGCTCTCTCTCTCCCTCTCGACCAATGAGATTCACTCTTGGTGACTTGCACGCGGTCTAATACGATTACGTCGCGATTTAACTCCGTTCTAAACTTTTCTCCGAAATTTTCATTTATTCTCTCTTCGTTTTTTCCCTTTTCATATTCTCTTCGCTTTTTCTCTCTCTCTCTCTTTCTCTCGCCTTTTTCTTTCTTATCTTTCCATACAAAACTTTTCTATGGAAAAACAAACCGAGCGACAATTTATCTATAAACCCTTTCAATATTACCCATTAAAAAATCTAAGAACTAATAGGCATGACAATTTATGGATAAAACAATCGCATAATTTAACTATAAACCATAACTCTTCCGTTTTT
>NC_140814.1:5177500-5190000 GCF_050613455.1 Vespa mandarinia | reverse complement strand
CTTACGAGAGGATTACGCGAATCGATACTTGTTCATTAATAACTTCTTCCTCTTTCTCTCTCTCTCTTTCTCTCTATATCTCTCTGTCTCTTCTCTCTCTTTCTTTCATTCTTTCTTTCTTTCTTTCTTTCTTTCTTTCTCTCTGTTTTTTTCTCTTCTTTTTCTCTCCTTTTTTTTTTTTTTTTTGTAAACGATGGATAATAATCTAATACCTGCAAAGAAAGAATTTTGCGAGTCGATATTCCATCGTTATCTATTAATAGCAAAGAAAAATAATTAAAAATACTCGAGCCATTGGCGTACATAAATAGTTACGTCCATGAAAACATACGCGCGTGGTTCTCCGCGAACGGTTGTGAAATCTATAAAATAAAAGAAAAAAAAAAAAAAAAAAAAAAAAAAAAGAAAAAAAGAAAAAAAAAGAGAAGAAGAAAAGAAAAACACGACGACAAGGAAAAAAAAAGATTAATAAAAGAGAATAAGATATTATAAACAGCAGGAAAAGATCGTAAGGAATGATTACAAGATGAAATCGATTACGTCGATCGTTATATATATATATATATATATTATATATATTTACGTTAATTCCCGTATATATTATCGTGTGCGTACGCACGTATACCGTCGTATCTTGTTGATTGACTACAAATTTTCTTTACGAGCTCGTTAAAATTTATCCGTCTAACATACGCATATTTATCTAAATTTAAAAATAGTAAGGAACTTTCTTATCTCGATTTGCCGGATGACAAACGAGACGTCGACTAAATATAGAAGAAAAATTAACGTCGCTTTTGCGAGACTTATATGTATGTATAATCCTCGATTTTACGCGATCATGCGATGAGATTCTACTTCTTACGTCATTGTATCGTAGAAAGCGAACGAAAGAGAGATAGAGAGAGAAAGAGAAAGAGAGAAAGAGAGAGAGAGAGAGAGAGAGAGAGAGAGAGAGAGAGAGAGAGAATGAAACGTCACTCGATGACGTCGCCAAACGACGACGGCGCGTTACGAGACTCAACCCTCTAAATATTTACCTCCTTCTTCGTGCGCGAGCGCGCAGGCGCATATTTTCCAAGAAACTATGGAAGACGACGACAAGGAGGAGCCAAGAGAACGGACTAAGACTTACGTCGGATAATAATTGGAAGGATTTATTCCGGAAGTTAAATGACATAAATCCGTTCTCTTTTATCGTACACGTCATTTACACGCGTTTACGTATATAAATATATATCCCTAAGATCCGGATCGATCCAATTTTTTTTCTCACTGATCCAAACACACTTTCGAGAAATCTTCTTTTATTGATCTAGTAACGCATAGGGATATTACGTGTTGGCATGTTACGTGTTTTACATAGAAAGTATAGTTGAATAAATAAATCATTTATACGATTTAATTCTTGGGAAATTTTGTTCTCTTACCTTTTTTTTCTTTCTTCTTTCTCTCCCCCTCTCTCTCTCTCTCTCTCTCTCTCTTTCTCTCTTTTCGTTTTAACACGTAGAACGTCGATTAGAACCGGGCATCGCGTGAAGAAATTTCGCGATCATCTCGACGAACGTTCGCAAACGTGGCCCAAGTTAATATGAATGCAGATTCTCCTCTTAGACCGATCGTAAGTTTCGTATTCAAATTCGCGAAGCCCGGTCTTCGAGCCGTCTCACTCGCGTGAGTTATGGCGGTGACAAAAGCCTGGATGGCTCGGGTAGATTAAATTAAGAGGGAACAGAGCCTGAATCTCCATTTCGTCGTCGAGTCGTCGTACTTTTTAATCGTCTTACCTATGTGAAAAGAGGAGAGAAAAGTAAAGAGAGTAAAAAGAAAAAAAAAAAAGAAGAGAGAGAGAGAGAGAGAGAAGGAGATAGAGATAGAGATAGAGTGACTACATATAACTAACGACGACGAACGACGCGTAGGTACTTTGAATTTCTCACCGTGTATAGTACCTTCTCGTTGATTCCACGTGAATCGTCAGCTGTCGGAAGATAGGGAGATTATACGAGTCAGGAAACGTATGAGAAACGCAAAGAATACGGAAAGCCGTTGTTTCTTTCTTTCTTTCTTTCTTTCTTTCTTTCTTTCTTTTTTCTCTTTCTTTCTTTTTTCTTTTTTTTCTTTCATTTTTTTCCTTCACGAACTAACGCATTTCTCGCATCGGCCGTGCGAGCGATAAGATATCAGACAGCGTTGAGCTCATTATATGGCACCCACGACGATGATGCACCTTGTTGTCGACTTTTTGTCGACTAAACTAAGATATTTCCTTGATCATCGTCTTACCCAAGCGAAATAACATATATACGACGATAATAATGTCTATTCTTTCATTGAACTTATGAAATTTCATTTGGAATTTATCATGCCGATTATCTAAGGGCACGTAGATCTCTAGATCCTCCAACCATCTGGTTCCCTTTCTAATATAGAAATGTAGTAAGTTAACTATTTATTTTGCCATAGGTCGAACGAATTAATTCCAATCGCGTCGACGATACGGCAGACTGGTTAGAAGGGACTAGACGGGACCTTCTCCGCTATCGTTGCGATCCTTCACGATCTTCGCGATCGATCGTGCTTTCCGTGAGAGTCACCTCCACCACCATGTCGAGAGGATTCCAAGAGACGAGGAGGAAGTTACATAGCTGGTTCGAACAAAAATCATCATCATCTCTCTTCTTCTTCTTCTTCTTCTTCTACTTTTTCTTCTTCTTTTTCCGCTTTTTCTCTCTTTCTCCATGCTAATATATTATAATAGGTATCCAATATAATCATCCGTTTTAAAAAACTTTTATTATCGAAATTCTTTCTATTTCTCTCTCTCTCTCTTTCTCTTTTTGAGCGAATGATGCTAAGAACGACGTTATTATAGTTAGTCGAGAAAGAGGAACATTGAGAAAAGAAGAGAAAAAAAAAAACAAGATGAGGAACACCAAACTATTCGGAATCAAAACGACCCAAACAAACTTTCTCTTTCTCTCTCTCTCTCTCTCTATATATATATATATATATATATATGTATCGTACATACGGCATACCTCTAACCGATTCCGTAGGCTGTCAGGTCATCGGCATTTTTGCAAATGCATTATGATAATTGTGAAATAATGAATTTATAATTTGCGCAAATAATACATGAGAGAGATGAGTGCGGCCCGGGAAAATTATACGGTACCACCGGCAAAACAATTTCTGTCTCTCGTCTTCTCTTCCCCTATCTCTCTTTCGCTCTCTCTCTCTCTTTCTCTCTCTCCCCCTTTCTCTCTTTCTCATTCTCTTTCTCTTATATGTATATAATATTTTTTTTCTCTCTCTCTCTCTCTTTCTCTCTTTCTCTTCTTGGTTCTCTCGCGCGGCTGGGCACGCCATTTTTTGCGCTAATCGTCGAAATTATCCTCGTGAGAAAATCGCGAAAAACGCAATACTCACCCTATCGGCGTGCTCTCTTTTCTTTCTCTCTCTCTCTCTCTCTCTCTCTCTCTCTCTCTCTGTCCGTTTTTCTCTTTCTCTTTCTCTTTCTCTTGCTCTGCTTTATCTTTTTTTTTCTTTTTCAAGTTGTACGTGCGACTGCTCCTTCGACTTCGACGAATCCCTTAGAATCGAACGCCCGTAATGATACGTCATTTCACGGGGGATTCCTGGTCGACTTGTTACTCATCGCTTATTGGTGCAAATATAACACGCACCGGATACAGAAATGACGGTAATGACGGACGCTTTAAAATGTAGATGATACGCGACGATAACGTTTGTTTTCACAACACGTAAGCGCGTCCTTTCGTATTACCTCGAAAATTCAACAAAAAATCATTCGAGGAAAATAAACCCTATAAATCTCGGTTTATAATCCCGTTTACGTTATCGATTTCTTATGAGTCGAGTTCGAGTTATCTCGTTTTATTTCAAATAAGCGATTCTTTCGAGATATTAAGTTACGTACTCATCTCTCTTGGTTGCTTTCAATCGTTATTGTTGTTGTTATTATTATTATTATTGTTGTTGTTGTTGTTGTTGTTGTTGTTATTGTTATTGTTGTTGTTGCTGTTATTGTTGTTATTGTTGTTATTATTATGAGTGTGGGCTGTTGGTAATTACACGGAGCTCGCTGATTTCGAAGAGAAGGGAAGGCAGTTGTGAGAACGAGGGAGAAAAAGATGGAGATTGAAAGATTGTGAGATAGAGAAAGAGAGAGAGAGAGAGCGAAAGAGAGTAGGCAACTCCCACTTAAATGCTCGTCGCTTATTAAATATTAATGTAGCTATTTAAATAAATCCGAGAACGGACAAAAGATACTGGCCGCTCTTCTTTTCGTCTTCAACTTCTTAACGAGATCTCTTCGTGATTCCATCGTATTATTAGCTTCGTAATTGCTAAAGAGAGAGAAAGAGAGAGAAAAAGAGAGAAAGAGAGAGAGAGAGAGCGACGGAGAGAGAAAAAGAGAAAGAGAGGAAGGGAAAGAAGAACGATGTACGCGATGAAGAGCTTTGCGCAACGTTTTTCAGATTGCAACAAAGTATTTTCGAAGAACTTGGACGGACGAGGAATGTTAAAAAATTGTAGAACAGGTAAAACCAGAAAGAAACGTGGAATATTCATGGTACGTGCTTAGAATTTCCACCTGCTATTGTCACTCATCGGTCATTAACGGAAACTTTAAGCGTTTCTAATTTCACGATTCGCGTACTCCATTCCTACGCCGCGCTCGTTTCTTGTCTCTGAAACAGTTTAAAAGGATCATTGTTCTAGTCGTTCGAGCAGGACGATAATAGACGACGACGACGACGACGACGACGACGACGACGACGACGACACGATGCTTCTTCTTCTTCTCCTTCTTCTATTTCTTCTTCTCTCTTAAACGGGAACGAAAGTGTCAGACTGGTGTGTTAACACCTCGATGGGATGGAGAATCCCTTGTGCGTGGGTTGTCCAAGAGCTACAGAAAGACGTAAGAAGAGAGAGAGAGAGAGAGAGAGAGAGGAGAGGGAGAGATAAAGAAATAGAAAGGAGGAAGCAATTGAAAAATATATAATTCTCCTAACTCGTTAGAACGTTTGCCTTCCGTCGAGTGAAATTCACAATCTAACACGAACGTCTAACACTCTTTTTCCTCTCCTATTTTCCAGGTGTGTTTACTTACCTACCTTGCGAGGTCAAACTCGGTTCAAGTGGATCGTCAACAAGTGTCGCCCATATGATTAATCGATTCGACGACGATTTCTCTCGAGTTATCGTAAAAACAACCACCATGGATATACACGTTCGGTTATACACGGAAGTGATATGAAAATCAGCGTTGGAGAAAGTTAGAATGAAAGAAAAACTATTTCGATGACGAATGAATTTTCATATTTTTCTACAAATTAAATCGGACAAGCGTTTAAAGAAGAAGAAGAAGAAGAAGAAGAAAAAAAAAAGAAAAGAAGAAGAAAAAAAAAGGAAAAATTGCGAAGAATAAATTTTGGAGATAATCTATGGTAATCGGACAAGGACGAGAGAGAGAGAGAGAGAAAGAGAGACTTTGGTCTTGTGAACGAGATCTTTTCCTTATGAGATAAATCGGTTCGACCTACGAGTCGATGTATCACGACGATCCATAAAAAGTAAGCTCGCTTAATGACTTGGTCGATAGTATATGCAAGAGAGAAAGAGAGAGAGAGAGAGAGAGAGAGAGCAAGGCACTCTCGGACCTTACGCCTCGATGCGATCGATCTTCTTGCCAGGCCTGAATCGTTCGAAGCGTCGACGTGAATGCATTCGTTAATCTCCCGTGCATTACCGGTCGTGGTCTCCGTAAACGTGTCACTCCTTTATCGTCTTTGTCCGTGCATTTAAAGAGGACACGAGATAATCGTACTTACGTACGTATATCGACGATGATCATTTTTCCGTGTTAAAAAGGGAGTTGGATAGAGAGAAAAAAAAAATAAAAGAAGAAGAAGAAGAAGAAAAAGAGAAAAAGAAAAGAAAAAAGAAAAAAAGAAAAAAAGAAAAAAAGACGTAAAATAAAATAAAAGAAAAGAAAGATATAATGTAGCAAAAAAAAGGAAGAAAAGGAAAAGAAAAAAGAATGTGTATCCTCTATTAAAATGCACTAAGCTTTTTTATAATGTGTTATTAATACGAGCTACCCGGTCGATAGATTGTCTTGCGACTCGGTAACGCTCGGGCACGCTTTGCCCGTAGGGCAATGTGACTGCTACCAGAAGGAAGAAAAAGGAAAGAAAGAAAGAAAGAAAGAGAGAGAGAGAGAGAGAGAAAGAGAGAGAGAGAGAGAAAGAAAGAGTACGGTATTGCGTGCTTATTACACAGCTGTGCACCACTGCCACGGACGTCTCGGAATTAATGAAGGGAGACACTTGCACACACTATGAAAAAGATCTTTCGCGAGGGAGCTCAATTTCTTCTTATTGAGCTCGACAAATTTTTTTCTTCAGAAGAACGAATCGAAAACTAAAGGGCTCGTGTAATAAATTCGAATAGGAAATTAATGTAATTAAAATCTTGATCTATAATTATTATCAAAATTCGTTGGCGATCGCTGTGAGATCGAGTATATAATATATACATTTGGACAATGTCTCTCTATGTGTGTGTGTGTGTGTGTGTGCGTGTGCGTGCGTGTGTATGTATGTATGTATGTATGTATGTATGTGTGTATGTGTGTACGTATATGTATCTCCTTGATACGAAATAATGTAATTAAAATCATCGCGCGGTCTAACGCGAGAACGAGTTCTAAGAGATTATAAAAATGAAAGATCGAAGAGAAACGTGATCTATAAAATGCAAGGAGAAATTTTCCATGGGACTTCTCTCGTACATGTTCGAATGGTATTTCGCGACGAAATCGAAAGTACTTAGTTACGTACCGAAGAAGGAGGAGAGAACGCAAGGAACGCAGAAAGAGAGGAGAGAGAAAAAGAGAGAGAAAGGGGGGAGAGAAAGAGAGAAAGAGAGAAAGAGAGAGAGAGAGAAATAGAGAAACAGAGAATCGTGAAATGTGAACCTCTGCGCGTCCCAGAAAGTATGCGGCCGGTGAAGCGAGGTAGTAGCATTGATACAGAGATATGTAAATTAAGGCAGGAACGTTCCGGAGTATATAACAAAGTGATGGTAGTGGTGGTAGTAGTGGTGGTGGTAGTAGTGATGGTGGTAGTGGTGGTGGTAGGGGCTTAAGTCGTAGGGCGGAAAGTAAAGGAGAGAAGAGAGAGAGAGAAAAGAGAGAGAGAGAGAGAGATAGAGAGGAAGGACTCCGAAGTAGTAGTCGGCGCGCGCAGAGGACTAAAACTTAAAGGATGAGCTCGGATAAGCGTGCTCTTTATTGCCAGGACTCGCCCACGCGACCTTATTAACCTGCTAACCGTGATATTGCCGTCGCTAACGCCTTTTCTATGCCATTATATTTGAATCCAAAGACTTTATTCCATTGACGCTTTCGTGCGTCCTTCGATCGTATAAAGGAAGAAAAAGTAAGAAGAAGAAAACGAAATAAAGAATAAGAGAACGAATGCGATCAATGGAAACGCGTGTATTTCGTGACGCTTGCACCACTTCGAAATGATCCCTTGGTCGAATGAAGAAAGAAATAAAAAAAAGAAAAAAAGAAAGGGAGAGAGAGAGAGAGAGAGGGAGAGGGAACAAAAATGACCAAAAAAAGAATCAAATGATCAAGTAAAGGAAAGGAAAGGAAAGGAAAGGAAAGAAAAGAAACAAATAAAGGAAGGAGACGATTATCGAGAACGTATCTCGTGACATTTGCACCGAATTCCGTTCTGAAAGTAAGTAAGTAAGTAAGGCGATACGAACGTCAATACATTCCAACGTTATCAAACGCATCGGTGATAATGTTACCGAATGACATACTACCTTTCAACTTACGAGATGATAAAAAGCGTTGCTCAATCTTTGACCGACATTGCGAAACTATCGACTCGATCGTTACGCTCTCGCTAAGTCGTTCTTGTAGAAATCAAAAGAAAAATGAAAGAGAAAGAGGGAAAG
The DNA here is from genome assembly GCF_050613455.1 of Vespa mandarinia. NCBI lineage: Eukaryota > Metazoa > Arthropoda > Insecta > Hymenoptera > Vespidae > Vespa > Vespa mandarinia. Next base: position 5,181,993 of record NC_140814.1, on the reverse strand, counting down.
AATGAAAGAGAGAAAGAAAGAAAAGAGAGAGAGAGAGAGAAAGAGAGAGAGAGAGAGAGAGAGAGAGAGCTTGGTTTACGAGCACGAGGGGTTGCGGAAAGAGCATTCTGGAGATTCCGCGATGAGGAGAGACTGGTATCGCCAGCGGCAAGCCGCGAACCTCTCCACTTCTCCTTTTTCTTTTCTTTCCAGTTTCTCTTATTTTCTTGCCTCCTCCTCCTCCTCCATCACCATCACCTCCACCTCTTCATCCACAACCTCCTCCTTCTCCTCCTCCTCCTCCTCCTCCTTCGCCAACCTCGCTCTTTCTCCTCGAGCGATTACACGCGAAGGAAAACGCGACGCTGATTTATCTGGCCGCTTCGCGGGGACGCGCGCGTAATTTACTGCGACTTAATTGCATTTAATTCAAGCGGCGCAACTGTAAATCACAGAGCGTCGCGGCCGTTGCGCGGGTCAGGCACGCCCGGCTGTCGATACGATGTAATTACGTCTATCAGCGGCTCGCGACGGAGATATTCTCTCTCTCGGAGAGTACGAGGTCGGATGGGATCGATTGGGAGAAGGGACGTGAGGGTGCGAGGGAGGGTAAGGGGGAGAGAGAGAGAGAGAGAGAGAGAGAGAGAGGGAGGGAGAAAACACATGACCGACTATCTCTATGTTTCTAACGATTATAATTCTTCTTTCTTTCGATCTTTTCCTCTTTTTGTTCTTTTTCTTTTTTTGTCTTTTTTTTTTCATTTCTTCTTTTCTTCCTACCTATCTTCCTTTCTTCCTTCCTTCCTTCCTTCCTTCCTTCCTTCTTTCCTTCCTTTCTTTTAATTTATTTTATTTTATTTAGAGGAGAATGCCAGGATGAAGATCCGCTAGGAAGGCAAGGACGAACGGGCATACAAGTGGGCGCTTATTAAATTTACATATCGCAATTTATAGCGCGACCCTCGGCTTGCTGCTCTCGATCACGATAGTATTGTACCTAACTTAGCTCGAAGGAAAAGAACGAAATGAGAAAGAAAGAAATCGAAGGAGAGAGAGAGAGAGAGAGAAAGAGATGGGGGCTTGCAACGGAATCTCGTTGCAGCCGCGTCCGATCTTGAAACTGAGCCAAAGAGCAACAGGGAAAGAAAAGATTTCTCTCTCTCTCTCTCTCTCTCTCTCTCTTTTTCTCTCTATTTCTTTCTCTAGTTGATCTTCATTTTCATCGAATCATTTAACGTCCCTTTTACACTCCTCTCTCGCGGTATTAGATCGTTTCATTCTCTCTTTCTCTCTATCTCTCTCTCTCTCTCTCTCTCTCTCTCTCTCTCTCTTTTTAATTTTCTTCCTGTCTTTCTCTTATACTGAGATAATTTCGATAGGCACGGTCTTCTCGTAAATCTAAGTCGTAAGTAAACTGGTATACCGTGGCTCCGTTGCATGGCGATTTTCTCTTACAGCGAGCAAAAAGCAACGGGATCGGATCGGATCTGACCAATCGTCGTCTCTCACGGGCGTTACCGGGCGTGCAACGCATGACACGCGTCTCTTCTCACACGCGCGTTCCTTTCCTTTGGAAAAATAGAAAGTTTTCTCTCTTCTTTTTCTTTATCCCCCCCTCTCTCTCTCTCTCTCTCTCTCTTTCTATTTCTATCTCTATCTCTCTCTCTCTCTTTCTCTCTCTGTTTCTTTTCTACAATCTCGATAAGATCGCAAAACGCAGTAAGCTAGGTTGTGAGCGCGAATCAAAGAAAATCAACGTAACGAGCGCTCGCTCGCGAAATATCATTAGAGGGTGCAGTGGCGTAGAACGATAGTGTCTACGTGTGCGTATATATGGTGTATACCTGTATAAAAAAGAGAGAGAGAGAGAGAGAGAGAGAGAGGAGAGAAAGAGGAGACGTCGTGGATAATTCGTTGCGCGCCGAGAGGGACGTAGGCGGCCTCCAGTACCATTTGTTTTGCGCAAATACCGTGGCCGATACGACGAGTCATATCCATCTTATGCCGTTCCTTTTCTCTCTCTCTCTCTCTCTCTCTCTCTCTCTCTCTCTTTCTCTCTCTCTCTCTCTCTCTTCTTTATCTCTCTCTCTTTCTTTCTTTATCTCTCTTTGAGAGATGAGAAAGTACCTGAACCGGATGGGTCCCAATCGCCGGAAGGCTTTCCAAAGTTCACTGACGCCTTGTCAAACGATGAATCTTTCCTCATTCTATTTTTCCGACTACAATATATATTTACGATAGTACGATAAATGAAGTGTGAACGGTAGTAATGATAATACTTGTTACATTCATATCATTTTTATTAGAGATCGATAGCTACTTAACATAATTATGCGTTTTACGTACAATTATGCATATAAGCTGCGACTTTGTATATTGAAAGATATTATCGAGTAAAAGATCAGAAATCGATATTCTCTCCTTTTTTTTCCCTCTCTGTCTCTCTCTCTCTCTCTCTCTCTCTCTCTCTCTCTCTCTCTCTCTTTCATTTCTGCCTACTTGTTTGCCTGTTTTTCTTATTGTCTTTTCTCTTATTAATTCTTATAAAAATCATTGAAAAAAAAGAAAAAAAAAAAAAAAAAAAAAAAAGAAAGAAAAAAAATATGTATTTACATCTGACCAATCGACCTTCCTCTGTTATAGTCTCTCCGTTACACGTTGCGTATAATCGATTACGCTTGCGTAGGAGTTACTTATATATCAGAGCGGAAGTGGAAAGAGATTATCTGGAAATTCGAACTACATTCGACGTGGGATTTAGATCTGTTTCGCGATAATTGCACGATGTTTTTGCTCCGGTCATTGCGCGTATGCGATGCGATGCGATGCGCTTGAAGATCGACCCAATGAACCAAAATGCATTTATGCGTTCGCCTATAAAAAAAAAAAAAAAAGAAAAAAATAAAAAAATAAAAAAATAAAAAAATAAAAAAAATAAAAAGAAGCTCGATATCACTGCGAGAAGGCATACTCTGATAAAAAAAAAAAAAAGAAAAAAAAAGGAGGGAAGACGTTACACCGATAGTTACGTTTGAGTATTATCACTCGAGTATTCTCACCTGTTTTAACGAAACCGGATGTCATTCAGACGACAGTCTATGTATTGTATTATATCATATTCTATTTCATTCTATTCTATTATAACCATCACGATATATTAATCGTCGATATATTTTAATCGTCGATATAGATAATAAAATAAAAAGAAAAAGAAAAAAGAAACAAAAAAGAAAAAGAAGAAGGAAAGAAAGAAATAAAAAAAGAAGAAAAGAAAAAAAAACAAACGTTGCCTAAAATCGATCAATTAAATTCGATTCAAGAACGTTCTTTGTTCTCCATTCGTAGAACGAAATAAAAAATAAAATGGATATTATAATAAAGATATTTATGTATATATATATATATATAGCGTTCGAGATTGCGTTTCTCGCAGATTGCGACAGCGAATCCGAATGTATTTCGTCTACGACTCATTAATAGACTCTTTTTATTACCCAGTTTGGTGAAGGAGTAATTTCGTGATGGCAGGTAGGACCGTTCGCCGTTCGCGAGATTCTTTACCAAGTCGGTCGGTCGTTAGTCGGTCTGCGTTAAAGAACAGAATCATAGCTGTTAACTGGAAATAAATCTGCCCAGGGCTGCGAGGAGGATGCGGAGGAGGAAAAGGAGGAGAAGGTGGAGGAGGAGGAGGAGGAGGAGAGAGAGGGGTTGGTTCTTTTTTGTCTCTTGTTCTTTTTCTTCATTACTCCTTTTTCCCGTCAAGATCGTAAAACAAAAGCTCGGACAGCTTCAAGAAAGAAAGAAAGAAAGAAAGAAAGAAAGAAAGAAAGAAAGAAAGAAAAAAAAAGGAAAAACAAAAACGAAAAAAGGAAGAAGAAAAATACTTTCTGGTGAGCCTTTAAACGACGGAGAACGGAATTACGACTATCGGCTATCGATTTTCACGAGAAATGACGACGAACTTATCTCGTTTAAATCCATCCACGAGGAGAAAGATAGAGAGCAAATGAAAGAGAGAGAGAGAGAGAGAGAGAGAAAGAGAGAGAGAGAGAGAAAACTAAAAGGGTCGATGACGAGAGAGTTCGGAAATGCGCTGCCCACGTGGTGGGTGAGTTAGTGCAAAGCCATCCTTCCTCGGAGAGCGCACGACGCTCTCGAAAGGCACAGAAGGACATCGAGGTGGCGCGGGTAACCGGCTGGGAGGAAGCGGAGGAGGATGGAGTGGCAAAGGGCTTGGTGGTGCAGGACGAAAGAAGACTCAGGTGTTCCGTTTCTCAGTTATCTTCGTCTCTTTCATTCTCTCTTTCTCTCTTTTTTCTCTCTCTCTTTCTCTCTTTCGAAAGAGAGAGAGAGAGAGAGAGAGAACGCATCTGTGAGAGACGGTTCGACCGTGTCTCGTTGTCGGTGAACTGGCAGGCACAAGACCAGGGCACGTCCTCATCTTCTTCGGGCAGCATCTTCCCGCTCTCTTCTGTGACTGCATCTCCGTCTGCACGCCCACGCAAAACACCGCA
>NC_140814.1:5155000-5172500 GCF_050613455.1 Vespa mandarinia | reverse complement strand
AAGCAACATGCTTATCGACGATGTTGTATGCAAACGTCAAACCGTTATGTATAATATTCATCATTGAAAATACGAACGTAACACGCGTAACATTAAAGCAACGAGAAATCCTATCTTTCGATCTATTATAAAAGAGGTTATTATTATTTTTTTTTTTTTTCGAAATAAAAATAAAAGGAGAATACACAAAAATAAAAAAAAAAAAAAAAGATAAAAAAAGAATAAAAAAGAAAAAGATCGAATAAAACGGAGAAGCAGCAGCAACAATAATAATAATAATAATAATTTTTATTTATTATTGCTTAATTAGAAACTTTAAGTGGAAGCGAAGTCAATGAACTCGTTCGTTTGATAATGATCGAGGTACCGTAGAGTACGGATCGTTAATCGACAAAATAAGTGAGACGACAGTTCCGTTTTCCGGTCGTAATGGCGTCAGCCGTCAGTAAGAAAAGTTCTAGTTTCACCTGAAGTCGTTTTCAGCGATAATAATCGAACTTTCCGGTGCTCACGGCCGGCATGATCGCCAGCCATAAAGCCAGTTTCTTTTGCAGTCGATACACTCACAGTCTCTCCACCACCTCCTTCATCACCACCACCACCACCACCACCAACACCACCACCACCACCATCACCACCATCATCACCATCACCATCACAAACACCACCTTCTCCTTCTTCTCTTTCTTTCTCCTTCTCCTCTTCCGACCTTCCTCTTTGCTTTTATATCGAGTTTTTGTACATTACGATTCTAGTCGATAACTCCGACGCACGCCATTCGATAAACTCACCAAATGCCTTCATCTATATAATTTCTTCAATTCTCGTTTACATATTTCGTACGAATCTTGGCAAACATTTCCTTCGAAACTTCGTGACTTCGTGATCACCATAGCTTTTTCCATTTCCTTTATTAAGGAAGGGAAAAAAAAAGTGAACGGAGATCACTTATAATAACGCACACGACAGGGACAAATAATTATGTCTCCATATAAACTTCATATCTGTCCGCGATCGATAGGTGACTCGGCAAAAAAAAAGTCGATGGTGTAAACGAGAAAGAGGAGGAGGAGGAGGAGGAGGAGGAGGAGGAGAAGAAGAAGAAGGAGAGAAATAGAGAAATAGAGAAATAGAGAAAGAGAGAGAGAGACACGGTGAAAGATAGGGAAGACTATAATTTCCCGCGACTACGATCTCGTTTCCACCTGTTTCGTTTCAATAACTTTCGCAACGCGTTTCATTCGCACCGTTACGTCACGCATTAATGATTTTCTTTCGTTCTCTTTCTCTTTCTCCTTTGAGAGTGTGTATGTGTGTGTGTTTGTGTGTGTGTGTGTGTGTGTAAGAGAGAAAGAGATAGGAGAAAACCTTTTTCACGTTTCTCCATAAAATCAAACGAGCGATACTATTGGTCGGTGATCGGATAATAATAAAGCAATCTGTTCCATTCTGCGTATCAGAGATTTAGTGAAATAATGAGAAAGAAAGAAAAAGAGAGTCAGAGAGTGAGAGAGAGAGAGAGAGAGAGAGAGAGAGAGATAGAAGTGGATATGGATAAATAAATAAAAATAAATCCATAACTTCGTAATAAACGGCGAAATAGTAAAGTTAGCTTGTACATATATATATATATATGTGTGTGTATATTTATATATACCTGTGCCGAAGAGAAACGTTAAATAACGCGATGTAAGAGGGTCCACCACGCCCTCGCTTAGCTCGTTCTCCACGACGCAGTCGCTGTCGGCAGTTACCAACGAGCAACCTCGAAGAACAAATGACAGAGAGAATAATGAAATGAGAGAGAAACTGAAAGAGAATCGTTGTGCAATAGCATTACGAGAGGTAGATAATCTTGAATGAAAATGCTCGAAGTCCATCGTTTTAGTTCGTAGTTTCTTCCTTAATCAATTTGTCCTTAATCAATTTGTCCTTAATCTATCGTGAATTTTCGCAAACATAATACGATATTTTAATTAAAATACATTTGTAAGATTCTTTATGTACGTAGATACGTACTGTTTCTTTTCTTTTCTTCCTTTTTTATTTTTCTTTCTTTCTTTCTTTCTTTCTTTCTTTCTTTCTTTCTTTCTTTCTTTCATTCTATTTATTTTCTCTTTATTTTTTTTTTCTCTCAATCTGTACTATCATTACGCAATCGAATTGTTTAACGCGACATAAAGATCGAGTTTCGCGAGTCAACGAAGATACAATTCAATGTCATTCGTCTTATCGGCTTATCGCGATGCAGCTACTCAAACGTCTATAATTATACTTACGAGGACTTCTCGAAATTCATTATCGTTTTATATATATATATATATATATATATATATATATATATATCTTTTTCTCATCTCCGTATATACTCTTTTTGCAGCGGATAAATATAACGTCCTCGTATTATACATAGAGAAAGAGGAGGACGTGTATCCGAAAACGGTAGAACGATGATCTTTGCTGCTTGCTCCTTGCTCTCTTCCGACGTATAAGATTTCCTTGTATGTTGTTTCTCTTCTTATCAAAGGATCAAAACCGGCAATAGGATCCCACCCAATATTTTAAACTCCCAACACGTATTTGTCTTTTCCCAGTGTGACATAGTTCTTTGTAAACACGGATCTCCATTCGAATCATCAAAGCTTTTTCTTTCTTTTTTAAAGAACACCCGTCACTTTTGGCGATCTTCGTGAAACACGTTATATCCGTTAGATCTACAATGATCTTTACGAGATCGATCACGATCTTACGAAAAAATTCATTTGCATGAGAATTGTATTGCCCGATCGAATTCTTTTTTACGACTCACTACGATCCACGATGACGAATTCGAATTCGATTAAATATAAACATCTATCAAGTTGAATATTTTTCAAAATGAAAAGAAATAAATCTAAAATCGATCGACGATTGACACGCAAAATAATTAGAAACTAACCTAGAAATTAAAATGTTATTATTAAAAGATATACGAAATATCATCGAAAGATTATGACTTTTCTTTTAAATAATATTAATCACGAGCCGAACGAAATGAGAAAAGTCTTTTTTCTTTTTTTTTTTTTTTCTTTTTTTCTTTACGAGGAAAGTAAACGGCAATGTTAATTTAATCGGCTGCCAACGGCTTCTGAATTGAGACATAGTAATTATTACTTAGCGTTAGAATAATTTAGCAATATGTTGGGTGCGTCGTGAAAGTAACGAGCGAAATAACGGACGGTTTGAGATCATCGGTCTTACCGCTTGTCCTCCTGGATCGTTGTGCCAGTGTCAGGATCCGTCTTGTGTTGACCGTTCAGAAAGAGAAAGAAGGATTGACTGATGTGGCCCCCGGCTAACACACTATAGTCATAAAAAAAAAAAAAAAAAAAAAAGAAAAAAAAAAGAAAAAAAAAGAAAAGAAAAAAGAAAAATTAGAACTGATCTGACCGAAGGGTGAAGGAAAAGATAAAAGAAACATTCGAAAGGGAACTCTCAGGATACCTTTACGCTAGCTTCGGAATCGTGTCAAGATGAAAATGATTATCAGAAGTATTGGGGTATCGACGATGATTCACTCGAAATCCTTAGACACGGACGGTGGTCCCAGTTCGTCAAAGTACCAAAATGATGATTCAGTCGAGCGTTTACGACCCGTAAACCTGTTTCGCACCTTTTTCATATTCACGATCGATATGCACGATACCGTCGATCAACAAAACCATTGAAATCGTCGTTCGAAGTTCTCTACGATCGATTTTAATGAATGATTGTCCTTCGATGTTAAATCTTTTTACCTTGTTTTCCTAACTCCACACTTCAGACGTTTACTGTACATCTTTCGTTGTTTTATACGTTCATTGTTTATACAGTAATTTAAATATTATTTCTTTAAGGCATATTCAATGAAATAATTTAATATTTCATTTAAACGATCCTGTGCCTGATTTATAATATAAGATATATATCCTTTCTTTTGTTCTTTCTCTCTTCTTCTTCTTCTTCTTCTTCTTCTTCTTCTTCTTCTTCTTCTTCTTCTTCTTCTTCTTCTTCTTCTTCTTTTTTCTTTCTTTTTTATTTTTATTTTTATTTTTTCTTTTTTTTTTTTTTTAATACGTGAAATAGCAAAATTAATAACAATAGGCGCAATTCCTTGTCGATCGGATTAAAAGAAATGTTGCGGTATTCGTAAGAAAAAAAAAGGAGGAAAAAAAAAGAAAAAGAAATAGAAAAAAAAGAAATAGAAAGAAAAAAAAAGGTAAAAGAAAAGAAATATTTGCTGAATAATGATAGATCGAAGAGCTGATGTTCCAAGATGTTGACTCCTCGCTGGCTGGTTCGGCTTTGAGCTAAGTATACACTCTACCGACTGTGTTGTTATTATAATAGCTTCCTAAGTATTCTGTTTACGTTTGTAATTCCTATCTAACATATATACATACATACGTACGTACGTATGAATCAGAAATAAACGACTCTAATATATCTGTAATGGATAATGTTAATCTATATAAAGATATACCTATAATATTTCGATGGATATATTATTCTTTAATTGTTTATCCAATTATCGCGTCGTAATAATTTCTCTTCTCGAATTCATTGTAGCATAAAAAAAATTTGTCCGTTGAATTCTCCGATCGATGGCCGCCGACCGTAGGATACGCCGTCCTTCAATGTTGACTCTTCGACAGTCGACCTAATACTAAACCCGAATACAAACTTTACCAGCTTTATTATTGTCACAGAGTTTACCTTAAACTTTTTTCTTAAACGTCGACGATACACACATACACACACACACATATATATATATATATATATAACTTATGAATACATATTAATCAATATACGTACATCGATTCTCAATTTTTTTGTAATAAATTTTTTGTTCGTTCGAACGTTCAATAACGATTTATTGTAACCCATCGAATATCATATTCGGTTCGACATAAAGACGTTTTAAAAATCATCGTAACGATATTATTGTGACACTTTAGAATGCTACTAAAAAGTATGAAGTATTGGCTGGACGATAACTTGGCGGGGTCTAGTGACGCAAGCACGATCCGCTCCCGGATTCGTTATTCAAGGAGATCCGGCATTTCGATCGTTCCAATTGCATTCGACGCGACCGGATCGAAGATACTGGAAAAAAGTCAACACTAAAGTAAAGCAAAGGAAAGTCGTCGCGAGTCATGCCGTGAGTTCGAACGATGAAATTCGAGCTGTACAAACGGAGCCTTGAGAACGGCCGAACGCCCGCGCTTTTCTGAATCATCCGCTCGTAATTGTCGCGATATCGGTTGCCTTTCAGACGATATTCCCCCTATCCTTTTCTCTTTCTCTCTTTTTTTCCTTTTTTTTGTTTCTTTTTTCTTTTCTTTTTTTGTTTTTTTTTTTTCTTATTCTCTTAGTCTATCTCCTTCTCTTAGCAATTTTCTTTACGTGGAAAAAAACGAGCGATAAGAGACTTATTGGATAAGAGAGCATTAATTGCAACGACTAATTACCCTTATCATATTCTCTCTTGAATTTATTATGACATATCGAGTGTATGTATTAGTGCGTGAGTGTACGCGTGAATTCTCAATAATATTTAACAAAATTTATCAAATGATCATAACAAAGAAAATCTCTCAGAATGAAGATAACGATCTCTCGCAGGTGGCATAATTACAATGAGAAAAGATTATGTCATCGACTAAATAAATTTTCACTCCTGAGAAGAGAGCAGAGTCGGCTTCTTCTGTATCAGCGTTGAAACACCTGCGAGAGTGTTATCTGCTCGACTTACGTTCTCTCTCTCTCTCTCTCTCTCTCTCTCTCACTCTCTCTCTCTCTCCCTTTCATGCTATTTATTTTTTTTTTCCTTCAACGGACAAATCTTATCATGCAACGAAAGCGCACGTTCCATGTTTACATTTCTTACGTCACCGTTCCTCTTCGGATTATGATGCATTGTTGCAGCTCGGATGGGCCACCTTGAATAGAACTCTCTCACGCTTTAAAAGTATTTTAAATCATTGATCTTAGATCGTACAACGACGAGGAATAGGAACGACACGATCCCACGAAAAAATATCAAACATATTATCGCAATGGTGACTCGTGAATATTCGTTAACTGTGTGCATACTGATCAATTTTCCTTTTTTTTTTTTTCTTTTTCTTTTTTCTTTTTTTTTTTCTTTCCTTTTCTTTTTTTTGTTCCACTTGAAATTATGTGCTTTATACGTACGTACATATGTATATACGAGTATCAGAAGCTCATCGTATATATTTAATTTAATAATAAATGTGACGTAAAAGTGTTAGTGTTAAAGGTCGACGAGGAAGACGACGAGCGCGGTACGATTTTTCTCGCGTTCTCGATTTTCTGTACGATTTTCAAAGCTACAACGAAAAGAATGAGAACAAAAAAGAGATAGATAGATAGATAGATAGATAGATAGATAGATAGATAGAGAGAGAGAGAGAGAGAGAGAGATCGTATCATCTAAAAATTCGTTGGAGAAAACGACAGAGCACGCGGGTGGCGGCGTCTTCCTTCGTATGACTTCGTCCTCCACCCTCTTCGCCTTTTGGCAGGTTTACACGAAGTCACGTCGTGGGCGGTTCACCAAGAGAAAGAGAAGAAATAAGGAAAAAAAAAAGGAAAGAAGTCGTTCGAGCATTGTCGGCCTGACTGACTTGCCTCGTGTTCACGTTGCTGTACGTTGATGTCGCGCTCTGCTTACTTTCCAAACATCTTAATACCGTTCGTACCTTCGCCGTATTCTGAACCTTTCGAATGAGCTTCTCTTTCACTTCATCTTTCTCCTTCACCTTTTTATACATCCGTGATTTCCCCGGATGTATGTAGGACGTTATCCTGACGAATAGATGATTCATTTTATCTATTTTTTTCCTCAATTTGATTCATCGAGAAATAACTTTCTTTTTTTTTTTTCTTTTTTTTTTTTTTTATGTAGATATATATATATATGCATTTATTTTTTTTTTATAATAAATAAATAAACAGTATATATATATATACATATGTATATATGTAACAACGATATAGATAAATAATAAATGTATACGTATATATAAATGAAAAAGAAAAAAAAAAAAAAAGAAAAAAAATTGTCAATAAGACAGATCAAGAAGTTTTTAACTTAACATATAGATCCTTCGATAAAATCCTATAATCTCTTTGATATTTATAATTTGACATGTCCTAAGTTCAATTTTTCTTCTTTCAATTTTCTTTCTGAAGTTATACTCTTCGCGTAAAGATCACATTCGATACTTCCTACGGGTATCACGTTCGTAGGTGTGCAATAGAGATTTTTAGAAAGAGGGAATAGATTAGAAAGTACCCGAGAGTACCGTTAATGTACATCGATAATCGAAGAATCCTTACGGGAGGATAAAAGAAAAAGAAAAAAAAAAAAAAGAAAAAAAAGGAAAGAAAAGAAAAGAGAAGAAGGAAGAAAAAAGAAAGAAAAAAAAAAAGAAAAAAAGAAAAAAAAATTCTTCCGGCTATTGACGTAGCAGACGCCATAATTCTCGCTTTTATCCGTCTCATTGTTAGCAATGTTACTTTTCAAGCGAGTTCAAACTCGCGTTACGTCCGCCCGCGACAAGAAAGTTTACTGGCACTCCAACGAGAACTCCGTTCGTTTGCTTCGCTCGTTTTTACGACGTTGGCCCATTCGATATTACGTTATTATCTTGCACTAATGATAGGTAATATTTCAAACGACAGATAAATTCGTGATACACGCGACAAGCTCTCAATGGATATAACTTCGAGCACACTTAATAAATTAGCGATGCACAATTTTCTTTATGAATTTATATTCATTTAATTACTCGACAGATGTGAGGAGAGAAAGAGAAACAGAGAAACAGAAAGACAGAAAGAGAGTAAGTGAGAGAGTGAGAGAGAGAGAGAGAGAAAGAGAGAAAGAGAAGGTATGAGAGTCAAAAGAGAAGCAGTAAAGTCCTCCTTTAATCTACCCACACTCAACGATACGCTACCATATAGCCAACATGACGTCACTGTCGTGACTGCACTCACTCATCCCACATTGTTCTTTCTCCCTTCTCTACCTTCCTTTTTCCCCTTCCCTCATCCATACATCCATCCATTCATTCATCCATCCATCCATCCATCCAATCGTCCATCCATCCATCCATCCATCCATCCATCCATCCATCGCAAAATTCGTCCGCTTTCTCTCTTTTCTGGCCGAGTGATTATCACTATAAAAATGCAGGCCGAATTTTGAACGATAAATTCAACGGTAGGAGGGTAGTGATGAGCCGCGCGCGAGTGAGAATACCAATCAGCCGGTCGGACTAGATGTTTGCTCCGGATCTGCATAAAGATCGAGAGCTACATCGAAAATTATGCCGAAACGACGTGAGGCATCGGTCAGGATCCTTTTGAACGAGCAAAAGAGAAAGAGATAGACGAAGGTTTTGGAATTCAGCAAGTTACTTCTTTTCTTTCCTTTTTGCACTCTCTTTTTCTATCTTCCACTGCCCCCTTCATAGAGACGACCTCGAGACCAAAATCAAGATCCTCGAGATTCTTGGATAAAGTGCAGCGGCCGAGATGTTGAGAAGGGGAGAAAAAGAGAGAGAGAGAGAGAGAGAGAGAGAGAGAGAGAGAGAGATAGCAAGATAGTCTTAAGGAGGACGACGACTTCCATCGTTAGAAGGAAGGATGGATCGTAAGAAAATTATAGAAGATCAAAGAAATTGAAGAGAGTAGAATAAGATCAGGATCCAACGATCGATTCGGTTCTTCTTCGCAGGGTGGTCAGCCCCACGAATGATCTTACGAGTGATCGGCTTAATGACGTTCTCGAAGACGAACTCAGGGACTCTGGCTCGCGTCGACGGACAATTATCTAAACGAGCAAAACAGAAATACGCACTCGGACTATGGTCCCGCTGAGGTTTATTTGTCACTGAGACGGTCATTAAGAGGCGGTCGTCAGGGTGGTAACGGGCGGTAGGTAGAAGACCGTCGAGCTCTTCGAGGATCAAGGAAGGGACGAGTTATAGCAAAAAGCCAACTCACTTCCAAGAAACCGCGTAAACACCTTCCTGACGTAGATCTTAGAACGCACGCCGACGTACACAATGTACCCTTTCTTTTCTCTGTGTTGTTCGGGCTTCACAAAGATCGTAATTATCCCGCGAGCTCCGGGATGTTCCTCGATCCCTCGCGACCTTGTCCTTGCTCTTCCTTTACGAGGAACCAAACAGTAGATACGAGGCAAGAAGTGCCTCTTGATTTCTCCGACAATTCGGATCTTCACATTATTTAATTCTTAATTTAATTTATTAATATATTAATGACGTAGAAATTCTCGTTAATACATTATTTTCGCTAGGGATTATTCATAGTATTGTAAAAGAAAAAAAAAAAAAAAAAAAAACATACGAACGAAGAAAAAGAGATAGAGATAAAAGTTACGATATAGAACGTTGACACCTAATATCTAAGAGAAGAAAGGTGTAAAAAAAAAACAAAAACAAAAAAAAATATATATAATACGGAGAGTAGGGTGATAGGAGTGTAAAGAGCTCGGAAAGAGGAAAAAAGGAAAAGGAGGAAGAGGAGGAGGAGGAGGAGGAGGAGGTGGAAAGAGTGAACGTCGTCGTTCGCCGTAGAATTTCTCATTAAAATATGTAAAGCCACGTGTACGTTTGGTACGCACGCGCAAATACGAGGACGTCGTAAGGAGAGATCGGCGTAGGAGGTGACCGAGCCTTCCGCTGACAGGAATCGCAGTAAAACTGAGATTTATCTGATCGGCAAGAGGTTATTAACTTGTCACGTACGCTTCACGCCCGTCGGATCTCCCCTCGATATGACGATTTCTTGAGACTCCGCGAGATATAAACGTTGCTCACCTAACTCGAGAGCAAGTGTCGTGGCGGGGCGGGGGGGCCAGGGAGGGATAGGCTTTGCCTATCGTAAAACCGATTCGAACGTACCAAAGACCATTCGAAGATACTTATGCGTTTGAGCTTATTATGCGAGGAATTAGTAATTTTTCTTTCTTTCTCTATCTATATATCTTTCGCTATCTCCATCTCTATATTTTTCTTTCTCTGTCACTGTCTATCTCTGTCTCTATCCGTTTCTCTCTCTCTCTCTCTCTCTCTCTTTCTTTCTTTTTGCCTTCTGCTTCAAGAATCGAGCGAGATTACGAGATTTTTAAACAGGCAGAACGATCCAACGAGTTTCTCCGTTCCGTCGTCGGATATACGACGATAAAATCCTAAGAGATTTGCGAGAAGCTCGAATGACATAAATCAAGATCACTACACTACTCGGAGCGATTACCTCGATTCTCATTTTCTTTTTTCTTTTTTATTTCTTTTACTATTTATTTATTTGATTTTTTTCTTCTTCTTCTTTCTTTCTTTCTTTCTTTCTTTCTTTCTTTCTTTCTTTTTCCTCTGTTTCTTTTCCTTTTTCTTCCTCTCCCTTTACTCCGTGAAATACTCCATATGCCTATAACGTATAAGTCTATAAGCGGGATATATATATATATATATATATATATATATATATATATATATAAGTGCGTCCTTTATCTCGTAGTCCTATTCTCGTAGGATTCGAAACTAACTGAAAGACTAACGAATTTCTAGGATCAAATGGACGATAAATCGAGTTCTCAGCATTAGGAAGATAGTAGAGGTAAAAAGGGATCATCGTTCAATAACCTTTAAACTCTTTAGTGACGTACATAGGTTATGCTACTATCATGCTACTCAGGTAGGATCGAGAGGATCAACATTGATCCGGCGATCTTTAACGATCAGCCAAAGACGATCGGCGTCCTGTTTCTCTACGCTCTCTTTTCATCGACGTAAGAGAGAGAGAGAGAGAGAGAGAGAGAAAGAGAGAAAAGGTGAAGGAGAAGGAAGAGAACGGAGGGTTGGTGGGTGAGGTGGAAAGGGGTAGAGGGGGAATGGAGAGGGAAGAGGGGGAGAGGTGAAAAGGAAAGAAGGAAGGAAGGAGAGATGGAAGGAACGGAGAGCGTTAGTCACCGAGCGTGAAATTCGATTTCACGTAGGGCAAACCAAGCGTGTCGTGGCCGCGACGCGTTACCCACCGCTCGCCATTTTCTGCATCCAAGAGTCTACGCGTACACTCGTCCATCCTCCGATCCTCTTCTTTGAGCAATGAAAATGGATTAGCATTACGCGGCCATTGTCGCAGCGAGACGAAAACTTATCTCGGACGATCGTATCTCCTTCCACGTGATATTTTCACGTGGAAGAACGGAGTTAGGAAGCTTCAATGGATCCCTGATTCCTTCTATCCTTCTCACTTGATCTCTGTTTACGAAGTCTCTCACTTATCTTCAACCGTTTCCTCGTACCATACGCGAGAACGCATTAAGATCGTCTCTCTTTCTCTTTCTTTCTCTCTCTCTCTCTCTCTCTCTATATATATATATATATTTCTTTCTTTCTTTCACGGTCTTTGTTTCTCTCTCTCTCTCTCTTTCTCTCTCTCTCTCTCTCTCTCTTTCTTTCTCTCTCCATCTCTTTCTCTTATTTCTCTCTTGATCGCTTTTACGTTTATCGCCCGTTAACTTCAAAGTGGTGCTCTCTGCGAATGCCCCCGGGCTCCTTTTGTGACCAATGCGTGGGTAATTAATGGACCTCACAGCCAAGACGATTAACTACGAGTAGATATCTAATGCGTTTTCGACCTATCACATGATGTAGGTACGATTAAAACGTATTCGAGTTGAAAAATTTATTTCTTTTTTCTATATATATAAAGCGCATCATTTCAATCTTTCTATAGTTATACAATTTTTCCTATATAAAGTATTGTAGTAAATTGAAATAAATCGATATATTCAGATATGTATAGATGAACGTTCCTCTTTCTTAATATCACGAGAAAAAATGAAGAAACAAAGAGAGAGAGAGAAAAAGAGAGAGAGAGAGAGAGAGAGAGAGAGACGGGGGTTGGGGGAAGGGAAAAAGGAAAATATTTCAATTATTAACAATCACGTTTATCGGATCAAAGATCTAAAATCAAAATGATTATTTTGATATACTTCGAGATCCGTAGACTTCGTAGACTCTGCTAATAGAAATTCCCCATAGGATTGCCGAGGATAGGAAAGAAAAAAAGATTGGATAAACGGCAAGCGGTAAAAAGTATCTTATTAAAAAGCAGGTCTCCTGGTGGATCGATCGGTGAACACGGGCGAGAAGCTATCGAGAGTAGGAGGCCTCGTTCGGATAACAAGGTATGGCAAGGCAAGGCAAGGCGAGGGAGGACAAGGATTGGAAGGACTTCAAGGACGGGACGGAACGTGGCAGCGAAATGGTCAGAGCAACTGCGGCTTCTCTCTCGGCCACCCATGCCGGAGGAGAGCACAAACGTTTCGTGGTTCGAGCTTTGCGTTCCCACGTAAGGCGCCCCGGGGCAGCCGAGACCGGTGAAACTTTCCGAGAGCCAAATTAAGGACGTCGCTTTTGCCCTCCTACGAACGAACGAACGAACGAACGAACGAACGAACGAACGAACGCATCGCCGTGGTGCATAATTAAAGGACCGTCCTTGTAATTGGATCCGATTTCTTTGCCGCGTCCTTCGTCCTCTCGACATAGCTTCCGTTTCGATCGAAAACCTGGCTTAAATATGTCACTAGGAAGTTCCATTTAAAGGACTTTCATTTCTTTTTTTTTTCTCGAACGTTAAGAATGATTATTATAATTATAATTATTATTATTATTATTATTATTATTATTATTATTATGAAATAATAATCAATCGAATATATACATATGTATCTTTATGTGAATATATATATATATATATATATATATATATATATATATATAAATATATATATATTCGCTGGTTGAGAGAACCAATGACCTTTTACGAAGGACAAGTTTTCTGACCTTTCTCGTTGCATTTCGGTCGTTCCTTTGTTAAGACGAGTTTGATTTCGTGGCTTTTACGTGGACTTTTGGTGTAGTTAAAAAGGACCACTTGAAAAGCGGACTCTGAGGAGAACGCGAGCGTTCCATAAATCATAAAAAAGAAAAAAAAAAAAAAAAAGAAAAAAAGAAAAAAGAAAAATGATATATATCGCGAGCATAACCAATGAGAACCGTAAGAATTCGGTTTCGTATCGGCATCGAGAAAGTTCGGTTGATGTCGAGTTTGAAGGGTGGGAGGAAAGAAGAGGGTTTACACGTTCGTGTCGGTTCACGGTAAACGGCGGGTGCCCAATGCGAATGAAAAAGGATCACCTCTACTAGTAATTTTATTGATCGTAAAAATCGCGCTCTCAAATTCTCGACGAAATTCTTTAACGAACGAAAAGGAAGGAAGGAAAATAACATAAGTTTTATTCATCTAAAACGCGCTGACGGAAATTTTGAAGGAACTACCTCGAGATTCTAACCATTACGTACCTACCACTGTACATGATATGCATATTGACTTTGCCTGTGGACACTTCATTAGACCGCTCGAAGGCACTTTGTCGTACAACGTTCATTAACATCCTAAGAAATTATCCACGGGGTTTTACAAACTTCGAGGATAATCGATACAAACGACATCGATAATTTAATATATACATATACGTATATATATATATATATATATATATATATATATATATATATACGTATATGTATATATATATATTACAAATAAGAAAACGAATGAGTATTTTTAATAGTTCGTACGTTTAAAAATATCTACATAATTTACATTAATGATCATTTATATCATTCATTATCTCATTCTTTTCCAAAAATCACATAACATTCATGAACGAGTTAATATCAACGAGACACACGGTATGTAATACCACGTACATGGACGCAACCTGTTGAGCAACCGCGTACATCCGATCCTACTATTTGCATGTAAATTATGCAGATCCGCGGGAGTGCATTAATCTTCGGCGCATTCCTCGCGGGATTCGTTTGATTTTGTTTGCTCTTCGTGTTCGCTTGCATAACCGCGGGCGGCTTTTCGCCGGCCCATCATTATGTTTTAATTCTGACGTCTCTCCGATTTGCTGGATCTCTCGGGGAGAGAGAGAGAAAGAGAGAGAAAATAAGGTGGAAGAAAAGGAAAAAGTCGAAGAAGAAGAAGAAGAAGAAGAAGAAGTCGAAGAAGTAGAAGAAGAAGTAGAAGAAGAAAACGAACGAGAAAAAGAAGAAATAGTAGAAAGCACGTTATAAAAAAGGGTTTAAAGAACTTCAGAGATAGTAACCGTAAAACCCTTTAACGGAATTTATTCGGACGTTCGCGAAATTGTTACTCTCCATGATAAAGAAAGAACGTTCATTTTGTTTCTTTTTTTTTTGCTTTTGTTTTTTTTTGTTTTTTTTTTTTCTTTTCTTTTGTGGAAAAAAAAAAGAAGATTCCATACACATTGTAAGACCTCCCGGAGATAGTGGCAGTTTCTTTTATGAAATTTTAAATCACTCGATTCGGGAATCGCCCCCGCCCTTTATAACCCATTCGAGCTGGTTCGTTCTCGCAAAGCAACCTTCATAAAATATCGTTCCCTCCCGTGACACGGGCAGACGTTTACACGCGTTACAATGGAATTTATCGTATTGTGTGCGAGAACTAATTTATACGTCGCGCCCGTTGATGTCCTACGCCTTCGCGTCTTCTCCCTCTGTCTGCTTTCGCATCCGACTGCCGACTGCCATTCGTCCTAACATTTTCGAACTTTAAACGTATACTTCGAAATAAATATTGTTATTTTATAATTGAAATTGGTAATACTAAAGAACTTTTCTTTTTTTCATTGAAAAATATATATAGAAAAATTATCGTAAAGAGATCGTCATTATTAATAATATTTCGGGACAATAATCTAATGACAACAATTTATCTAGGAAACTTTCTTATCGATCGAAAGTTGACGTAGTAGTTTCAAAGATACACGCTATGGAGACTCCGTACTGTATTCTATGGTTATAAAACAGATTTCTACGATTTTTTTTTTTTTTCATATAATTATGCAAATATTTTCCATCAATTCGCATTGATTCGTATAATTTATAACTAAGAGATAATATATCTTTTTAAATAATGACAAAAGTTTCAATTGAAATTATTCGAAGATCGAAAATAAAAATATTTTACAAGATTACCATACGCACGATATTGCAAATCAATGTCCAACTTTTATAGACTAACAAGATTTTCTCGATCATTGAATATTCCGAAGAAATGAGCGTTTGGTACGTGACGTAACGCCTGTGACCCTGCAACCCGATTTACACGTATGCCAGTAGAGAAAGGTGGTTACAGGAACTTTTGTTGGACGTAAAAAAAAAAAAAAATGAAAAGAAAAAGAAACATAAAGAAAGAAAAAAGAAAATATTGCGTTCTATGCAAATACAGTTTACGTTCTTTTAAAGATGCATTTATTACGTCAGGCCCGATAGAAGGAAAATTGTAACGAACGAAATTCTCGTATAGATAATCCGATAGAAATCTCTCTTCGTTTTCTTTTTCCTACGTATGATGACAATGACGTTTATCGTTTACCTGTTTCAAGAAAAATGACGCATGGAAAAGCATGGTAACATGAATCAGTTCGTTGCTAACGATTCGGGCCCAAAAATCTGGGTGGAAAAAAAAACCGAGGAGCAGTCGTCACGACTTCCTTTCGGCATCTCTTGGGAAAGTATGTCTTATCTAGAGGGCTCCTTCAGATTTTTGTCAGACAACAGTGATCGTTGCATGCGCGTGTGCTTCGAATGCAAAGTGTATTCTTTCTCTCTTTCTCTCTTTCTCTCTCTCTCTCTCTCTCTTTCTATCTATCTATTTATCTCTCTTTCACTTATCACTTCGTAGCCATCTTAAAGCGGGACGGTTTGTTTTACGCGCAATTACTTGATGAGTCATTTCAGTAATTGGGGCATATTTTTCCAGAATTTATTGAAGACGTTGCCGGTGCTGGCAGCACCGTGGAAAGAAGAAGCCGTCGGCACGAGATTAGCATAATCCGAGGATGACTTATTCGCTACGGGCGAGCTCGAGCACGCCTCGGGACTTTAACGAGCTTAAACTCGTCAGAATATATATTTTATCGTCGGCGTTATCACTCCTACCTGCGATCTTTCGCGCGCTTTTTTATCCAACCTTGAAGACGATCATCTCGTCTCTTTCTCACACTCTCTCTTTCTTTTTTCCTTTTTTTTTCTGATCTTTACGACTTCGAATCTTTCAGATTTCGACCTACTATCGCCGACAAATAAAGACTGGTATCGTTAATGCGTGCGAAGACTACTTAACCCAAAAGACACTACTACTCTCTCTCTCTCTCTCTCTCTTCTTCTCTTTCGGTTTTTCTCTTTCTTTCTTTTGGCGAAAGTGCTCAAAGCAATCAACGAAGATAAATATTCATGTCAGTCGGTGGTCGGACGAGGGATCCAGCTTCTTCTCTCGTTCGACTTTCGCCATCAACGTGCGATGCATTAGCAGATGGTCCGATCTAGAGACTCGCTCGTGATATAAACGGTGCATGAGCGGTCAAAATGCGTACAAGGTCGTTATCTTAACACGGCACCGCTAAAAACAGGGAAGAGTCGGAAGGGAAAAAAAAAAAAGAAAAAGAAAAAAAGAAAAAGGAAGAAAGGATTCTGTAAGAAAGAAAGAGAGAGAAAGAAAGAAAGAAAGAGAGAGAGAGAGAGAGAGAGAGAGAGGGAAAGAGAGGAGACGAATGCGAGAAGGGTGGCCAAGGAGTAAAAGAAGAGAGACCGGGATTGAGTTGTCCCGGTTGGGGTGCCGGTTGGATTCGTGAGCTCTCCAGGCAGGCAAGTTAGGTATGTTAACAAGTTAGGCGATACAGAGATAAAGATCCCGCGCGATCCTTTGTGGAGTCCATGGTAACGCGACACCAGAAACAGTTCAGGACCGAAACAAGACCGCCGTCGCCGCCTCAGCTTCATCCTCATCCTCATACTCATCCTCATCCTCATCCTCAGCATCACCGACTCCCTTCTTTTTAGCTTTTGCTTACGGATCCACCTTTCTTCTACCTTTATTCCTCATCATCATCATTGTCCACTTCTTCTTCTTCTTCATCTTCTTCTTCTTGTTCCTCGTTTTCGCCTCCGTTCCGTTTTCTTTTTCCTTTTCTATAGTAGCCTTAAAAAGAAAGTAGGAGGAAGAGGAAAAGAAGAAGAAGAAGAAGAAGAAGAAGAAGGAACGCGTGGGAGCTCCTTGAATGCACCATGGTTAACCATAAGTGGTCGTCGATGTTTCTCCCATTCATGAAGCTCTCTTCTTTTGTCGATTGCTTTCACTATGCACAATCGAATCGGTATTATCCTATTATTTTGTTCTTTTTTCTTTTTTTTCCTTTTTTTTTTCTTTTTCCTTATCTTATCTTATTTCTCATTTGTAACAAACAAGTTTTATAGGCGTCATTTTTAGCGATTTTTGTCGCTTCAATGCAACGCCATAAATTTATCTCAAGAAATAT
>NC_140814.1:5147500-5150000 GCF_050613455.1 Vespa mandarinia | reverse complement strand
TTCTTTTCAATTTTTAACTTTCAACATGTCGAGGAATACACGATTTTATCGTACATTGATCGATAATAAATCGATCGGATGGAGGAGTGTATTGATTAAAATTATCATTTGATAGTTTTAATTCGTTGAATTTTTACGTATTGCAAATGTTTAAAATGCAACATACGTTAGAGAGAAAGAAATATGACTTCCCATCATCGTTCGTAGTCTTAGACTGGAAGAGGAAAGGGAGGTGGAAGAGAAGAAGGAAGAGGAGGAAAATGAGGAGGAGGAGAAGAAGAAGAAGAAGGTGAATGAGGAGGAGGAGGAGGGGGAGAAGGAAAGGAGGAAAGCTAACCGTTTCGAATGTTACTCTTCGGTGCACAATATGCCAGAGCGTGCATATAATTAGACGGCGTGTTATCGTTGATGTCGCGCAACGTACGTTATTACTATGGTGTTTTGCTACGTTGTATGGACCACCATGGTAATTTCTTTCACCAAACGAAGGTTTTCTACGTGGCTAAGACGTGCCTCGGCATACGATCTGCTTGCTAGCGAAATCGCCAGTTCGCACGTTTCGCGACTGAGAGAAACTTACATGGGCCATCGTTGATTACCTCCCTTTTCTCTCATAACTTTTTATTTTCGTCTCTCGAAATCTCGACGATGGGAAAATACGTACGTATGTACGTATGTACGTGCATATGTATGTAATACGTTTAACACGTATACCACGATCGATCCAACAAATTTTAACAAGAAAAAGAAAAAGAAAAAAAAAAGAAAAAGAGGATACGAAAACAATTGGATTGGTATAAATGTCGAAACGCGATGCGATCGTAAAAAATATTTGAAAATTGACGTTCCTAGAACGTCGATAGGAAATTCTCGATTGGATCGGCAATAGCATTTGCATCGTTAGAAATTAAAAAACAAATGTTAAAATAAATGTTATATATACATACATATACATATATATACATATATATACATATATATACATATATCTGTGTTGGAATATCAACAAGGTGGAGGAACGATATCATTTCTTTCTTGGTTGGCGCCAGCACAGGAGGAGCTACTCGAGACCCTTGGCGGTGTTCTTTTTCAGGGCTTGAGCAGGTTCCTTAGTGCCGGCTCGGATCTCTCGTAGATCTTTATTTCTACCGGGAGAAGCCTCCGCAGCAGCCAGCCCGTGAAATCGCGATATGCTCGCAGATCGGCAACAGTTTGAGAAGCGTGAAACCGAGAGGGCGGAGCGTGACGCTACCAACTCTACGTTACTCATAGAGGTTAGCACCGATCTTTTCACGCCCTTATTCTCGAGGATATGCCCCTAACTGTACGATTGAGAAGGGTGACTTATAAAATGAGAAGGATCCAAACTCGATCGTTTCGTCTCTTACTGTTTTCTTTATACGAGAAAAGGGATAATATATTTTCATAAGAAAAATTATTACGATTTGTACGAATAACAAGTGTATCTTTGATGGTACTCTTTGAAATGTTATATATATATATAGATATCTTGTCTCTAAAAAAATGTCTCGCAATTATTATGATCTACTTTACGATACCCCCTTCCTCCCTGTCTCTCTCTCTCTCTCTCTCTCTTTTTCTCTTTTACTTCCTTTCTCCTAAATTATCATTAACGTAACGAAAATAAATTAATTATCTCAAAGTTATTTCAAATCGAACCATCAATTTACTACAGGATGAGTTCTATTCAAAAAAATTAACAAGAAAGATAAAGATAGATAAATAGATAGATAGATAAAAAGAAAGAGAGAGAGAGAGAGAGAGGGAGAGAGAGAGAAAGAGAGAGAGAGAGAAAATCTTCTCGTTCGATTGCAAAGCGCGAGAAAGTCGAGATTCGAGTAGATAAGAAGACCGAGTAGTAACGTTCGAAGAGAGTAGCGGCGAGAAAAAGAAAAAGAAAAAGAAAAAGAAAAAGAAAAAAAAATAAAGAAAAAGAAGAAGAAAAAGAAGAAGAAAAAGATGAAGAAGAAGAAGAAAAAGACGAAGACGAAGAAGCGTCGAACAAAGGACGATGCTTCAGTTTTTCCCAAACGGATCGAAGATAAATGATAGGCAAGCGTAAAGGGCCGTGTCGGCTTGGAGAAGGAGAACAAGCCCCGGAGCATGACTATGCTTCTCGATGGATTTAAAGGAAGAAGAGTGAGAGAAAGAGAGTTCGACCGGCCTCTAAATCACAGACCAAACAAGTCTATTGTTGCGCATTTAGCTTGTGAAAGAATGTTAGCAAATCCAAAGAGGAATCCTTAAAAATCTTTATTGTTGTTACGAGTGAGATATATATATATATATGTGTGTATATGAATGTATGTATGTGTGTGTGTGTGTGTGTTTGTGTATCTTCGTGCTAAAGAATGAGAGAAATAAAGAAATAGAAAAAGAATCGAAAGGGAAGTTCGAAAGGGTCGCGAGAGGCGCCAGCTTGTCGTTGCTTAGACGAATTTTTTTTCACTTTCTCTCTCTCTCTCTCTCTCTCTCTCTC
>NC_140814.1:5087500-5137500 GCF_050613455.1 Vespa mandarinia | reverse complement strand
CATACCTGTTTATATACAACATATACGAAGCGATTTATATTATTATAATTCACATTCGGTTTTATCGTTTGTCGCGATAATCGCCCGATATTTATCATATATATATATATATATATATATATATATATATATATATATATATATTTATACGATTATTATTTATTTATATGTATTTATGTAATGCACTATATACGTGCTTAAAAACAATAAAATCAATTGTCCGAACAACCGATCCATTTGTTTTTTTTTTTTTTTTTTTTTTTTTACAATGATACATATCCCTCGTATATTGACGATAATTTCAGATTTATTTGAGACAATCTAAAGGAAAGAATGATCGAATAAGTTTACACGTAATTTTTATACACTCATACACTTCTTTTCTTTTTTTTTCTCTCTCTCTCTTTTTCTTTCTTTACCCATTTTTTTTCTTTTCTTTCTTTTTTTTTTTTTTTTGTTCTCATTAAGTAAACGGAGACAGAGAGATCGCTGTCGAGAAATTTCTTTTTCTTTTTCCTTTTACATTTCGAATGAAATCGCAATGAAGGAAAATCGAAATGGATCGTTCACGTTGATCTTCTCCCGTGGGGAAGAAAGAACGCGAATGATTATTACGAATATTGACATCTACAAAACATACGTTTTTAACACGTATGTCGAAAATATCGAAGGACGAAGTATTCTTGGCCGCCATAAAGTAACATCCGGTTGAATTAAATATCAAATGTATTTAAAGAAAAAAAAAAAAAAAATAATAATAAAAAAAATAAAAAAGAACAGAACAGGAAAAAAAAAGGAAGAAAAAAGGTAAAACACGAGATGTCTAAAAGATGTAAATAATAAGAAAAAAAAAAAAAAAAAAAAAGAAACGATTCTCGCAAAATCCATCGATCGATCGAATAATTAAATTATCAAAATTTTCTCTCTCTCTCTCTCTCTCTCTCTCTCTCCCTCTTTCTCTCCTTTTCTCAATATATGTCTTGTCCTCGAAGAATAAAGAATATAATCGATTCGATGAATGAAGAGTTGCTCGCACAAGAAACTCTATTCGATGCATATCACAGACACGATAATACGGCAATGAAAGTGCGCTTTTTTTTCTTCTTTTATTTGAATAATTATGGGTATCCTTTTCTTTTTCTACGTGTTACACGCTTGGGAAATCACATAATCACAAATTGATCGATAACAGTAACGACAGAAAACATCATTTCTGTACTAGACATGCTTCCACCACTTTCGTGTCCCCCCCTTTACGTGTGATCTATGATAAGCTTAAGGGCCGTCTAAAGGACATTAAAAAGATCTACGACGTTATACACTTTTTGATCGAGAGCATTAATCACGTAGGCTTTTCTCTCGTATTTTCTCGATCGAATCGTAGGAGCGTTTTTCTTCAAATTTACTCGGATACGAATCGAAAAGATAAAAAGAGAAAAAAAGTTTTAATGATAAAAATATTTAAAATCTTCGAAAAAAGATCTTACTTATAAAAGGATAATAAAATCGGTCAAGAGGGGAGATTGGGGGAGTGTTATGGGATGGAACGTAAAATTTGATGACGTTTCCGAGATCATCGATAAGATCACGTCTCCTTAGATACGATCGTAGAAGTGAACATCAAGATAGTCGATATCGATCTTCGAATAAACTTATAAAAAAGACAAAAAGAAAATTAAAAAAAAAAGTTAAATTAAATTAAATGAAAGAAAAGAAAAAAAAAAAGGAGAGAGACAACGATTTCCTTCGAGAAAGAAGTTCATAGATATAAAAGAATAAAAAAAAGAAAAAAATAAATCAGTAAAATCGTTTGGACGATATCTATAATAATAATAATAATAATAATAATAATAATAATAATAATAATAATTATAATTATAATAATAATAATAATAATAATAATAATAATAATAATAATTATAATAATAATAATAATTATAATAATAATAATAATAATAATAATAATAATAATAATAATAATTATGATAATAATAATAATAATAATAATAATAATAATAATAATAATAATAATAATAATAAACAGCGTGAACGATCATTCCAGTGAAAAGGAAAGGATCTTTCTCTTCGATAAGAGTTCATTTGTCATATCTTAAAAAAAAGAAAAAAAATGTACGACGTGACGAGAGAATTTAAGATCGCGGCACACGCTCGCGGCATGAAACAACGCGTTCGAACGACGAATATATGTATATATATATACATACATACATACATACATATATATATATATATATATTTTTCATCTTTCTCTCAATTCTCGTTTTCTCTTTCCCTTCTATGGAGTAATACTTTTTTCACAAATTCTCCCATTGTCTAACTATCTCTCTCAAACGTATTAATATTATACCCTAGGACAATTTGAAGCTCAGTTAGACACTTTAAATACAAAGGTATAAGATCTTTACAAAAATAAAATAAATAATCTGAATAAATACGAATATAATAATATATAGTGTTACTGTTAATCAATAAATTATTATTATGTAGGATTATTGGAATATGTATGTGTACACGTGTGTCTATGTGTGTATGTGTGTCTATGTACGCGTGTATGTATATATGTATATATGTATACATGTATGTATGAACGGTATTTGTTGAGTTTATGTATATTTGTGCAAGTGCGAGGGCGGAGTCGCGACGCGTATCAAGAGACAATGTAATAATTAATAATGATAAGGATAAATAAGCGAGTTCGATTCAAAAGTTCCTTCGAAACGATCATTATCTCGATCATAGCGTTCATTTGCCTCTCGCACTTGACATTAATAAGGTCGATTAATCTCCTATCATTTTCTCCATCTCTCACTCTTTTTCTTTGCGTATCGATATAAAGGAAAAAAAAAAAAAAAAAAAAGAAAAAAAAAGAAAAAAAAAGAAAAAAAAAAGAGAGAAAAAAAAAGAAAACAAAATAAAAAGAAAATTAGAAAAAAAAAATATTACAATAGAAAGATTTAAGAGAAGGAAAAAAAAGAAAAAAGAAAAAAAGAAAAGAAAAAAAGAAAAAATATTACACGCGATCATAGAACATGTATTTGGAGTGTCGCAGAATATTCGGAAAAAAAAAGAAAAAAAAATAGCACTCGCACGTACGCGTTTTGAGTCGTTTTTTAAAATCGATAAAAATACTCATGTTAAAATGCATTCCAATTTGAATGATCCTCGGATTCTATCGACTTTTTTCCTACGGGGGAGAAAAAAAAAAAAATCATAATGAACGAATCCTTCGATTCGAAGGATAACATCAAGCTCCAGTCCCTTTTTTCTTTTTTGTTTTTCTTTTTTGTTTTTTTTTTTTTTTCTTTTTTTTTTATATTAATCGTCCTTGTTGTTCCACAACAGTAGACGTTCGATCTAAAACTTGGAAGCTTTCAAAATTTGTCCAACTTCGTTGGATGTGTCATTTTTCGCGCTAAAGAAAAGTCATTAGAACGAACCGAGGATCTCATCGATATTTCATTTTTCATTTTAATGAAAGTATTAAAAACAATCGTAATGATAATGATAATAATAATAATAAGAAAAAAAAAAGAAAAAAAAGTATTAAAAAGAAAGAAATAAGAAAAAAAAAATAATAATAATAATAATATACAAGAGAGATAAAATAAACATTAAAATAAAAGATAAAACGACGGCGAACGAGCGAGCGTGCGAGCTCGAAAGGCTTACTTTTTCTTTCTTTCTGTTCTTTGTTTTTCTTTTTTTCTTCTTCTTCCTTTTTCCTTTTTTTCTTTTAAGATAATTTCTAGAGTAGACACACCGTTAGAGAAGCGATAGACGCGAAGAATCGATATGCTCGATTTCCTTTGTATAATCTCTCTTTCTCCTTTCGCTCTTCTTCCATCTCCTTCTCTTTTTCCTTTTGTCTATCCTTTTTCTACTCCTCTGATTTCGGCGCGTTTCGTTTTTTTTTTTTTTTTTTATTTAATAATAATTACGGACTACGGCGGCGAAAACCGACGGGCTCTATTAACGTACGACTCTTGTCCTCGTCCTTTCTTTCTCTCCATTTCTATATTTCGAAACATTATTCTCGTGGGAACGTCCAGGAGAATTCATTTTTAAATTCATTCGAAATCGAATTCGAATCTATCAGCGAAAGAATATAAGTTGCATGACCGAATTCATTCGCGTTATAATTCCATTTCGAATTCGATTATCTCAGAAATAGAAATGAATCCAAATGGAAATTGGATCTAAAAATTTGCCATCGCATTCTTCTCCCTTTTTCATTTTTCGATCCACTTGATCTCCCACTGATTAAAAAAAAAAAAAAATTTCTTCGTCCCTCGTTGATATCCCCCTTAAGAAAATGGCGCGCGTTTTACGATCGAAAAAAGAAAAAAAAAAAGAAAGAAAAAAAAAAGAAAGAAACAAAAAAAAAAAAAGAAAATAAATCACACGCCTTCACTTCAGGAGGATATTGATATAGTTTCGAGATCGGGTCGTTCCGTTTTTCTAAAATGGGCGAGTCGTCGCCTTGTAGCCCTTCTTCGGCTTCCGCCTTGCCGTCCTCAGGATTCTAAGCCCCTACGTAAATGCTCGAACACCTGCACGACGTATTCGAGACCGTTCATGTAGTCCCGAAAGATCAGCCAATCGCGTAAATCGCGATAAGTCGCGGACGACGACATCGAGCGATACTCCGTCGACATTGCGTTCCTCGTTACGTCGGGTCGTAAGGTCACAGCACGTTCCATCAACGCGACTTGAAGCTCACATAGGACCTGCGAAAAGAAGGAAGGAAAAAAGCCCTGTTAAAAAAAAAAAAGAAACGAACTAACACACGCCTTGGAAAAAAGAGAGAGAGAGAGAGAGAGAGAGAGAGAGAGAGAGTAAGAGAGAGAAAGAGAGAGAGAGAGATAGAACGGAATGCATGCAACGCGGGATCGCTGATTGTAAAAAAAAGAAAAGAAGAAAAAAGAAGAGAGAGAGAGAAAAAAAAAGGAAAGAACAAGAGAGGTGCTTCGATCGAACGAATTTTTGCACACGATAACTACGGAATCGAGGCCGGTGATATTATTGAAAGAAAAAAAGAAAAAAGGATAAAAAAAAAAAAAGAAAAAAAGAAAAACAACCGATGTGGAACTCGGCCGAGTGTCGGTACCTCTCGAACGATCGGACGAGGAGTTTGCGGTTCTTTCGAGATCCGTAGTCCAAGTATCTTTAAACGCGACTCGGCATTTACGTGAAATCGCTCATAAAACTGGCAAAATGCTTTTTATATACCGTTCGCGAGTACTACGTAGAGATAGTGGCAAACAGCAGCGGCAACGTTATTTCAAACCTGATCGTTCAACGACGACGACGAGTTCGCGTTGGCCATTGTGAAAGTCGAGCATAACGGCTAATTACTCGCGATTTGCTGACTTTTACGGGATCACAAGTTTCTACCGAGGGGTAAGGGGAGGGGGGGGGGGTTAAGTCGAGACGGGATAGATAAAGTCTTTTAAACACTCACCGTTCGGAGCTTGAATTCGGTATCCTTAAACTGATCGCGAAACTCAAGACCATTGTCCTCTTGGTCCCATACAATTTGCTCGAGACCAACCGCGTATTTCTGCATGTACTCGTACGCATCAAGAAGTGATCTATCAAGCTGAAATATTTGGAAAAGGAGAAGAAAAAGGGGGGGGGGGGAAAAAGAGAGAAAAAAAAAGAAAGAGAAAAAAAAGAGAAAATAATAAAAATAAAAACAAATTAAAATATTCTCTTTTAAATTGCAATCGACATTTCGAATCGAACTTACCTCCAAACTGTCCAAATATTGTTGCTGCAATTGTTCGCCCAATTGCTTCGGTATATCCTTCTTACTAGGCAACCAATCGTAATGATTGTCCTTCCATTGCAAGTGCCAATCGGCAAAGTCAACTTTAAAGGTCCGTTTGATCTGAAATGACGAAAAAATATTATTCTATATTGGATTATGCGATATAATCGAAATTTATATAAATATAATATACGACGCAAGTTCGTTAGCTATGCATTCTTCTCCTTGTTTATTCTTTGTTATCCTACTTCGTAACGAAGGATTCGTTAGCAAAGAATTAAAAAAGTT
This sequence comes from Vespa mandarinia, assembly GCF_050613455.1. Taxonomy (NCBI): domain Eukaryota; kingdom Metazoa; phylum Arthropoda; class Insecta; order Hymenoptera; family Vespidae; genus Vespa; species Vespa mandarinia. Next base: position 5,131,421 of record NC_140814.1, on the reverse strand, counting down.
GTAATACATGCATACACACACATACGCATACACCTACATACACACACGCACACGCACATACACAGACACATCACACATCACACACACACAGACAGATAGACATATATAATGCGTTGAACGCGTAAAAAGCAACGCTCGGTAACGTTTAGTCACCGATTATTTCGATAACCCTCGTTCCTAGTAATAGACAACGGAAAACACGGAGATGAGAGGAGAAGAAGAAAGAGGGGAGGAAGGAATAGGACACGAGAATGAGTAAGCTAGTCTGAAACATGAACGTGAAGAGTGTTCGCTGACTTTTTGGGAATTACTGGGCCACTGCACGCAAATGCCGTGTAGCTATTAGGTTCCTTTAAGTAGAAACTACTGGGAACACAAGGCGCCAGGGCAGACACGTTAATTGTCCCAACACGATATCGCTGGTATTCAGAGCTCCAGTCGATATGAATCATTCGTAGTGTTAGCTAGAAGCGAGAAAGAGACAGATATAACGAGAGAGAATGTGAGAGAGAGAGAGAGAGAGAGAGAAGGGGGATCGAAACCCTCGATTTTATGTAACTATTCGAGATAGCAAAGAGTTCCGCGAATTTTTAAAGTCGCCGTTCGTACAATCAATCATTTACGAAGAACGAGCTGTACCAAAGCTCAAGGCCATTTTCCTTTACAACGTACACACGACAATTTTCAATGGAGTTGAAGTAGCCATTGCATGAAAAAAAAGAAAAAGGGTCTCAGGGAAATAACACATTTGCCGATAGGATAACGTAGTCAGTGATTCTGCACGGCTCGATAATACTCATATATATATATATATTTTTTTTTTTTCTTTTCTTTTTATGTGATATATATTTATGAACATTATGTCAACAATACGAGTTCGTGAGATAATTGAAAATTAGGTTAACATGCATAGGGAATGGGATGGATCAAAAATCGCAGAAGAAAGCGCGTGCCTTAAAAGAGGAACGCGTGGTCTCACGATCGATAATTCTCCATCTTTCTCGTTCTTTCTTCTGGCGTGCTTCGAAGCACGATCGATCGAAGGTACCTGCCCTTTCCGATCCTGCTCTTGTCTCTTCTTTAGAGATCCTCTCCACGCCCAGATCATTACGAAACCCTTTCGAAGACGATAGAAATGTGCCGTTCGTCTTTGCCTCTTTCCAACTCACGTAGAGAGTAGAAACTTTGTATAAGCCGCGAACGAGGAGAGAACACCCATTCGGGAATAACGTTGCGTCACGCGAAACGCGTTCTTATTAATCCTCTTCGAGCCGATCCCGGGCCACCCAAAACGATAACGAAAAAAGAAAAAAAAAGAAAAAAAAAAAAAAAAGATAAATTCAAAAGGTTCACCTTCTTTCTCGCGTAACGAGCTATCTAATTAAACGAAATTTTACGATTATCTCGGTATAAAAATAATTTGATTAAATCTAAATTAATACAAAATTACATTGAAAACTAACGTTTTAATCTATGATCCATCGTTAAAAATATTCAATGTGACATCTCGCTTTCTCACGTGACTCCCTCTCTTTTCTCACGTTTTATATTTCACCCTCCGCCTAACTCGCTCCCTTCAAAGGAGAAAAAAAAAATAAAGAAAAGAAAAAAAAAAGAAAAAAGAAAAATGAATAAATAAAAGAAAGAATATGGAAAAAAAAGAGAGAAGAAAATAGAAGGATCTCATTTATTTCTCTCTCTCTCTCTCTCTCTCTCTCTCTCTCTCTCTCTTTCTCTCATACAGCCTCTCGCATTTTATGACCCGTTTATCACGACGACACGGTGATTCTCATTCCCTCTATACATTTCTGTAGCGATTTAAAAAAAAAAAAAAATTAAAAAAAAAAAATGAAAAAAAAGAAAAAAAAGAAGAAGAAGAAGAAAAAAAAAATCTAACTTTCGAATACGTTTCCGAGGAGTTTGCTATAACGGACGTTGTTGCTGTTGCTGAGTGTTACACCGGACCGGAGAGAACACAGTGTTCTTTTCCTACGAGACGCGATAGTCTAGCGTGAATGAGAGAAGGTGAGAGAGAGAGAGAGAGAGAGAGAGAGAGAGAAAGAGAGAGAGAGAGAAAGAGAATAAGGAGAGGGAAAACAGAAGGAAGGGAGACGAGGAGGGACAAGGAAGAAAAAGGAAAGGAAGAAAGGAATTGTCGCTAACAACCACTGGCGGCGAGCAAATCGTGGCGCGGGTCTTTTGTGCCTCGTAAAAGTCTCGACGGCCACACCGGTGCACGAATAATCGTAAAACCGGGCTGCAAACTGGCAGGAAGTAGGCTGGCAGGAGTAGGTACGACGATGTCTCTCTCTTTCTCTTTCTCTCTATCTCTCTCTTGTTCTCTCTCTCTCTCTCTCTCTCTCTCTCTCTCTTTCTCCTTCTTCGTCTTCCTCTCGGTCTATAAGGCACTCTTTCTCTCTCTCTCTCTCTCTTTCTCAAGAGAGAGACAGAGAGAGAGAGGGGGGGGGAGAGAAAGAAAAAGAGAGAACCCGTCAAAATCAATTAGCTTCTCGGTCTTTTTTCTAGCACGGTTTCACCGCTTATTAGAAGTTATAAAATTTCGGTGAGTCGGTCTCGGTCGAACTGATCGAGTATCATTCGCGACTCGTCATTGGAAAAAATTAAAAAGAGTAAGAAAAAGAAGAGAGAGAGAGAGAGAGAGAGAGAGAGAGAGAGAGAGAGAGAGAACTCGCGATTTGGACGTATTTCGAGAATGAATGAGAGGAAGAAGCATAGGAGGGAGGTAAGGAGGAGTAGAGAAAGAGTAGGAGGAGACGAGACGAGAGGAAAGTCACGCGCCAAGAGAAAATATGTCAGCGCGAGGGAGCCGTACACGACGAGTCGATATGCAAGAAGCGCAGTGGCACTTGCTGCCAGGGGGATATGTGTCGTAGTGTATATATCGAGGAGAGTAGATATGCTGGCGCGTTGTATATCCGGTCTTGGCTTTAGTATGCAGGCGGAGTATGCCTGTGGCGTATGGCTGTGTCCCGTCCGCGGTTCGGGAGAGGGGGCAGCTTCCGATTCTGATTTATTGGAATCCTCCACTTCCGATATTTTATCCGATGCCTTCACGTCGTGAGCTACCTTTTTCTCTCTTTATCACATTTGCGAAGGACGATGAAATAAAAGTGCAAGTTTTAACGGAGAAACATTACTTTCGAAAAAAAGACTTCCTCGAATCGTTTCTCCCTTCCCCCCTCCCATCCCACTCCCACCCACCAACCCCTCCTGCTCCTCCTCCCCCCTTTTCCCCATCCACCATTGCAACCCTTTCATTCAGCGCTCACGAAAACGATCCGTTTATTATATTATCCTTCTACCTCTGTTTCTTTCTTCTTCTTTCTTTTTTATTATTATTATTATTATTATTATTATTATTATTATTATTATTATTATTTTTCTTTTTTCTTTTTTTCTTTTTTTTTTTTTTATTTTTTATACACTTCTTCTTCTCCATTTATTCATTTAATGTTTTTCTTTTCCACCGTTTTCTTTTTTTTTTTTCTTTGCCGCCACACATCGTCCCCGATAATTCCTCATTTAAATTATTTGACGAAATAATTAACGAGTTTCACGAGTAATACCAATCTTCATCTATCTTTAAATGTTTAAGCAATGTTAACTCGCATCTCCGGCATCGCACATGGGGAATATTCGAAGGAAATATTTATCCGTCTATACTTTATTGCTTTACGTCGTTCGTTTCGAAACGATAACGAGTGGCGAATGATGACGTCAGTGGACCACCAGACAGTATGTCGCCGCAACTCGCTATCAGGCAAGGCGCACCTGCGTCTTCCTGCATTGGAGTCACCGCGGGAAAGAAAGAAGGAAGGAAGGAAAGAAGGAAGGAAGGAAGTAAGGAAGGAAGGAAGAAAGGAAAGAAAGAGAAAGATACAGAGAGAGAGAGAGAGAGAGAGAGAGAGAGAGAGAGAGAGAAAGAAAGTTATGCGAATTGAATCATCTTTTTCTTTTCCTTTCTCCCATCGTACTCGACGAGTCCTTCTTCTTGCGTCCAAAACGAATCCGATATCGAATTATGCGCTGACTTAGAAAACATCGGTGTCGTGTATCATCGTACGATGATGTAACGCGGCCTGGGCCCTTTCGAAGCGTTTGAATTCCCTCTCAAACCTTCCCCACCATCACCTCTTCTCTATGTCATAGTCACGACGCCGGAACCAAGGCCTTCGTATAAGCGCCCTTTGTGGTCGTGCGCGAAATCCGCTGTGACTTTTTTCGCATCCACTCCCCCCCCCCCCCCACCATCATCCTCTTTCTCTTCTTCTTCTTCTTCTTCTTCTTCTACACCTGATCATCTTGAGATCATCCGACTTTCTTAGTATTCCGTGATTATGATCAAATAATAATAATGATAATAATAATAATAATAATAATAATAATAATAATAATAATAATAATAATAATGATAATAATAATAATAGTGATATACTATCGAAAATTAAATACTATTGATTCGTTATTCGATTATTGGAACGATTAATTGGAGTTCGTCAAAATGTAAGAAATCCGATTGAAATATAGAAACTATCGAGAAAACATTTGTTTAATGATATAAATCGAAAAGAAAATCTTTTATGAATTATAAAAATCATTATAATTCTTACGATATCGTTTAACGATAAAAAATATCGTCGAAGATAAAATATCGAATATTTTTACGTACAAAAAATTTTTAAAGATCTTTATCTATTAAGGGAATTAAGATTAACGAGCAGGAAGCGAACGTGACGAAAAGGAGATCGATTTCATTTTCAGATCTCCAAGAATTGGGTCGGACGCATAAGGACGTCCAGTTATAGACCCGGAATCGTGAGGACGCGTGTGCACGATGCATAAATCGAGGGAACGAGCCTAATGTATGATGAAAAGGGGGAGAGAGTATAGTTTCGCGTGCGACCGCAGTTTCGTCGTGTCTTACTTTGTGGTTTACCCGATACGCCTATCCTATTTTTTTCCCTTTTCGGAACGCTTCGGGAAAAGAAGGAGAAGGAGAAATCTTAGGGAACGAGGCGAGCCCGATATAATGTCCTTGGTGGGTAGATAATGAGCCAACGTTTGGGAAGGAGACTCTTCCTACTTGCTATTCGATCATTCTCCTCCTCCTCCTCCTCCTCCTCCTCCTCCTCCTCCTTCTCCTCCTTCTCCTTCTCTTTCTCCTCGTCGTTTCGTGATATATACCATGAAAGCTATTATTTCTTTTCTCCTTTTAGAATCCGTACGAACAAAACAAAATCCGTGTAACATGTATTTTATGTGAAAATAATAATAATAATAATAATAATAATAATAATAATAATAATAATAATAAATAAAAAAAATTGAATAATATTTATTTACTTAATTCTCGAATATATCGTTATATATATATATATATATATATATATATATATATATAATTAATAACAAATGAAACGATTCACCCGCACTCTAATGGTATAAGTTTCTTTGAAACTAACGATAAAATCAAAATTAGAATCGAGAAATTAGTCGAGTATAAATCCGATCATTGTTTAATCTCAATCAGATTCGTCCAAAGTGTATATCGGGTAGAGATGAAAGAAAGGTGAGAAAATCGGTAAGATCGCAAGAACGGCGAACCATTAAGTAAAAGCCGAGATCTCTTTCGAGTGTGTCTCTTTGCCAGCGACACGTAGAAACGACGATCGACGTCGTCCGTACCGCCGGAAGTACTGCCATAACTGCCTTCCGCTCGAGCTTCCCTCTCCTCTCCGCGCTCATGCTCGATCCCCTCAAGCAGAAGTCACGCCGGTAATTATCGAGGCATCGATGAGTTTGATCTTCCGTCGGGGCCTTCTCTTTTTTTCGGGACTCCCAATTCACGAGGAGAAGAACTATAGCTAACGGCTTGAATTTATATAGAAATAAAATCCCATACTAATGTACTCACGTAATCGTCCCGAAAGAGTTGAGCGTGCATCAGTGCTGTTTTCGCCTGTACCACAACCTGAGTTAATAGTTGCACGTCTCGCAATTGTTCGACGTCGGGATCACTATCGAAGTCTTCGGCGGCAAGACCACAGGGATTTACCCACTTTGGTGGTGAACTCAGCCGTCTGGCATTGACAGTCATTGTCGGAGCTCCGTTTACCGAGGCCACGAGCAAGGTGACTACAAGACTGCTTAACCCTGAAATAACATATAGGCTTTTTGTCATTTAGATATAATTATTAACGTTAATTTTAATATAATAATATCTTACGAATATTTTGAAATATTTAACGATCCTTATAAAGATAAACTTTCGAAATAATGAATCGTGAATCACGGCGAAATGAAAATTATTATCGTTTGCCACACCATACATGATTGCTCGAAAACTAATTCCTCTCTCTTCGATAATCATCAAATTTGACACGCGAATTTCAACAATTATGCCCCGGAGAAAACGATCGAAGGAAGCTTCCGGGCGTCGGCCCTTTTCGAAATCTCTCTTTCGCGACTCAAATCGAAGGAGGGTGGTCATGTTTCGTCGATAGTAAGCGACCTAAATGGTAGATTTCGATCGGTCCCGTCTTATGATCATCCGGCAGTTTCGGAATCACCGTTGCTCGTCGAATTACGTCCCCGCGAATTCCTCGTCGCATTATTTCACGAGTTACGACCCTTGATGAGGGGCCTCGCCTCTCGGCGCGCGCAACGGTTCGTCGGATGGCGACGACGAGGACGAGGACGCTACTTGCGTTCTCTTCTCTTTCTCTCTCTCTTTCTCTCTCTCTCTCTCTCTCTCTCTCTCTCTCTCTCTGTCTCTCTCTCTCTCTGTCTCTCTTTTTCTTTCTATCTCTTTTTCTCTTTTAATGCTTCACGATTCGTGATCGAAAAGAATCGAGAGTTCGAAAGGTGCCCACCTCCAGTTCCAAGTCATTTACATCGTACGGTAATTTTATTTGGCGTAACGAGAAAACGTAATTACACTCGCTCGTGTTGCGTCCGCGAGCCGATAATTCTCATTTGCCGAGATAATTTTTCGAAATTATCCCTTTCTTTATTTCTCGAAGAAACGACTCTTAACGGTTCGCCGATCGTGCAGACACGCGGAAGGATTTAGGTAGGTAGATAGGTAGGTAGGTAGGTAGGTAGGTAGGTAGGTAGGTAGGTAGGTAGGTAGGTAGATATTTTCTTTTTCCTATATTTTCTTTTCTTTTTCTCTTTTTTCTTTCGCCTTTTCTTTTTTCTACTCTTTCTCATCTTTTTTTTTTTCTTTGCCCTCGACATTGAAATAAAACGTATATGTCTCTCTCGGCAACAGAATAAGTTTTTAATTTCCGATCGGACGGGAGTTTTACGCGCGGCCTTGAAAAACGTCCGTACGTACGAAATCAAAATTTAATATTACGTGGACTCGCACGATGCAGCGCGTGCACGTGAAGAAGAAAAATGATAGAGACAGAAGGGGAGAGAGAGAGAGAGAGAGAGAGAGAGAACGAGGAATCACATCATGCATATTAATGAGCGCCACTAAAAGTTCGAATCGTTTTCTTTCTGACGGACAGATATATCGATAATTCGTCGGTCAACTTAAATTTTTGTGTTATAACACAAAAGTAGAACGAACCGTGATGGCAAACTTATCTTTTCTTATTTGCGAGCAGAGAAGAGAGGGAGGGAAGATAGGGGCAGAAAAAAAATAAATATAAAGTTGACAAGTATAAAAAAAAAAAAAAGAAAAAAAAAAGGAAAAAAAATAAAATGAAGATTCTGCATTCGAGCTGGGTGGTCGCGTGCCCAGGAAGTCAAAAGATTGCATTGGAATTTTTCTTATGACAGATAAGTCACACGGTTGGTTAGATAATTGAAGAAAGAACATCGCGATATATATATATATATATATATATATATATATATATATATATATATATGATCGACTTAATGCGCTGTGCCGAGAAAGTCACGTGAAATCGAATTCACGTTTTTCTACCGACACGTGCGCGCTTTTACTACGAAGGATTTATTTTAATCAAAGAATTCGAATGAAAAATAATAAGATCTATCATTCGAAAAGTTCGAAGGATAACGGATCAAGATTCGATCGTTTTTCTTCTTCAATGGTTCATCGACGCGAAAAGGAGTCCAATTAACGTTCCGTAATGATGTCAGATAAAATCCATTAAATATATTTATAGATGTCTGTACATATATATATATATATATATATATATATATATATATACACAAACTTATTTCTTCGTCAACGTAAGAAAAAAGAGAAGAGAGGAAGAAAAGGAAAAAGAAAAGAGAAAAAAGAGAAGAGGAAGAAAAAAAAGAAAAAGAAAAGAAAAAAGAAAAGGAGATTCAATGATTCGACGAACGAGGAAAAAAAAGGTCTAAAGAAAAGACGGTGAAAAGTCTTGCAGCAAATCGATATATAACTTTCATTCCGAATATATTCCGAAAACTGAGTAAAGTTCTACTTGTCCTAAGATATTAACTCTTATAGAAAAGCTAAGAAATATGTGAAAAAGTGGCGACACACGGTTAACATGGTATTTTTATCGTTCGCAGGAGTAATTTCGCAGACCGCAAATCGTATATCCTTACTCGTAACGTGCATAAACGCATGTAGGTACATACGTATCTAAGTACGTCAATACGCATTTACGTAGTACTTTCTCTTGGTCTCTTTAATTGCGCCGCCTTTTTTCCTCGCGCGGTACGTTTAATCGAGTACGATTAGCGGCCATCCGTCGAACGATTAGCCAAATTAGTCACGGAGAGAAAGGGAACGAAACGAAACGAAACGAAACGAAGCGAATGCAAGAATGCGACTTTCTGAGGAAAGCGAGTAATGGTAGGGGTGGTGGAGGGGGAACGGGGGGCGGAGGGGCGGAGGGGGCAGAAGAGAAAAAAGAAAAATAGAATAGAAAAAAAAAAAAAGAAAAAAAAGGAGGAAAAGAAAGCAAAAGAGAAAAGGAGAAGAAAAATGAAGAAGTGGAAGGACGTATTAAATCCGTGAAAAGTCGTGGATTTCGTCGTTGACTGAAATATCTTTGCGAGAGTTAGAGAAAAGCGGTCTCTTTCCCTTTGGATCATCGGAGGCAATTCTCGGGGCCTACCTCAACGACGAACGCACGAACGACGGCGTTCCAACGAAATTCCAGAGAATCCGAGCTCTTCGAACGGAGAGACGGCCGCCGCCGTCATCATCGTCGTCGTCGTAGTCGTAGTCGTAGTCGTCGTTGTCGTCATAGTCGTAGTCGTCCTAGTCGTCGTAGCCGTACCCGTAGCCGTAGCCGTAGTCGTCGTTCGTACACTTGCAGAGAGGACGGAGAGGGGAAAAAAAGTAAGGCGCGCAGAGAAGCGCATCATCTGTGCTCTTGGGTGCGCTCGCTTACTCGCTCGCTTACTCGCTCGATCGCTCGCTCGCTCGCTCGCTCGCTTGCACGCTCTTGCCGTGCGCCGGCAAGAAAGACGATGAAAAATGCGCTAATGGCGCACTGTCCTCGCATTGCTCGCGACAATTATACCCCATTAGAACCGGCCCCGCGGCTCCCCCTTTTCCTACCACCGTTCTGCGTCCATGCTCGTACTACCGCGCGTTGCGGTAGGTCGCGACGCGTACGCGCGAGAGCTTACAACGCAAAGCGCGAGACTCGCTCGAAATCGTGGCTCTCGAGACTCTTCGAGACCCTCAATGCACCTGTCCGACCTTCGAAGTATTTCCTGCCTTGCGATTTTTTCTTTTTCGATCTCTCTCTCTCTCTCTCTCTCTCTCTCTCTCTCTCTTTCTCTCTCTCTTTCTCTTTCTCATTCTCATTCTCTTTTCCTTCCTTCTTTTAATTATTATCGAGAAATTGTTATCTGATAAAAGCATAACGATAGAATAAGATCAATGAATCCTTTTTTTTTTCTCTAATTTTCTTTTTCACACTTTAAATATTTCTCGTGATAATGTTAAATGACGCTTTAATGAAAAAGAGTTCATTGATTAAAGATAGGCTTGAAAAGGGGGAAAAAAAAAGAAAGAAGAAAAAAAAGAAACGAGAGAGAGAGAGAGAGAGAGAGAGAGAGAGAGAGAGAGAGAGAGAAAAGAAAATAGTAATCCAATAGAGAGTGAAAGAGAAATAAATGGTTTGACGAGTCAAAAATGACTACCTGCCATTGGAAGAACCACCTGTGGGAGTCGCACGCGCTCAACAGGTGGGCTTCCGTGGCATCCACCTTCCCATTGAATCTAATTCCTTCTATCAAAATGCTCGAATGACCTACTTAACGTTTCATTCAATAGATTCAATTTATTCGTAGTACTCGATATCGTTTCGCGGTATCGTACCCTACAGCGTAACGCAAAATTTCATTTTCCATCAGAGCGAAATTCGAAGTGACATCGATGTATATAGATAGAAGAGAGATAGCAAAGTGGACGATCGAGAGATCTAATCGATCAACTTTGATCGAGGATTCTTATGTTGTTCTTCTCTCTCTCTCTTTCCCCCTCTCTCTCCCTCCCCCCCCCCCCTCTCTCTCTCTCTCGGTGTTATAAAATAAGAACAGAAAAACAAAAAGGAAAGAACAAAAAAAAAAAAGAAAAAGAAAAAAATCATCAGAGTGACTAACGAATCATTGTCGATCGTTAAAGAATCGAAACTATTTGACGAAGTTGGCTGTACGAGCAAAGTATGTATCGATAAGAAGGACCATAACGAGGTGGATGACTAATGCGTTCATCGGCTTGCTCGAAAGTGACGTCAAGCACGGCAGAGAGAGAGAGAGAGAGAGAGAGAGAGAGAGAGAGAGAGAGAGAGAAAGAGAGAGAGAGAGAGAGAGAAAGAAAGAGTCTCGAAGTAGACAGAGGACGCCACTGTGAATCGATCAGCCGTTATGTTTGCTCCTTCGATCCCGTCCATCCATTTCGTCGATCGCAATGGATGCATCACGAAGATCGAAGATCGAAGATCGAAGAAAGAAAGGTGTCACTAGAAAGGAGAAAGATGCGAACGGTTACGTAAGAGTGCCGCTCGAGCCGATGCATTCTTCGCGCGTGATCGATTCAAGCACGGTGCATCGTGCATCGAAGATGGGCTCGTGGTGAAATCTAGAAAGGGAAAACGTAGTAGAATGCCTTTTCGATCGTTGTCGGACAAGTTTATAATGTGATCGTCGAAATGTTCAAAAAGGGATTAGTGCTAGTCCCTTCTTCTCTTTGCTTTTTTCTTTTTAGTTATTTATTTATTTTTTCTTTTCTCTCTAATTCAAAATATAAAAGATCAAAGCTGAAGAAAAGAAAAAAGAAAAAAAGAAAAGAGAGAGAAATGATTTTTGTAATGATCCCAAGTGTATATACGTGCTTACCTATCCGATTATGGCCAATAAATTATCCCGAAAGGATCAATTTTATATCGGTTGTTTACGACTGGCTATATCTTTTTCATTTATTGAAATGACTATTTACGATCCTTGTGTTTGTATCGTGTTGAATATCTAGGTGGTCCAAGGCGGGTAAACAACCGAAATTGCAACGCTATAACATAATCGTATGCAAGGGCATTCGCGTATCCCGATATATAGATTCGAAATCATTTCGAGGAAATCATCGTTACCGGATACGGACATATTTTTACGCCCGCTGACAGATAGAAGCCACTGCCGTACCCGCCGGATAGCTTTGTTTGCTGATTAAGAAATATCGTTTGCAATCATTCAACTATTATATTTGTTGCATTGTATTCATTTTAAAACCGACTAAGATCTTTTAACATACATAGTATAAAGATATATGTCGACTCCTATTAACATAAGATAAGGAGAAAATTAATCCTCATAATAAACTTATCGAGGCGGACGTAATTGAGATCTTAAAGGATAATTATAATTCGATCTTTCTCGTTATCGCGAAAAGATTAATTAATAGTAAAAGGGATCGATAGTTCTCCTCCCATTGTAAATTAACCATCGAAATGATATTTATGAGATGAATATGATAAAGAGAAAGAAGATAAGGAATAAGAATGACGACGACGACGATGACAAAAAAAAAGAATAGAAAAAAAGAACGAAAGAAAGAAAGAAAGGAAGAAAGAAAGAAAGAAAGAAAGAAAGAAAGAAAGAAAGAAAGAAAGAAAGAAAGAAAGAAAGAAAGAAAGAAGAAGAAAAAGAAAAAGAACAAACGCAAAAAAGAAAGTCAAAAAAAGGGCAATGAAGAGAAAAGAGAGGTAACAATTTCGATAGAACACGAAATCGTAAATATCGACTTACTGAGCCACGTGGTCGTAGTGATGGATAACAAACATCGTCTCGATCGTACCCCCCGATCGTCGTCGCAAGAAGAGGAGGCGTGCGCTCGGCACACATCGGAATCACGTCGGAAGTGTCTCTGCGCGGAAACGTCGTCGTTCCCGCACGAGGAACAATGACAACAATTCCGGTAGCAGGCGCGAGCGCAACAAGTAGAGCGGCAAATTCGAGATGACGAAGAAGGATGATCGAGTAGACACGATATCTGTCGATCGTTTCCCTCTTTTATGAATTCCTTCGTAGTTTTCATTTTCGTCATTGCCGTTGTCATTGTCGTCGTCATGGCAACACTTTGATCTTCACGATTCAACACCCTATGGGACGTAGTCCTCTGATCGCGAAGAAGAATAGCTTCCATCGTCATCTCTCTCGGTTCTCTCTCGATGCTGATCACTGTATCCTCCACGATCATGATCGCATCACACTTTAATAACACTCTCGTTGCTCGAGGGCACACACGCGCGTGTCGCGAGATCCGTACGCGTTAGACAGAGACAGATATATATATATATATATATATATATATATACCTATATGTATATATATATATACCTTTATGTGTATATATATATATATGTGTGTAGAAAGAGAGGGAGAGGATATGGATGACTCTCTTGCGGTTGTTAATGTCTCTTCGATATCAATCTTTTTCTTTTTCTTCGAAGAGCTTCCTCATAGATGATCTGTCGTTTTCGGATGAACACCGATCACCGATATGTATTTGTACACTTCTCGATGTATGCTTCTGTCACGCACTCCTTTCCTCAGCTATGTCGAAGTAGAAGAACGAAGTAGGAAGAAGAAGAAGAAAGCGTGCTCATGGAATCACAATCCGATCGGTACTGCTCCTGGCACACGCGATGCACTGATTCTTATACGAGGGGGGAGGGTGTGTGGGTCTCTTCGCGAGGGAGGGGGTGGGCACTGGACAAAGTGGCGGGGGTACTCTCAAGAAGAAGAAGAAGAAGAAGAAGAAACAGAAGAAGAGGAAGAAGAAGAAGAAGAAGAAGAAGAAGAAGAAGAATCGGAAGGGTACATCGTTAAGGGTGGTCCTCCTTTCACTCCTCTCTCGATCCTCCTCTTTCTTTTCTTTCTTTCTTTCTTTCGTTCGTTCGTTCGTTCTCTTCCTCCCTCTCCTACTCTCGGTCGGTCACCGGGGGAAAGGTCGTACCCTACCGAGTGTCAGGAGGTGACTGAGGTCTTCGTCGTTCTCTCGTCCGGTCGAGCGTGTCGAGCGTATCACCTCTCGCCGCCTCCTGTGTGTCCGAGTTAAAGCACACGCCGGAGAGAGACAGAGACGAAGAGCGAAAAGGAAGGAAGAAGGAAGGTGTGTGTAGGTAGGTAGGTAGGTATAACACGCTGGAAGGACAGAGAGAGAAAGAGATAGAAAGAGTAGGAGAAGGCAGTCTCGCCGGACGACGGACTGGCACAGACAGGCAGCCGACCCAGGGGCAGGCAGCCTGTTCTTCCGTCGTATAGTAGGAGTGAACCTACGTAAGGGAATGGAAGTGGAAGGTGGACTTCTGTCTGTCCTCTTCTCTGTGCGTTGCCGCTGTGCTTCGTTCTTCGCTCCTCGTTGTGTATATCCGTGCTGAGTTTCTTCTCTCTCTTTCTCCTACACGTGTTTCTTTCTCTTTTTCTTTCTCTTTCTCTCTCTCTCTCTCTCTCTCTCTCTCTTTATCTATCTTTTTCCCTTTCTTTTTCTTTCTCTCTTTCTTTCTTTCTCTTTCACCTTGTGCGCCCCGAGTGTATGACTGTAAGTGTATGGTACTAGCCGCTCGCTCGACCGGTGCCTATATACGATTGTAAAGGCACCGAAGCACGTGGCCCGCACCACCCCGCTTTCGGTCAATCCCGACGCAACTCCCACCACCATTCTGTCTGTCTGTTTGTCTCTCACTCTCTCTCTCTCTCTCTCTCTTTCTCTCTCTCTCCCCCTCTCTCTCTCACTCACTCACTCACTCCTCTTTTGCCCTTCCACGCTTACTCGATGTCTTCTTATCTCTTCTTCGCTTCTTTACACTCTTCTCTTCACTTCTTCGTCTTCTGCCTGCCTCCTCTACCATCTCCTTCTTCTCCACCTTCTCCTCCTCCTCCTCCTCCTCCTCCTCCTCCTCCTCCTCCTTCTCTTCCTCCTTCTCCTTCTTCTCTTCCTCCTCCTTCTCCCCCTTCCTCTCCTCTTCTACGTCACCTTCTTCTCCGCCCACCCCTCCGATCCAGTAGAATCTTTTCCCTCCACCCTCCGCACGGGCCACCACTCGTGCTTCGTTACTCCACGACTCATTCATAACTAGCCGTGGCGCGAACCGCACAACTACCCCACTCCAACTGGCTTACCCCCACTCTAACGGCGCCCGTAGTAGGAGCCCGAGCGTCCACCGGTTGAAGCACGATGCCGACTCATGATCGAGCCGTCGTGGGCTCAACGTCCCGTTCATATTCCTTTTATCCTTAATGCAAGGATATATTGTTATAAAGAAACAGTACTTTTTTATTTTTTTTTATTTTTTTTTTTTTTGCCCTTGCTATAACTTTTCCTTTAGGTTTTCACACCATGTCCATATCTCATTTATCCTTACAGATCGATGAGTCAAGTTTTGTTACAAGAATACGAACAACTTTTCTTCCTACTTCCTTGTTTCGTAGTTCCTTCCTAAGATCTTCTAAACGTCATTATGTTATTGCATAAGGGAAAACTCTGACGATGATAATGATAATGATGATGATGATGATGATGATGACACACACCTAACTCGAAATTACAACACGTTTCTTATACCTGTATATCTTTCTCTTTTTAATTCACACGTCGTGAATCAGTCTGTTCTCTCTTTCTCTTTTTGAAGGAAACTCCGATCTTCGACGAAGACATTAATTTATTATTTATCTTTCTTCTTTCCAATGAAAACTCGATCGTTTGATGAACCTAGATGACGAAGATGATTTAAATAAGAAAAAAAAAAAAAAGAAAAAAAAAGGAAAAAAAGAAAAAACAGAAAAAAACTTGACTTTGTCTGGTATACATAGCAATGTGCGCACGTGCTCTGTGCGGCTCCTCGTAAGTAAGTAAGTACGTATGTTTCCTTGCGTTAGACATAACACCGACGTACGACGCTAATAATAGTGACGATGACGATAATAGTAATAATTAACGCGTCTCGGGCACTCGATGCGCTCGATGGTGTCGATTCGTTCTCTAGTCGTCGTCGTCGTCGTCGTCGTCGTCGTCGTCGTCGTTATTGGAAGATTAATTGCATGCAAGTCTTTATGGTAATAACGAGCATACGCGACAGAAACCACAATTAAAATGGCAATGACAATGATGATGATGATGATAATGATGATGATGATGATGATGGTGATGATGATGATGATAACAACGACAATGACGATGACGATCAATACCGTTTACGACAATTCGTTCGTAAAGTGAAAAAAAGGCAAGCTAATAGTAACATTTTCATTATCGTCCGAGAGCGTAACGTTAAGATTGCGTAATTTCGAGCACGTTTCTTAAGAGCGACAGCGACTTTAAATGAATTCATGAATCTTTTTTTTTTTCTTTCTTTTTTTTTTCTTTTTTTTTTTTACACCGATCGTCCTCCATCGATACAACCGATCATTAACGTTTTCGTTTCGCAAAGATAATATTATATTATATCGATCAAACGTAATCGTTAATTATCAATGACGGAATATTACACAATCAAAATCATTTATATGCCAGGGATTTTCTAGTTAGATAAATAGATGGATAATAATTAGATAGATTTTCATTCATAAAAATTCATCGATAATTTCGAGCATTAATAGAAAAAAAAAAAAAAGAAAAAAAGAAAAAAAAAAGAAAAAAAAAGAAAAAAAAGATATCCCCTCCTCATACAACTCTGAATGTCTTCGATCGTTTGAAGATCATCGAGTCATCGTTTTTTCTTTTTTTTTTTTTCTTTTTTTTTTTTAAATGCAAATCCTACAAATATATCCCCTATAACGCTTTGAAAATCTCATCAGGAGTGATCACCGTTGACTACTCCCAAACCCACCCTTCCCCCTCCATTACCATCACCACCACTGTTCCTTTCCCGATCCCTTCTCTCGTTTTCTCCTCCTCTCGTACTACACGATGACGTTCCCTTTCATTGCCTCCACCCCACCTCCTCCCTGCCGCGTCTCACGTACCTCTATCGGCAAGTTTCAGGAGGAGAACGGCGATTCATCGAAGTCGCACGACGAGACGAGACACGAGCCTTCCCTTCCTTCCGTCTTAACTAAGTACTTACTTCCGAAAGGATCCAACGGATGGAAATTTTTCGTGGCGCCGGTGACTCCGACGGAAGAAATACTTCGGAGATAAAGTCTCTACCTTCTGGCGGTTTAACACGAGCCAAACGTATATACGTATAACGTGTGTCCTATGTATGATGTACGTGCATGTGTGATAACGCGCCCGCGCGCGTGCCCGCACGGATAGATTACAAATGAACGATGGAAAATTAAAGCGTGCCGCTCGTTACGTTCTTTCGCCTTTCGTCGTCGTTCCTTTTATAATTTATGACTTTCAAAATTTAAAGATTTTAAGAACAAAACGACGCATACACAAATCATTCTATGAAATAAATCGAAATTATAAATGAACGTTCTAAGTTCGATCAAGATCATCTATCGTACGTTTTTTTTTTTTTCAAGGATCACGTAAAAATTTTGTAAAAAAAAAAAAAAAAAAATAAAAAAAAAAGATCTACGATATTATTTAATTATTACGAGAGAAATTATATCGATTTGTAAAATTAATTAAGAAAAATAATATTCTAATTAATGAAAAATAATTTATTATATTAATAATAAAAGTTAGTGCGAAACGTAGATATGATCTATCTATTGAAATATCAAGATATTAGAAATGTAAAAGAAAGCGTGATCTTTAAAGGAAAAAGGAGATTGAATTTGCAAACTGAATTACATCAGCTTTCATCTAACAGGAAGGAACGCCTGTTGATTTCGTCACGAAGAAGTAACGGGTTTTTGGATTTCGATGTCGCTACGATTGCAACAAACGACGCAATACGACGCAATACGTTCGATTGTCATCGATTTTTTATCGACAATCTTTCGAGTATCTCGAATTCATTTTTTCCTTCAAATTTTGCGAACTAACAACGGCTTCTCTCTTTCTCCTGTCGTGCGATACTGATTTACGAATATGTGGGCGAATCGCGAGACAATTCTCTTTTTTCGTTTCTATATGATCGAAGATCTTTCCAATGACTTACAAGAATTTTCGTAACAGTTACATCACGATCGAAAGGAAATTACGAAATGATTTCGAATGATGAATATCACATTGACTTAACTAATTCGGTTATACGTTTCGATATGTCACGATTGTTTTTTTCTTTTTTTCTCTTTCTTTTTTTTCTTATTTTTTTTTTGGGGGGGGGGTCAAGTTCACCAGAAATATACGAGAATGAGAATAAAAAAATTCACCTGTCTCCTTCTTTACCGATGTTACGAGCGCGTGCGAATCTTGCGATTAAATACAATGTAAGTTTTTAAAGAAGAAAAAGAAAAAATAAATAAATAAATAAATAAAATGAAGAACTGAATCGACAAAAGGATATTACAATTTGTAAGCATTATTTTTCAGATTCTTAAAAGATTTTATACGAAATTGGATTCTCATGCGTTAATTGTGATTCACACCGAGACAATATCACCTTCTTTCTTATTTTTATAATCTCTTTGTCTCATCCCTTATAAAATATAAAATATAAAATATAAAATACAATTATAAAATATACAAGTAACCGTTACTTAAAAAAGAAAATAAAGACTCCGATAATTTTATTACTCGAGAACGTCGGACCTTGTAACGCTAGAATCTTATCTTCTTTAAATAAAAATTTCATTAATCCTTTGTGTTCACATTATTAAAAAAAAAAAAAAAAAAAAAAAAAAAATATATATATATATATATTGCTTACCGTTACGTTTCCGTGTTCAGTCTCGACAGAAAATTCACAAGGATATACTTTATTACTTTTAATTGTAATCTTAATTAATTTAATTGGTCATAAATAAATGTATTACATTAAGGTATTTCAATCGGATTACGAGAAATGATTAGATAGTAAATAGATCGGAGTAAAGTTTTCAAGTTAATCGTGTGTTATGATTATCGAGGTTTTGAAAAAGGTCATCGAGGAAGATTTTCTGCAGGTAGAACACAAAAAGGAAAAAAGAAAGGACACGGAAATACAATGAAGGTTGACAGATTTACGAGTGTTTTCTTTCTAAGTTAAACGTTCTCTTTATTACTCGACATTCCGAAGGCTGCTATATTGACAAAAGTAATCGACTCATATTGTCATATCCTAACTCGACATAAAAAATAATAAAATATTTGAATACAATTGTTTGACAACATATAATCGTGTTAAATCATTAAACTGTTCTTTTAATCCTATTACGAATTAATTCGTTGTTCGTGACTGTTATTATTATTATTAATATTTTAGATGGACCGGAAAGTAATGTCATTTCTGCGCATATCGATATTTGATTGTTATTAAAAATAAAAACTTGTTAAAAATTTATTCGTTTGAAAAATAATTTAAGAAAGCGACATTACTTTCCGGTCCAACTAATATTATTATTATTATTATTATTATTATTATTATTATTATTATTATTATTATTATTATTGTTGTCGTTATCGTTGTCGCCGTCGTTATCCGTTGTTATTGTTGTTTTTGTTGTTGTTGTTGTTGTTGTTGTTATTATTACTCTTATAAATATCAATATAATATTTTCATGATAATAATTCGATCACGTGTCAAGCGTTCCTGACATTACGCGTTCTCGCTTAAAACATAACAAACCAGCGATGCGCGACTATCTGCGAAAAAAAGGAAAAAGGAAAAAAAAAAAAGAAAAAAGATAAAGAAAAATTAATAGCACTTAATTTTCCACAGTAAGATTCTTCGGACGAATCACGTGGAACATGGACGCTGATAAAGAAGAACTTGAAACTTGATCGTGTCACGTTGCGTCAAAGCCGAAGGAAGAAAAAAAAAAAAAAAAATAATAGGATGGTCAACAATCGAATCAGAGCAAATTATATGCTATGAAAATTATTCCCTTCGATTATTCTTTTATTTATTCATTTTTTTTTTCTCTTTCTCTCTTTCTTCGCTATAGTAAATAGAAAATCATCGTACAGAACCTATCGTAAAATATTACTATTGAAAGTTGTTCCAACTTTCATTCCGACGATCTATACTTTATTGTATTATTAAATACGTCGAACGGAATCTCATAATATCTTCTGCGAAAAAACGTGAGCTTTCGAACGAAATAGTCACGAAGATATGCAAGAGAGAATTATCAAAATTCGATTTGAAAACCTGTACGCGCTATGCGCCTTTCCGAGTATGCGATATAAAATTCGCGGATATCCCAGGAAAGTAACGTAGCCTTGAAACTATAAAAAAAAAAAAAAAAGAAAAGTAAAAGGAAAAGAAAAGAAAGAAAGAAAACAAAAACGAGAAGGATAAAAAAAGTTCGTGTAAAATCATAACGATTCCTCCGTTTTTTTTTTCTTTCTTTCATTCTTCTTTTTTCCTTTTCTTTTTTGCCCTCTTTAGAATTTTACATAACTCAAACGAAGTTAATTTCCTCTTTATCTCACCATCACCACCACCACCACCCCTCCGCCTGGCCCACCGTGAAGCTCTCCGAGTGTCAAAAATTTCTTCCTTTGTTACGAAAAATTTTACACGAGTAGTAATGATTAAGTGGTGACTAGCCGAATTTACGAGGAAAACGTACGCACTCGCGTGCCGAAGAAAAAATAAGAATAGAAATGAAGGAAGGAAGAGAGAGAGAGAGAGAGAGAGAGAGAGAGAGAGAGAGAGAGAGAGACAGGGAGAAAAAACTGGAGCGAGTTCAAATTAATGAGTCAACTCGATTATCGTTTCGCGCGAAAACCAACTGTTTTTCGTACGAAACCCGAAATACGAGAGGCAATGAGAGGAAGAGAGAGAGATAGAGAGAGAGAGAGAGAGATAGAGAGAGATAGAGAGAGAGAGAGAGAGATAGAGAGAGATAGAGATAGATAGAGAGCAGGAAGCAAACAAATAAGCATGTGACGAATGACGGTTCTCGTTCTTTTCGCGAGATTGACACATAGAACATTTTTATTTATGTAAATTGATCTACTTTCATGACCGTACTCGTCCATTACGCTCGTGTAATCATACATCAACACACATAATACTCGTCATCACAAACGATAATCGTTTCGATGAAAATGCATCAGTAGAATCCTTAGAATCTGATATAACACTTCCATGCGATGTATTAATGTACGTATAGATAATGCGCTTGACGAAAATGATTTGTCCATTTATCGGGAGTACTCTCTTTTTCTTTTCTCTTTTCTCTTTTTTTTTTTCTTTTTTTTTTCTTTTTTTTTATGTTTCTTTTTCTTAAGAAGAGGAAAACGAAAAACAAAAAGAAAAAGAAGAACAACGAAAAGAAGATAAAAGAAAAATGTTAAAACAAAATTTGCAAAATTCGTACCTCCACAAACTTGTCACTTTCATATTCATCGTGAGTTTTTATCGTTTCTTAGAAATTTAGGTAAAAATTGATTAGAATGTATCGATGTACTTTGCGGAGAAGAAGAACTCTCGATGCAACCAACACACGCACGTTCTATCTCGTAAACGTGATGCTCGTTAAAACGTTAAAGAAGACGTGCAAGATTTACAAGATCGCTAGCTTCGCGTATGTACATTAGTCATTCGATACAATGACTCATGAGGATCGTGTCGACTCTCTCTCTCTCTCTCTCTCTCTCTCTCTCTCTCTCTCTTCTTCTCTCTCTCTCTCTCTCTCTCAGGTTCGGCGCATTGATCGCTTTTATTTAATCTCATAACACGCAAATTATATTCCTGCCCCCCCCCCTCCACTCCTTCCCTCCAACCCATTGAGTCCTACGTAAAATCCAAAAATATAGGATCACTATAGAAGAGTGCGATAAGAAACGAAATCGACAAATAAACACCGAAATATTATCGATTATAATCGAGCGAACGCGAGACGTCTTTTATCGTTTTTTGGAGGACTTCAAAAAAAAAAAAAAAAAAAAAAAAACAAAAAGGGGAAAAAAAACAGAAATAAAAAAAGAAAGAAAAAGGAGAAGCATTGCGAATATATAGATATATATATATATATATATATATATATATACGTATATATATATATATAACGTGAAATATCGGAGAAAAGAAATTTCTTTGAATTACGTTTAAAAGTTTATCGAAAAGAAACGAGTTCGTTGCACTTCTCTCAAAAGAGAAGAAGGTCCAAAACGTTCGATATTCCTTTTGTCGTTGTCAACTCGTAACCGGTCGCCGATCCTGACGAAGCCAGTATTACGCGATCGAATTCGAGCCGCGTATCGATGCATCGTATCCTAAAGAAAAACGAACGTTTAACCGAACGTCCAAAGTGGAAAAGGTCTGAGGGACAATTTTTCGAATGGAGAAAGAGAGAAAGAGGGAGAATAATTATCGATTCGTGTGGTCCTCCTCGCGATCGCGAGCTCGCAAGAAGCGGATAGAGACATCGGGCGCATTCCAATGGTACGGGAGGCACGCGGACGACGTCGATGCTAGTCGAGAAGAAAGAAAAAGAAAGAAAGAGAGAGATAGAGATAGACAGAGAGAGAGAGAGAGAGAGAGAGAGAGAGAGAGAGAAAGCATCTTCCTTTTATCTCTCTTCGCCACCCTCTCCTCTTTCGGAACCGGAGGACCACCCAGGACCAACCGATCCTCCTTCTCTCGCTCGAAGCGATATTCGATGCAAGTCTTTAAAGCGAGAATGAGAAACTAAAGAGAAACGAAAAGTAAAGAGGAAAAAAAAAGGGAAAAGAAAAGAAAAGAAAAGAAAAGAAAAGAAAAAAAAAAGAAAAAGAAAAAATAAGGAATAATCACGGAAGGACTCTTCCTCTGTTTATTATCGAAAAAGCATTCTATGCGCCGATCTTATGTGCGTACTTAAAAAGTATCCATATACTTTTTGCCCGATTGGATTATTTGCCCGATGATTTGGAGGCTTCGAAGGAAAAAAAAAAAAAAAGCAAAAAAAAAACAGGAGAGAAAAAGGGGGAGAAAAAAAAAGAAGAAAGAATGAAAGAGAGGAAAATCTCTAACGTAAAAAATATTTTTTTATCGGTATCGTGGCTCGTGTGAAAAGTGACTTACCAAAGATAGAACGTATTGACATCGAGAAGGCTTTGAACGAGGAATTGACGAGCGCGCGTGATCAGCGTTCATTCGGTTCGAAGCTTTGCGAGAATATCGGGAGATCAAATTCTTCAAAGTCATGGAAGGGAAGATAACTTTAGACAATTTTTAAGGTAAAAACGA
The DNA here is from genome assembly GCF_050613455.1 of Vespa mandarinia. Lineage (NCBI taxonomy): Eukaryota > Metazoa > Arthropoda > Insecta > Hymenoptera > Vespidae > Vespa > Vespa mandarinia. The sequence goes on along the minus strand of NC_140814.1, from coordinate 5,108,712 downwards.
TAACAGGACCCAACACCATTCGTCAATTATCCCGTTATATCCCACCGAGATAACGTAATATATAGATGATATCGTGAAAATAATTGACATGCCACAACGTCGATCTAAAAAAAAAAAAACTTGTCCTCGATACAACGACGAAGTTATGAACCGTCTCCGAAGGTTAGATTAGTCAACGAGCATGAAGAGGTTTACGAGGAGGGAAAGACAAAAGACTATGAACACCTTGTTTCTTCAGATTGGGGTGGCAACGAGATTTCGTACGATATATACCGGGTGTTCGCATGATTCATCTCACCATGTCGTATCGTATTAATACGATCAAACGATGAAAGGAATCGAAATGTCCTTTTTTTTTTTTTCTCGATTTCTTCCTTCTTTTACTTTTACTCGTTTTTCTTTTTCCTTTCCTTTTTTTTCGTCCTTTTTTTTCTCTTTTCATTCTTTTTTCTCTTTATTTTTTTTTTCTTTTTTTTTTTTTTTTTTTTTTTTAAAGGAAGCCCTTTTAAAATGACATCCAACGTATTTGTACGTGATATCGTAAGCAAATTTCTCGATACATTATTCTGAATCACCTGAGCTATTGGTATACACACATCGGCAAGGACGTCTGGTTGTTGACATCTTTCATTGTAAATACTCGTGATCGTCCTTTCAGAAACTTCTACTACATCGTGCAACAAAAAATATCGATCCCGGCATCTTCGTCGCTCATGTCATTTATAATAAAAACATATACTTACACGTGTATATATATATATATATATATATATATGTATATATATATACATTCTCATATACAGTTACATACGTAATTACAGTTTTACGAATAATGTTTTCTTCGTACGATACGATTATATGTATGAAAAAAAAAAAAAAAATAAAAGAAAAATAAAAGAAAAAAGATAAAAGAAAAAAATGAAAAAGAAGAAGAAAAAAAAAAAAAGAAAAACATAAGAACGAACACAAAAAAGAAAATATGTATAAAGTACGTATCTAACTTACAGGTGATATCCCAAGATGAACCATCGTGTAGAATCTCGAACGAGTTCCACGCCATGAAACGTTACACGTATCACGTACAAACATTTCACTCGACGTTGTACGTTCAACGTTCATTCAATTTCGTTCGGCCGAGAGAATTCGTTCAGAATCGAGAAATTCGTTCGTTTCGATAACGTAAGATCACCATAAATCTTTCGCGAACGATCGAACACTTCAACGAGCCACGAATACTTCATCACGGATTTTGACGCAGTTACTATCATCGAGACGAACACAATTACTACTATCAGGTGGCAGCACCAGATTCGTCGCTATTACTCGCATACATATTCTATTTTTACTTTCTATCACTATACATATTCTTTCTTTCTCTCTTTCTCTCTTTCTCCCTCTCTCTCTCTCTCTCTCTCTTTTTGTCTTTCTAAGATTTATCGAAATTGAAAAATAACATTTAGCAAAATGACATAAATCTATTTTCCTCATTTTAATTGACCATTATCGTTATCTATAATGAGATAAGTATAATATTATTCATTGATTTTCATTTGGATTAATTTATAATTGAATATAATCGAGTAAATTTTCCTCATCCTTTTAGATCCTCGTTTTAGCACCAATAGAAGAATATCTCTCCAAAATATATACCCACTTGATTAAATCCAATCTCTCTCTCTCTCTCTCTCTCTCTCTCTCTCTCTCTCTCTCTCTCTCTCTCTCTCTCTCTCTTTCTATGTGTGGTGTGGAGTAACCGGAAGTCTGTCCTTGAACGTAGGCCGCTAACCGTTATCGGTCAAAAAGTTCGTGCTAATCCAAGCAGAAGGATCAGAGAGAGGTTCGACGACACGAACACTAAGACGCAACGCATTCGAACTAATTTTAGTTGCTCTCTCGCGATCGGGATCCATCGGGCTTTGCCATGCCAAGAAAGGGAAGAAAGAAAAAAGATGAGAAATGGAATGCTTTAATAAGATCGAGCAAAGCTTTGATTCACACGCTACTCCTCGCAAGATGTTGCCTCTGCACAGCTATCGTTACTTCTCTCTCTTTCTCTCTCTTCTCTCTCTCTTCTCTCTCTCTCTCTCACTCTTCTCTCTCTCTCTCTCTCTCTCTCTTTCAGATTCGTTATTATTTTTAGCATGTGATCGACTCGACTGCAACTCGAGTTTTATGAGTTTGCAACGGAGAGGTGATATTCTCTAACGAAGAATACCGAAGAAAAGAAACGATAGAGACTATGCCGTACATTAGGTCATCTCGCTGTTATACAGGCTTGGCGCGCATAATGATCGACCATTCTGTCACCAAAGGCCGATCCGAAGTGTCGATCCTTTTACACTCGACACCTATATACCGCACCTTCTTTAGTCGGTACTCATCGAAATGGTATGCCAAATATAACTGAACCAATGAAATATTTATCTACTTGGATCTTTCAAAAGTTTATTTTTTTTCAAATAGATTTAATAATTTAATCCCGTATAAGTATTAAATCTAAATAATCTCGAGGGTATAATAGTGATCGTAATCGAGCTTAATTAAATTAACGAAATTTATTAATTTCTCAAGAATTTATAATCTTCTTCTTCTTCTTCTTCTTCTTCTTGGAAAAATCAATGATATTCGTACTCCTCGCGACACTTTATCATTTTTTTTTACTCGTCGTTTCGTCCCAAACGACAAAATCTTAGATAAAATTTCTTATTATCTGCACGTGCTACGTCACGTGTAGCTTAATCGTTCTCTCAAGAGAATCATCCGGTAGACGATCCTATCTATCGGAAGTATGATGATATAATATCTGTTATTGTAATTAAATAACAATTTATAAGTACCTCCGTGTGTGTTTATAAACACGCACATACGCACATATATATATATATATATATTTTTTTTATTTTTTTATTTTTTTCAATTATTAAACATTAAGTATTTTATTATAATTTTAACCATAATCGTTTGTTAATGTTAATTACTTTTCTTCGAGTATCGATCAGTCAAAGATTATCGATCGTTGACAAGAAAATTTACAAAGATAGTGACACATACGGAAACTCCTGACACACGGATATCGTCGTTAAATAATCCCTGTTCATTTCAATATACGAGGAAAGATGACTTCTTAATGTATGCAACATGCGTATGCAACATGCGTATGCAACATTATGGTCTATCATCGGAAAATAAAGAATACGTACATATATATACATACGTACATACATACATACACGTAAAAAGTACAGGAACACCGTGTCGATAATGCGGCATCTACGTCAAAAGAAAAAAGAAAAAAAAGAAAAAAAAAAAAAAAAAGAAGAAAAATCTACAAATGCGTATCTGGTTCATCATCTAATGTGAGAATAACGAGGAAGGTCATCGATGACTTGTACGTTATTGTCGAGATGATGACTCTTATGTCTGTTTCTAAGGGTCAATGGAAATAAACCTCGTCGTCTGGACAATATCCTCTTTTATTCAAAATTCTTTCCAAGAAGACTATATGAGAGAAAAGTCTTGAAAGACCGATCATCAGTTTCCGTCCGTCTGCCGCGGATAGATCACGCGTGCGTCATTACAACGCGGATACGATACCAGCAAAACTAGAACTACAGATCTTGGATGGTCCATTAAGAAATATGACAATAACGAAGTATAATCCTTTCGAAACTGAGATCTCTTTCGTTTTCTTTACCGAACTACGTATCTAATCTAACTGATTGTATGCAAAGAAACGTGCGCTTCCTATTTTTAGAGAATGATTTTCTACTGCGTCATTATTTTTGTTGCGAAGGAATCACCGAGCGTATTGCATTACGTCAATGCGAGCAGAAAATATTCAAAGATTTATTGCGAAATGATAATGGGAAAAATCGTGTACTCCTTGGACGATACAAAGGGCAGTCGAATAGTTTAGCTAAAGAAAGAGAGATAGAGATAGACAGAAAGAAAGAAAAAAAGAAAGAAAGAAAGAGAAAGAGAGAGAAAAAGAGAGAGAGAGAGAGAGAGAGAGAGAGAGAGAAAGAACGAAAAGCCTTCTCACGAGATGCGATGTACCATTGTCGTTTTCTAACGTTCCAACCGCTAATGGTCTGAGACGTTCATTACGCGTCCGTGACTGTCAGGCTCGACGCGAGAGAGGCATTGACGAAGAGATCAATCGACATCAAGGCAAACGACTCCGCGATCAAAACATTGCTAATGGGCCTGCACGCAGCGCGTACTCTCTAATCAACAAGCTTGACTTTGATGTCACGTACGATAATGGCCTTTCGCCTTTTCTTCCAGCATACTTTCCTTAACCGCTTCGATTGTTTCTTATTTGTTTGCCGGTCGTTAGGATACAAAGCGTTAGACTTTTAATCCTAATCGCATACCAAAATTCAAATCTTTCAAGTCGATCGACATTACGTTTATATTATAATTAACAATGGGAGTATAAATTTGTGAATTTTTTTTTTACTCAGATTAAACAATTTTCGTCGTAAAAAGAAAAAAAGAAAAGAAAAAAAAAAAAAAGAAATCAGACAAGTTCCCGTTAGCAATCGATATTTAATATTTGTTTAATTATGTAAGAGTATATATATATATATATATATATATATATATATATATATATATATGTTATATGAAATACGTTTCATTCGTGTATAATATTAATAATACAGTTAGTAAAATCCGGTAAACCCAAAAGGAAAGTAGAAATTCTTCGAGTACGAATCGATATTCGTTCGTGAGATTTTACTCCAGTGACGATGTTCACCCACGCGCGAATTACCATGGCCTAACGTCATAAGTGCTACGTCATTCGTTTCTTGGATTTCTGTTAAATGCTGTAAGTAGGTAAGTGCAATATCGTTTTTTTTTTTTCTTTTTTTTTAAAGTAATCCCCGTTTCTCAATCTCTTATATCTTTTCCTTCGTATCCTTATTCCTTCAAAAAAAAAAAAAAAAAGGATGATTCTACCAAATCGTCATACGAATAGATTTCCTTTTTCATATCGATCTCACGATATTTCAATTATTCATCATAAAATATACGGATTTGAGATATATAACGTAATTCATTGATATTCATTGATATTCGTATTTAAGAACTTAATGTCGCGTATTGTCACGTGACAAATTCTGTTCGATTAAATATGATATCGATGGAAAACGTTATTTACGTAAATCATTTTAATATATAATGATAAGACGAAGAAATTGTTATGGAAAAAAAAAAAAAGAAAAATAGAGATAAAAGGTAAAAGATAATAATTTGACTTACCAGCTCGCTCAAACGAGGAACCAGGATATCTGTATTATTGGCTGTTTATCGATGGAAACCTTTCCTCCTCTTTGAATTCGGATTCTGTAACAATAAAAGGAAGAGGAAAATCAGGACGAGTTTTCCTCTATACGATCATCCAGTCAAACGCGCAATGTCTTTTTTTTTTTTTCTTTTTTTCTTTTTTTTTTTTTTTTTTTTTTATTCGTGTATTTAATCTGTCATATTGTCCGGAAGATATTTTAAGGATTTATGCAAGCAGTTTTGCAATATACGTATTATCCTGCAATATCCACTCTTTCTGTCTCTCTCTCTCTCTCTCTCCCTCTCTCTCTCTCTCTCTCTCTCTCTCTCTCTCTCTCTGTCTCTCTCTCTCTCTGAATATTCCTTCGGTTATATCGTCGTTAGATATACGACGTACATACGTCAGGTAAATCAAAGCGAGGCAACGATAAAAAAAAAAAAAAAAAAAAGAAAAAAGGAAAAAAAAAAGGAAAGAAAAAAAAAACGAGTAAAAAAGAAGCTGTCATCCTTCGAGCACAACATGTATTGTCTCCTCTTAATAATACGCTACGAATCAGCATCTAACCCTCGTGACGAGTATCTTGTGTCCTTCAATTTGCCACTTTCCTTTTTTAAATAAACGGTTTATCATTTTTACCTAGATAGATAGATAGATAGATTGATAGATAGATAGATAGATAGATAGATAGATAGATAGATAGATAGATATATAGATAATTTTATTAACATTTTTATCGAAAGACATTACATGAAACACGTAAGATATTAATAGTAATTGTATATAACGCAATTCTACGAGCATATAAAACGTAGTAATAAAATTAATTTTATTTTTTATTAAAATATACTTCATGTTATATAAATAGAAAAAAAAAAAAGGATAGATAATGAAAATAATCTCAATTAGCATTGAATGGAATATATTAAAAATATGATAAGAAAATGAAAAAAAATACTTAGAAATATTTTCTTTTTTCATTCAATAAAGACAGATAATCAGAAAGAAACATACAGACTGAGAAAAAGAAAAAGAGTGATAGAGTGAGAGAAAGAAAGAGAGAAAGAGAGAGAGAGAGAGAGAGAGAGAGTAAGTAGGTATACCTACATCTCATCGAAGCATTCATCTCGTTTCGAAGAAGAAATTTAACGTGAGTGTGCTTCGAAGTATCAGGATACGATAAGAGATACATCTGGCTCGTTCACATCGTTCCAGTTAGCAAGGAAGATTATTGATAAGAGATAGCAGGAGAGTGCCAGCGAGAGACTGTACGGCACCTGCTTTCATTTTCCGAGTAATCGCTCTGGATTTCGCCAGAGTCCGTTGGCATTTGTAAATTCTGCATCCGTTCGTGCTTTCCTGACGACGCATACCGAGAACGAATGAAGGGCTATGTATTATACATATACATATACATATACATATACATATACATATACATATACATATATATACATACACATATACATATACATATACATATACATATATATATACATATACATATACATATATATATATGTATATACACACACATATATGTATATCTACGTACATATACAAGTATGTATGAATAGTTGAGTGATAGCATCGCGAACATACCGATACGTACCATCGCGAAACGACAGAGTTAGAGAAAGGGTTGGGTTTAAGATGCCGTCGGCAGCGCGTAGAGATCATTTTCTTCCTATGATTCATCGCAATGTCTCCGTCCTTCGGGATCGCATTGGCGAGAATCTCAACGGGGGATCGCACGATATCGCGTTACCCTTCTTTTCGCGTGCACCTGCGAGAGAGCTCTCGTATAAGTATATATACATATATACATATATACATATATATATATATATATATATATATATGAATGTATGTATATTTGTATATACATCTATGTGAACATTCTTCGTGAAATTCTTTAAAGAACTTTATATTCTTACGATTCAAATGTTCTTTCCGTTTTTTTTTCTTCTTCTTCTTCTCGTCTAACTTTAAGAATACAAAGGATAAATTCAAAAAAAAAAAAAAAAAGAAAAAAGAAGAAAAAAGAAAAAAAGAGACAAAAAAAAAATTGATAAGACAAAAATATATTTAAAATATAATTGTGATAAGAACATATTCATTCGTATCTAGGACGAATAATTTCCATCAGATAAATTAAATGAAATGAAAATCATCCCTATTCGCATTTGTTATATCCCGCCTTCCTTCGTTCTCCTAACTTCATTATACACTTTACATCTCGTATTTCACTCGTCTCATTCGATAAAACGATTAATTATGAACTGACCGATTTACTGACGATCGATTCACTCGTACGTGAATTCGTTCCATTCAACGTCACGATGATGTTTTCTTAGATCGAATCAGTTGTAGGAAAGTTTCAATATTTACGAATCGATATCATACATTGACGTTTAATATATGACGTTTTATATACTACGTCATCGCGCAAATGTATACAGAACGAGAACAATAATTCCAATTAATTGGCAATAAAACTTCATGTATATATATATATATATATATATATATATATACAAATATACATAATTTATATCAAAAACGAGAGGTACGTAACGTAGTTCGATATCCTCGTTAAAAGAAAAACAAATTTTTTACGGAACTGAACATACTTATATGTATATATATATATAATAAAATAAAATAAAAAGAATCGCTGATATCTCTCGGATCGGTTCATCGATCCGATAATTCGATGGAGATCTAATTCGATTGAAATCGAATTAATTACGCGATCCAAGTGTCACACTCTACGTTCTTCGCAGGAGATCGGTTTACGTTAGGCCATGTGTTAACGCTTTTCAATTGATAAGATAGCAAGCCGATCTATCGCTACTACGTGCCATCACAAATCGTATCACGACTCGTACGCTATCCAACATCCGTTTACGCGATATCTCGAGCCTTTATATAAAGCCGATAAGCTCGATACCTCTTTCTCTTGCTTGTGTTAATGTAACCTCCCCTTTTTCATCGTATAAGCGTACTACGATTTACATATTCTCATATCTTTACGATTCACGCGTAACCCAATCACGTTTCCTTTCTTGTCCTTCATTCATTCTGAAAAAGAGAACTTGCAAACTTGCACCGTGCCAATTGTTTGCACTTCTTTGCTTGCATTTCTTTTTTTTCTGTTCTTTTTTCTTCTTCTTGTCTTTTTTTTTTTTTTTCTTTCTTCTTTTTTTTGGTATATAAGTCTTCGATCGATCGCGATTTAAGCGAAAAGAAAATGAAATTAGAGCAAACAAAAAGAAAAAGAAATACGACGAACTCTTCGATAATTAACTGATGATTGTTTATTATCGAATTAAATAAAAAAAAAAAAAAAAAAAAAAAAAAAAAAAAAGCAAAGATTGAGGTTGTGTTTCAATAACATCATTAATTAAACGATATAACTAATACGTAAATAGAGATATCAGAAGGAAATGGTACTAATTGAGTAAGTCACACTTGCATGTTTAAAAGATAAAGAGGTCATCGATGTAACAATGATGTTATTACAAATAACAATGTTACAAGTAATATGTAAATAAAATCGACTTAATCGTGTAATAATGGAATATACATCTTGTCTGATTATAAAGATTTTACAGAATATAAACATCGTTCGATTTTCATTTCTAAAATATATATATATATATAAATAGATAATAAAGTCGTTTATTTTTGAATGAAAGGAGGACACGCGCATAAGGATATACATTTTCTTTCTTTTTTCTGTTTTTTTTTTTTTTTTCTTTCTTCATCGACTATATAACTCGATATTTCGCACAGACGAGATTGGTATTTCCCGTAAGATTATTTTCCCGAATTATTGACCACGTAAAGGAGAAGTTTCGTAAGGCATCGCGAAATAAGAATGGGAAGGAGACAAAAAAAAATGAAAAAAAAAAAAAAATAAAAAAAAACGAAAAATAAAAGAGAGAGAGAGAAAAAAAAGATAGAAAAGAAAGCGACGAATTACGAATGGTTCGATGAAAAGGAGAGCGTTCGTCGACGACGAACTATAAGAGTTCGTCGTCGAGCAATGCTGAATCATGCTCGATGCGATTCCAGGAACGTTCCATTCATCTCCGAGCAATGTCTCGGCCAACTCTCGAAGGCGGTAGTGAGTCTTGCGGAATCGAAGAACCTGCTTGCGGAAGGAACCGTCCTTTCCCCGTCTTCCTGACCTCATTCCAAGGAGGGTCGTGATTTTGAGGACGCATACTTCCTAATAAAGTCGTTTCGTCGTTTTGCCGTCATTACGTTTTCACGTTGCTTATATGGTATATGGGGGGGGAAAAAAAAAAGAAAAAAAAAAAAAAAAAAAGAAGAAGAAAAAAGGAAAGAAAATCAAAGAAAATCAAAGAAAGAAAAGGAAGGAAAGGAAAAATATTCCTAATCCTTCATATTAATCCTTGATAATGGAAAAAAAAAAAAAAAAAAAAAAAAAAAAAAGAAAAGAACGATCGAGCACGCGCGTGTTCCTTTTGTTGTACTGATAAAAAAAAAAAAAAAAAAAAAAAAAAAGAAAAAATTAATTTGAATACCTTTGAAGAAAGTGTATAAGCTTTAAGTCATAAAGTAACTAAATTAGATACCAGAGAGAGAGATTTTTCTTCCTTTTTTTTTTCTTTTTTTTTTTTTTTTTTTTTTTGCCAATAATATTTCTCAGGATTCGCACCTGCGTCAGAAATATGTAAAGAGTGTCGCGTTCGGGAATGGTAACACGTTGTACGCTTACGTATTCTAAAATAATATTTCGTCATTGACGCGATTTAATGTAACCTATCGTGGTATTCCTTTTTTAAAAATTTCATATCGACCGATTTCAGAAATCTAAGAAATAAATGTATATATATATATACGTTTCTGAATCATTGCGATAGAATTCGAATGGATATGAATAGAGAAATCGTGAGACGAGTTTCCCACCTTTATTACTTTGCAAAGTGTACACGCCTTCGAGCACCGTTTTCTCCTTTCTCGTTTCGTCTTCTTCCATTTGTTTTTTTCTTTCTTTCTTTCTTTCTTTTTTTTTTTTCCTTTTTTTTCTTTTTTTTGTACTTTCTTTCTTTCTTCCTTTCTAACTTACGAGAGAGAAAGAAGATATTCGATTCCCCCCTCCCCTAGCCTGCGTAAAATCGAATACCGTTATATCTACTTTTTTTTTTCTTTTTTTTTTTTTTCTTTTTTTTTTTAGATCGGTCTACCCGATTAAACGGCACGTAGTATCAATTGTAATTGTAAAAAATGTTAAAGGGACACAATTTTATTCGTAATAGTATTTTTTCATGACAATACTATCGTCAATAATATAAAATGTATATAACATTGTACGATAACAGACAATGATGGTGTATTTATATATCGACGACGATGATACCTTGAAAACGATATGGCGCAATCTCGATCGAGAAGCGAAGGTGAATTTCCTCGAAGGAAAATCCTTTTACTCGGATGAGTAAATTACGACAACTGTGGAAACAATTCGTGCCCATTTTTTTTTCCTGGTTTTTTTTTCTTTTTTTTTCGTTTTTTTTTATAAAACCGATCGTCTGGACGTCTTCGTACGTAGCGCGTAAAAGGAACGATCGCATTCGCATACATGAATACCAAATGTTAATGTTCTTCCCCTTGTTGAAAAGGCGGAATGTTGAATCACGAAAAAGAAGGAAAAAGAAAAAAGAAAAGAAAAAAACAAAAGAAAAAAGAGAGAAAAAAGAACTAACGAAGAAAATAGACAAAGTATTGCTCAAGTATCTATACATAGATAGTCCCGATTAAGCATATAAATATTAATTACTAATTTTTTCTTTCTTTTCTTTCTCTCTTTCTCTCTCATTTTTGTCAAGAAAAATATCGATAAAAATAAATATTCAAATTCGATTGATCGTCCATCCGAATGGAATTAATAAAAATTCAATATTAAACAAATTATTATTTACGTCATTTATACTAATGTAATATTGATATAAGCGACGATATAAAAAAAAAAAAAAAAAAAAAAAAAAAAAAAGAGAGAAAAACTTTCATAAGGATAAATATCTAATAGTCTTATGCACCGAAAATACATTTCGAATGCAATTGATAAAAATTCGATTAGAATGAACGACAATTTCAAATATAAACGAATATTTATGCAATTAAGTATCTATACTTGGAATATCTCGATCGAGTATGGGTAATATATTCTCAAATAAATAAAAAAAAAAGAAAAAAAAGAAAAAAAAAAAAAAAGAGAAAAGGAAAATAAAGAAAGTTATTCAAATTTCGATGCATCCAACAATCGATTCATATTCGATTAATAGAAAATTCGAATGATTATATTTGACTATCGTGTTCTCGACGATATTCCATTAAAATGGGTCAACGTTTCGAATTTTTATTCGAGAATCGTCGGTCGTATTCTTTCAAATTGATTTCGAAGTGGTCAGTGACGTGTCAATGATGCTCCAAGTTGCGACGTTGTTACAAACTCGCGTGGCGAAATTAGCATACTGGTTATGGATATTTTCATGCGATCCTACCTCTCGTCCATCAGAAACGTGAGCGAACTCACGCTTCTCAACGGAGAGGAATATCATTTAGCTTCTCGATAAAAGGCGTTGTCACGCTACCAGCGAAAGATCGCGCTTTGCGTTTATATTAGGACCGAGGCTGACTGACTGACTGACTGACTAGTTAGCTAACTAGCTAGCAAGCAAGTAAGCAAGCAAAGCAAAGCAAAGCAAAGCAAAGCAAAGCAAAGCAAAGCAAAGTAAGCGCATGGTCAAGGTAACGATAAGCGTTCGACCATGACAAGCGATTTTTTTTTCCTCTTCGTTTCCATTTTTCTCTCTTCCATCTTTTTCTCCTTCTCTTTTTCTTTACTTAATCGTAAACCGCAAAAAATATGACGTAATTCATTTCACACAAAATAATGTAATATTATTAATAAAATAAAGGCGAATAAATTAAAACTTAATGAAAATCGAGAAGGATAAATTCATGAAAATGTGATATGTCATAATGATAAGATTTTTTCTTTTTTCCTTTTTTCTTTTATTGTTTATTGTTTTTTTCCTTTCTTTCTTTCTTTCTTTCTTTCGTTTCATTATAAATTTCACGATCTTTACTTCGTACGACTAAGATACTTCTTGAAAACGAATTTCGATCGATGATCACATCTTTGTTTCAGGATAGAAGCCAGTTATTGCACGATCGATTTACGAGGACACTCTTTCACTGTACGAACGACGACCTACTTCTTCTTCGAGGTACTGGTTTCGATTCCTTCCTTACTCATGTCTGTACAGGTTTCGACCTGTCCTTCCTTCCATTCAGTTCTTCCATTCTTATATACTCGGTGTAACGTCCAAAGAAAAATCAGCATACGATAAAGGTATGTTATCTTTTATTATAAAAATTTCAATCTCGTCGTACGAAAAATAACGAAAAAATATGAACGATTTGGAATCGTACGTTTCTCTTTCTCCAAAAAAAAAAAAAGAAAAAAGAAAAAAAAGAAAAAAAGAGAAAAAAAAACAAAAGAAAAGGAAAGAAAGAAAAAAAGAAAGAAACAAAGACACAAGAAGAAACGTATAATGATACTTCATAAATTTATTATCAAATTCGAGAATGATCGTTTTAGAAAAAACTGAGACGTTCCACCCTATATATATCTACTCGTACTACGTAGAAGATATCCCCAGTACCCCTTTTTCAAATCCCACCTTTCTTTACATTCCCCTTTTTTAAGTTCGAATATTGGCCGCTCGTAAAAGTTCCATTCATTTAAACCAGCGGGTTGCCACTTGCTCGTTGCAGTTGCACTGCTGCCATTGAAGAGTTCAATGAAAAGGAAGAAATAAAAGTGTAAAAATGGAAATAAAAGTGAAAATAAAATAAAGGGAATAAAGAAAAAAAAAAAAAAAAAAAAAAAAAAAGAGAGAGAGAGAGGAAATAAGATAAAATAAAAAAAAAAAAACAGAAAAAAGAAAAATCTTTCAATAACTGATTTCACCGTCGATCGTACACGAGAAAATGTTTACGACATGTAAAGAATAAAATCCTGGATAGAAGTCGATCGATTCTCCCGCCTGTTGCTTCTCTCATTGTGAAACGCAACATCCCTTGCACAATAATAAAGAATTGAGTGTGTCTGTGTGTGTATGTGTGTGTGTGTGTATATATATATATATATATATACATATGTGTGTGTGTGTGTGGTGTATGGGCGCGTGCGCGCGCGTGTGATGAGAATCGTTCAAAGTACAGGTGCATCGTTGTCGATCAAAAGTCACATTATGAGCTAACGTTCGGTGATTCGAGACCGCGGTAAATCCCCGGCCTTGCCACTCACACCCATACCCATCGAAGAAACCACCCACGCAACTTAAAGCGTACGAGAGTCGAATAATGTGAGTACATCGTAGTACGTAGTACGTAGAGACGTTAGCATGCGGTTACGTAGACGACGGCACGCTCCGTGACGTAGAACACAATTTTATCTCGCGTTACTGACCCGTTTTTCTTAAACGGAGAAAATGAAATTGACATTTCATTATTATTATTATTATTATTTTTTTTCCCCCTTCCTCTTCTTTCCCCCTCTCTCTCTCTCTCTCTCTCATTTTTTTCTTTCTTTTTTTTGTTTGTTTTTTTTTTCTTTCTGTTTTTATTCAACTACCACTAGACCGGTCTATCGGCTCTTATCTAAAATTTGCATGTCAACTCGCACGCTCCGCCGTGTAAAAAGATTCGCGTCCAAATATCTTATCGCGGCACGCGCGACAACCTCCGTTTATTTTAATTTTTCCCTTTTTCTTTTCCTATCTTTTCCTTTTCTTTTTCTTTTTTTTTTCTCTCTCTCTTTCTTCTTCTTAATCTTTCTTCTTTTCCAATTTATTACTTAGGTATTTGCGCACGTGGCAAAACGCGTTTCGTCGAAAGACGTAATCGATATAAATCGATTAAATTTATTCTATTACTCATAAATCATTTCAAGAATTATCGTCAAATTTTATCATGACGATTATCTAATGACACCAATGATCGACATCGAAATCGTATCAAAATTAAATCGCGAATGAGAAGTATTAATGACGGATCATTTAAGGGTAAGGCTTGTAAATATAATTTAAGGAAAAACAAAAAAAAACAAGAAAAAAAAAAAGAAAAACTAGACAAGTGATAACTAATTCATTTGAATCGAATAACTTATTTTATTGCCTATATAATTTTATTTATTTCTTCCTTTTTTTTTTTTTGGTTTGTTATTGTTGTTGTTGTTGTCGTTGTTTTTTTTTTTTCTTTTCTTATCTTCTTTAACGTAAATAAACGTACGTTTAATTGATCGTTTATCTCAAACGCGTGCGTCAAGAACGTTGAAGGAATCGATCCGTTCCTCTTAGTAGGTATCGATTTACGCGTTAGCTATAATAGATCTGTTAAAAGGCCGATAAATTCTAATTCATCGTCTGTCGATGCTTGAAATAAGAGAGGAACGTAGAATGTTGAACCGTAGAAAGAGTGCGTTCGTACGAGAAACGAAGAGAATACCAAGCACGACGAGTCGACAGTAGAATTGTATGAATCAGTGCCGAGCAAGTGTAACGACCGAGTGACGTCAAGAGGAGGATTGCACAACGTAACACGCTGGTAATCCCAACCGTTAGCTCGATCAATTTCTCGATCCCTTCTCGTGCACGGGCGCACGCATACGGAAAGCGAGCTGAACGAGGACACGCATTCGTATCACGGAATTCGGTATTTTATCGATCCAGAGATCTCTTTCTTTAAGAAATCATCATGTAATCAAGGTCAATCAAAAGAAAAGAAGAAGAAAAGAAAAAAAAAAGAAAAAGAAATATCAATAATCGCAATATCGTTTGTTTCGAAAGATTAATTTTCTCTATTTTTTTTTTTCTTCTTTTTCCTTTTTTGGGGAGGGGGTGGTGGGGAGAGGGGGTAGGGGGAATTCATACGAAGGAGGAAAAAAATCGTAAAAAGTACGAGAAAATCCATGAGAATTATTCCCATTGATTTTCTAAGGAGATTATTTCATATTCGTTATTCGGTATTATAATAAATTTCGAAAGAAACTGGAAATAGAAAAGAAAAAAAATAGCGCCTATAATCATCCTTCGTATTTTTTTCCTTTTCAGAATGTATTTTCACAATTCGATCTTGCAATTCCGATCATGATGAAGGTAAAAAGCCAATCGACTCTGATAGATGGTACAAAGCGAATCAAAAGGGAATAACGAATCAACGGGAAATTCTTTCCCTTTAAAAAAAAAAAAAAAAAAAAAGTTCCTTTGCTTTTTTTTTTTTTTTCTTTTTTTCTTTTCTCTTCTTTTCTTTTTTGTTTTTTTCCTTCGATTCTTGTTTTCCCCGGAAGAAACTCCATCGAACGAGAACGAGAATAAATCGTTCTGACGTCATTCTAATCTTCCAAGTCCATCATACACCGGTAATTAATAATAATGAAGATGCAACTTATTCGCCAAGTTCCGTTTTCGTGATTTAGCGTAAAAAAAAAAAAAAAAAAAAAAAAAGGACGTCTTAACTAAGTGTCCGAGGGGAAAAAAAATTTAATAGCAATAAGAAGGTTAATATGATCGAGTATTAGCTTATTAGAACGATTCGATTGTATCTATTGCGAAAAGAGAATCAATATGTCTAAGACGTTTATAGAAATTCAAAAATAAGATCGATATCGATCCATTTTTTTCTATTTACTTGATCGTATAGATCTATCTTAATTTTTTGTCATTTACTTTGTTAAAGTCTTTTTCTTTTTTTTTTTTTTTTTTTTTTTTTACACACATCACATCCGGATAACTTAACGACGCATCCTGTTAGGCGATGTAGAAACAAAAAAAAAAAAAAGAAAAGAAAAAAAAAGAAAAGAAAAAGAAAAAGGAAACATACATATAAATATTTTTTCTTCTTCTTTCTATCTCCATCACTTTCCGGACGAACGAATGTAACGGGCCATTTAAAAAAGGAGAAAAAGAAAAAGATATACTATCGTACAGGTTAAGATTTACGTAATAAGTATCCAACGTCAAGTCCACGAAAAAGTCCGTAGATCAAACTATTATAGTTAGAAGAATGTGCAATCACGGATAGAACACAATGTTTCCATTCTATTGATTCTACAGAAATCGGGGATATCTTCGATGTTTAATAAAGCAAATATCCGTAAGAGAGAGAGAAAGAGAGAAAGAGAGAGAGAGAGAGAGAGAGAGAGATAGAGGGAGAATTGCTAATTGTCTACACATTTCGTTATTACACATATACGTAATATATGTGACGCGATCATTCTAAGAAGATCTAAATACTTGTCAATGGAGAAACTCCAGACAGACTAAGTAATGTTTCTTTGGAAAATTTTGTCTATCTTGATAAAAGAACTTCACGATGACTTATAGAAAAATCTTTTGCACGAAGGCATGATATAAAAATAAAAACTATTTAGACATATCTCATGTGTATATAGATGTAATAGAACTGCGTAACATTTTTCTAAGGATAAATAAATCTATTACATCGCGTTACGTACGTAACTGAATATATGCAATATAGTTATATAGTTATCAATGAAAAATAATAGAAACGATCTCGGAAATATTCCACTTTCGACCTCGGTCATTTTTCCTATCTTTGATCATTCCTTATGACGTCTTAAGAATCTAATAATTTTCTCTTCGATTCCACAAATCTTCGAGGAAGTTTGGAAGATTTCGCGACGTATGATGTGTCACATTATCTCGATGGATAAAAGTTTCCTTTCAAAGAGAACGAAAGAGAACGAAAGAGAACGAAAGAGAGAGAGAGAAAGAGAGAGAGAAATATGTATCTTACACATGTTTCACATGTTTGCGTAATTATTATATAAATTTTCCAATCTAACAATGGATTAACTCTCGATCTTCCTATTAACGGATCTATTTTTTTTAATAAACATTTTTTCCCCGTATTGGATGTATTCCATCATTACATCCCATCGTTTCGTTCTACGTATCCTATAATAATCTCATAAGAAGAAATTATCGCACTGTCATAAATTCGATCAATCGTTAGTTCAAAATTAAATAATTAAAAGTTTAGAAAATTTCTTCTCACTTTAACGAAATGTCACTTTTGTCCGTAGAAAAGTATAAAGCGAAAAGAAATTCTTTTTTGTCTTTTTCCTTTTTCTTTTTACACCATGATAATACAAAAAAAGAAAAGAAAAAAAAACACGAAGTTACGTTTACACGTTGAATGGAAAAGGAAAAAAGAAAAAAAAAGAAAAAAAAAAGAAAGAAAGAAAGAAAGAAAGAAAGAAAGAAAGAAATGAAAAGTCTCGTTTCAGTATAAAAAAAAAATACACCTACAGACAGATATCGAGAACTATCTCGATTTAGTTGTTCTCGCAATTAATAAAAATCAACAAGTTATTTGGTCGTTATCGTTGATCTAAAATTAACTCAAGTCACGAGAAGATCTCATTCTTGGTTCGTAATGGTTGTTGTTACGTTTCCATTTTTCTCTCTCTCTCTCTCTTTCTCTTTCACACTCTCTCTCTTTTCCTCGATACTTTCATCGACGTCATTCGCTCGAACAAAAATAGCTTCTTCAACCTTTCGATGTGATTTACAGGTGTGATTAAAAACGAGAAAAAGAGAGAGAGAGAGAGAGAGAGAGAGAGAGAAGGATAGCACGTCAATTAACGACAACGAAGAGTGCGTCTTACCTTTTCTCACTTTTACAAATCTCTCTCTTTTTCTCTCTTTCTCTTTTTCTCGCCCTCTTTCGACAAATTTTATAGACGTCATTCATACCCCGGTTATCGTTCCTTCGATATATTATTTCGTGACTAATCTCACAATTATCATTTAACATAGAAACGTTCGAAGCTCGTTATGTGATTCGAAAAGACGTACACGCGTTGCAACACACAAAGGAAAAATTTATGGTAATGACGTTACAATCTTTTATCTAATGAAAACAAGAGAGGAAGAAAGTTTTGCAGAAAAATAGAAAACGAGAAAAGAAAAGAAAAAAAAAGAAAAAAAAAAAAAAAAAAAAAAAAGAAAAAAAGAAACAAGCGAAGAAAACGGAAAAGAAAGAGAGAAAGAAAGAAAGAAAAAAAGGTAGGTCAAGAACGAAATAGAAAATTTGTATCACCAATAATCAATGTAAATTCTAAGGATACATCGGGGGAGATAGAACGTGAACTGGCACTCGTTTATCATTTTCGCAGTCAAGGTACTTATATACGCAAATAAATTCACATAAATTCGCATCACGATATATAATCCCTATTATGTGAGTTATAATAGTTCACTGACACATTCAAAGAAATTTACATGGTCATTTATACGTGTGCGTAAATCAATCGATCATTCATGAACGTCCCTCTTTTTCTTCCATCTTCTTTTAATCCGAATAATACACACACACACACACACACACACATTCTCTCTCTCTCTCTCTTTTCTGTTCTCACGATACGTGTATCGTCCATCTCTTTTTCCCTCGACCATGGTCAAGAGCGCTTGACCTTGGCCTCCAGACTATAAAAGTATAGTCGGTTCATTCGTCAGATAACACTTAAAATATTACAATTATAATATATATATTTTCAATTTTCACGTTATAATCGACAATTAATATATTTCTAATCGCATATTTCTATTTCCTATTAGAAATCACGTCGAAAACACGAAGGATATGTCATTAATATTTTTACAACTATACATAATCTATACAAATATTTATTTCATTTATATTTGACAACATTATTAAAAAAAAAAAATATAATGGTTAAAAAAATTAAACGATTAGACAACAAATATGATCGATACTATTGTTAATGATGTTATTAATGATGGTCTTCGTGTATTGACAAATTCGTCGACTTTCTTTTTAAATATTTCACCGTATATCTATCATAACTCATTTCGATAATGATAGATTTAAAACGAGACAAGCACTATTTCCAAATTTTTTAATTAAATAAATCGAGAGAGAGAGAGAGAGAGAGAGAGAGAGAGAGAGAGAGAGAGAGATAGAGGAAAGGCAGGATCTTTCTTTAGAAAATTTTTAAATCCTCCATTCATTTTTTATTTTTCTTCTCTTTGAGTCTTTTCTTTTTCAAAAATCATCGAGCTTTCATTTGATTTAATTTTTTTTCAAAGATATGTCGGCCCTTGCATCAATATCTTACATAAAATGTAATAGATCCTATCTAAATTAAAATACAAGCGAAACGAGAGAACCTTTTTGAGACGGGCTTTTATTCTTTAACAAACGGTAATCAAAACGCTTGTAAAAAAAAAAAAAAAAAAAAGTCATGCACGCTGAGCATCGTTCTGCTTCGTTTCATCGAGGACCGCAAAAACGAAAAGTGATACGCCCTAACTTTAAATTAGACTTTTTGGTGGTCAACATAATTCAACTTTGTTTTTAAAGATGAATAGTAATGGAAATTCTTCTTCGATTATCGATCAAAATATCATCATTGAATGAGAAACGAATTAATCTAACAGGCTTTGTTTCGAAGATGAACGAAAGTATTACGTTCGGAAAAACCAATGATGATCATCGTCGATCGTGTCGATCGTATCTATTGCAACGTGACGATTTACACGATTGCATGAACGTGTAGGATCTAAGTGATAAATAAATTTAGGCTGAAAAAGTATCAGGTGGTACACATGTATATATATATATATATATATATATATATACGTATGAATAATTATACGTGTCTGTTTAATACATCGAATTCCAAGTCTTCTGAATCATTCTCCGCACGGTAGATGTGTACATGAGTCATGAGAAAATTGTAGGTGGAATCTGTGAAAATGTTCAAAGTTCATGTCAATATTTTAACGTTAATTAACTTAATAATATTATTTACAATCAAAAATCATTTTTATCATGATCCTTTTCGTGATAGATCGTATTACGTTCGTTCATGCTCGTTCACATTTCGTTTTTCTTACGAAGATCCAAAGAATTTATAAATATATTTAGATTTATATATATATATATATATATATATATATTTAGATTAATATATATATATATATATATATATATATATACATATTTGTTTGGAAAACAATAGTATGTTAAAAAAAAAAAATGAAGAAAAAGTCGGCTGACTCGGCTGACAGGTGTATTAGAATGCCGATGAAGTCATCGGCAATTTGATTAAGTAACGACGCTAGCTAGCATAACCGCCCCATTACACGGATCATTTTCTTTGGAGCAAGGCCTTTACTTCGATCGCTATTTATAATTTTCCATTGGTTTTACGATCCTCCTTTTCCTTCGAACGATCTCTCGCTTCGTCACACTTCTTTTATTTCTATTTTTTTCTTTCTCTCTCTCTCTCTCTCTCTCTCTCTCTCTCTCTCTCTCTCTCTCTCTCTCTCTCGAAAAAAAGAAAAATACACCTCCGAACACTTTTTGTAATCATCATGGAGAACGATAAACAAATGGGAAAGGAATTTGCATTGCACTTAACTGCACAGTTTCTCAAAGAGTGATTCATTTGCTAGAACCTTTACTTCTCTCTCTCTCTCTCTCTGTCTCCCTCTCTCTTGGTGATGCTGAAGCAAGTCGAAGACAAATAAAAAAATCTATACGGGTGGAGGATCTAGCATTTAAAAATGAGAACCAACAACAACAACAAAAAAAAGAAAAAGAAAAAGAAAAAGAAAAAAGAAAAAGAAGAAAAAACAGTAACCGACGCGTCTTTGAAAAGGTAATAAAAAGAACACGAACGCGCAAACGTTACGCGCGATTAAGTAATATTTATTATGCCAGATAATGTCTAATCGGTTTTGTAATTCTTCCTTGGATATTAATTATACTGTATATGTTATGCGTGTTATAATAAAAACATAATTGCAAACCACTTATTATGCTT
>NC_140814.1:5025000-5067500 GCF_050613455.1 Vespa mandarinia | reverse complement strand
CGATCGCTCGCAATTGAAGAAAATTTACGATACTTTCTCCTTTTTCTCCTTGTATATTGTACAAATATATTATAAAATTATTTATTACTACTGTAATAATTATTACCCAGTTTTTATAACTTTCAACAAGTTTACGATTTACGACGAAAGGTTACGATCAGTAATCCCTTCTTCAAGGACGAATTATTTCATTATCGCTAGGAGAGAGAGAGAGAGAGAGAGAGAGAGAGAGAGAGAGAAATAAAAACAACAAATTTGTATGAAAATGTTCTAACAAAAAAAAAAAAAAAAAAAAAAATATTTTCAAGATTTTTAATCGATTTTCATCATTTCGAAATCGACGGGAATCTTTATGTTATTACTTCTATTTTTTTTTTTTTTTCGAAACTCCAAAGACGCGTGACAATATTTACGGATATTAACTCTGATCTTATTTAAAATGCAGATTTATTTCTCTCGTGATTAACGAAAAAAAAGTTAGTGAAAGAAAGTGCACAAATGAACTAACTTGGAACTATGGCAGATAACTTTTTATCCTTGGAAGCTGAGAGAAATTGTGATATTCGTTTGGCATGTTAACCACCCATTAATCTTTGATCTTTCATCACACTGAATACGTCGTCCATTCTTCTTCTACGAATAACGTTGATAGGATGAATAGAAAATGAGCTTATATTGTGAACGAGGTAAAGAAAAAAAAAGAAAGAAAGAAAGAAAGAAAGAAAGAAAGAAAGAAAGAAAGAAAGAAAGAAAGAAAGAAAGAAAAAGAGAAAAAAGAATATAAATAAATAAATAAATAAATAAATAAACCAATCGATCAATTGATCAATTAATAAATAAATATATATATATATATATATATATATATATATATAAAATATTAACTATTCCCTGTTATTGAATTTACTAATAAAATGTTCTACGTTAATTGTTTCTCCATATTCGATGAAAACTTCTTATTCCCTCGTAAACAGAATTTCTTCGAAAAATAGTAAAAACAAATGCTTTCTCTTAATTAACAGTACTCTTAATAATCTCAAAATTACAAATTAATTTATAAATTATAAAATTATTAATTTATAATTATAAAATTATAAATTAATAATACGATAAAAGTATTGTTTTATTATGGCTTATAAGTTTAATTATGTTACAACGAAATGACTCGTTCAAAAAAAAAAAAAAAAAAAAAAAAACAAGAAAAAACAAGAAAAAAAAAGAAAAGAAAAAAGTAAATTAAAGCAACTTTAGCGATCTCTAATCGAATAGAGAAATCACGTGCGTGTGTTTCCAACAAAACATTTCAATTTGAATTAAAAAAAATCGATCAACTATAAAAATTTATACATATTTCTAATTTCCATATTTCTAATGTACAAATATATATATATATATATGCATATATATATTGTGTGTGTGTGTGTGTGTATTCTATCTCACAAAAATATGATCAATGTATCTGACGTTAACAAAGAAAATTTCGTTTTAAGTCTTTCACCAGCCGAAATTGATAAGGTAGAAAACTGCTCTTCCTATTTTCCATTGAATCCATAGTTTCGACTGAATAGATAATGGATTTAAACTGAATTTGCAGAAAAAAAAATCGTACATAGGTACAACGATAAATGCGTTGTAAAGAATGCTTTGAAAGCCATCGATTTTCTCTATCGTGAAATTGTATCTGATAAAACGTTTGAAAAGTTCTATATCCGATAACAATCCCGTACTATACCAAATAGTTCGTTCGTAAAAAAGAAAAATGATACAAAAAAAAAATAAACACATATATATATATATATATATATATATATATATATATATATATATATACATATATATGATTTTTTTCAAAATCTATTACAACGAGACAGACTTTGTAATTTAATTACTAAACGTGATATCAAATCGAATAACTTTTTATGAATCTTTTTCTTTTTCTCTATCTCTTGATTTTTATTTAAAAATATTATAACGTTAATATAAAAAAAAAAAAAAAAAAAAAAAAAAAGTGAAAGAAATTCTCTGAGGAATTAAAAAATCATTACCGTGACTATTGTTAAAGTACTATTTATCTCTGGATCCTTATCTCAATTCGAAAATGGCTTTCACGTCTTATCATTAATCTTTAAACGGTAATAGCAATTATCTCGAAGTAAAGGGAAATGAAAACGAAGAATATCTGATCTTTCTGAAACGTGATCTTCTAAAAGTTTTTCCACCCTTTTCATTTCAAAAATTGCGACAGATATTATTACTACAATTTTATCTTACTTTATATAATATAAACATTACGTGACGATAGCGTAATCACGTAGATAAATACATTTAATGTTAATATTTAAGGTAGCTTATTTATTAAGAGCATATGTATAAAAAAAAAAAAAAAAAAAAAAAATATAAACAAATGGAATATAAAATGAAGTCGTTGGAAATAATTAAATGTCGTCGATGTATTCATAGATATATATGTATGTGTGTTTATATATATATATATATCGTTCATTTTGTGGAGTACACAAAATGTCATTTTTTCTTTTTTTTCTTTTCAAAATACAAAGAGAAATATACTTGATAAAATTTCATTTCAATCTGATATAACTTACTAACGCACAATGATCGAAACGAGTTAATCTAATAACGAATCAATTAATGACTTTAATTTAAGCAGTTACGAGAAATACATTTAAACGATAACTTTGGTGTTATCGATCTCACATATAACTTAATATATTGGAATCGATGTATAATCGGTTTCGATGATAATTAATAATTTAATTTTACATTAACGCGATAATTTGTATATTTCGTTGATTATTTGTTTAAAAATTTATATCCGTATAATTATTGAACAATTAAAAAAGATAACGTAGCGCTAAAAGTAGAATATATCGAAATATACGTTCTGTATTTCTAATAAAGGCAAAGCTTATGATCACGTACAAATCTTTCTCCATTATCGAATAAGCTCGTTAGTAAATTTCGTTTCCAAGTTTTGCTATTTTAATTGGATCATTTCCAATCATACGACTATTATAAGATAGAAAATCTCTTTTCGCGTTTCATATATGTATATATCGAACATTTAAACGATAATTTTACATTTTATCATACGCGATCTAATATCGCATAAACGTTTATTAGAAAGTTATTTATAAAAAAAAAAAAAAAAAAAAAAAAAAAAAATACAAATTACATAATCGTCCATGGAAATTCTCTTTAAATTGTGCTTATCACAATTTTTGTTGTTGACATTGGAATTGAATGAAATTGATCCTATATCATCGGGTGTCATTGATAATTTTTAAGATGATACAATTGAATCCACGAAATACATAAAGAAAGTTAATTATTTAATGGATCTAAATTTTCTATCGAATGTCACGTTGTCAGTCCTAAAAGCTTTCTTTCGCAGAGATCATTATATTTTCAATAGTAATTAAGACGATCCATCTTGTCTTACTTCTCCCTTCCCCCCCCCCCGCTCCTCTACCTTTCTCATTAATAATAAATCTTTCTATTCTTGTTCAGGTGCATCAGTCGTATGACACATTTTCCTTTATCTCTTCCACCTCCTTCTCCTCCATCTTCTCTACCCTTTTTTGATTCTCCTCTTTTCCAAGGTTGACTCGAGCGCTCTTTAATCTCACGAAAATTCGAAACATTTTAGCGAAGATACGATGGGAACATTTCTCCTATTGCTAAGATTAATCGTAAATCAAAATGAAGTTACGAATTAACGACGACAAGATGATTGCAAATGGAATGAACAAAACGATTCGTAAATCTATTGAAAGATCTATGTATACATAGATCAGCACGTAAAACGAACTTTCCAATTGGGAAAGTCGATTGATAAGATTTATCGAGTATCCTTTATAAAAATTCAATTTGATAATGCTTATCGAACGATAAATCTTTCAAATGTCGAAAGGGAATGTCTAACTCGAGCTTCCTTCATGGAAATTTATAAAATAAAAAATTTTGGTTATATATATATATATATATATATATATATAATATAGTTATGGCGATATATTATTCCTCATGAAAATGCAAAACGTTTGCATCCCTTCTAATACGGAATAGATCCATAAGTTTTTAGATAGATCGATACTAGGCTTCTCCTTAGGTAGTATTACAATGCGAATAGAAAAAAGAAAAAAAAAAAAGAAAAAGAAAAAAAAATTAATCTAAAAAGTTTCAAGAAAGAGTAAGAGATATTTAAAATCATTCAAAAACATTTGGCCCATCCTATAATTATTTCATTAAATTATTACGGAATAATTGAAATAAATAATCATTACAATTGATTTTCATTCATTAATTGAGCCACATTCGCAAAGCCAAAAGATTAACTTCAATTTTAGAATTTTCTTTTTTTCTTTTTTTTCCCCTCTCTCTCTCTCTCTCTCTCTCTATAATAAAAAAGCATCTGATCGATCCTTAAACATTTGATATTTAAAATAAATTTTCTCGATAATTAATCTCAAAGAACAATAAGAAAAATTCGTTTGATATGAACGTCACAACGAATAACATACAATTTATATCTTTTTCATTCTTCATTTGAAATTAATTATAATCGATTTTAACAAATTAATGACTCTATTATAGTTAATAATCCTTCGCGTTAATCGTTCGTTCGGACCGTATGTAAAATATAATTAATTTAGTGAATAACGTTTCATGGAAAATATTCAATTTATCTAACGAATAAATTACACACGTGCTTATACGTCTTTAATCTTATTGGTTTAGTCTAGTTACACGTTTAGTATGTCTAGTTACATGCCCAATCTAATTACAGTTTGCTTTTCCTTCGAGAATCTAAACATCCAGGCTTCTATTTCTCATTTGACACGAGCATAGGACCATCATCATAGTGTTACGGTTCGATCTTCAGAAACAAGCACAACGAATCTTCCCTTATATTTCTCAATTCCCCTTATATTTCTTACGAACGATGTCGACGAATGACATCGTCTGCCGTAAATGGAACATCACTAAGGAAAAAGGGACCGAAAATGAGAGAGAAAATGACCATGATCGTTTCACTTTAGAAAATGGCTGTCTGATCGAAAGCTCTTCTCAAAAATTTCATTTTCAACGAAAATAAAAAAAAAAAAAAAACTCGTAATGATAAGGAACTACAAATAGATAAATTATATATAACATTATCGACTGACCTATTAAAGGAACGTCGACGAATTCATCTATGAATTGACAAATATATATATATATATATCTATTATATATTTATATAATAATCCCTTTATATATATAATATACTAACTTTAATATACTAACTATAATATACTAACTTTATATATATAATATACTAACGATTATATATTTTTTTAACAATTTTAATTTGATTTGTTTTCTTTCCCTATATTAATATTATCATCTATCGTAATCACGTGGAAACAATTACAAAGCAATATTTTTAATAAAAACCATTTCTCAATGTTGATATTTGTTTTATCAATTGAAGGAAGAGCAGCGTCGCATTGGAGTTGGCTGAAAAGTTCTTTAAAAAAAAAAAAAAGAAAAAAAAAAAAAATCACGTTAACAAATATGAATCATTTATCTCCGTTAGAATATTACTTCAATTATAATAATTACATTTCATTTTACTAAAGTAATACAATATATTCGTAAAGCTTAAGACATCCCTTTAGATGTTCAGAGAATTATCTTCTATAGCGAGAATTATCTTGGAATGTAATGAGAAAGAAAAAAAAAAAATTAACAAAAACAAATAGATTCTGCGACAACAAAAAGGCTATGTAAGATTCATTAAAAGACGAAGGTTGAATTCCTACGACTAACTTAAGAGAGAAAAAGAGAACGAGGAAAAAAAAAAAAAAAAGAAAGATCCTACAAAATGTGAATGTTCCAACGTGAATACGTATTTCAGCTTTTTCTTTTGAAAAATATCGTAATGATCGCAAAGAAAAAAAAAAAAAACAAAAAAAAAAAAAAGGTATTGTTTCGAATTTACGAGGGTTCCTTCGATCCTCGACTTCTCGCCTTCTCTTTTTCGATATCGTTCGCTTCAAGTGTCTTATCTTCATCCCTTTGTTTTCCCCCAAACGATACCAATTGGCTGATATATATCAAACGAATACGCAAAATGTAGTGATCGATATTTCATAATTTTCTCTTAGATTACAACGATGCCTGTTTATTTTTTTTTCCACCTTTTTTTTTTTTTTTTTTTTATCACTGAGACTTAACAAAAACTTTGCAAACGTTACAAGTACGAAGAATATTATAATTTTGCAGTGCTTCGTTTTTACTAAATGAAAAGAAAATAAAAAAGAAGATATATATATATATATATATACACTTCTTGCTTAACTTCTCGCGTAATTATGATTCTTGAATTTACGGATTTAAGTGTAATTAAATCTGTATGCTAATTCGTTTCTTTCTCTCTTACCGGGAAGAGAATTTTAACGTGTTACGTGGAAAATCGTGGTTTCTTATAAATTATTTAACGAAGTTGTAGTTCAGAATGGAGAAGAAGCGAGCGTATAAAAAAAAAAAAAACAAAAAACAAGAAAAAAAAAGAGAGAGAGAGAGAGAGCGAGAGACAGAAAAAAAGAGAGAAAAGAAACAAAAGCAAAAGGAAGAGAAAAAAAAATTCTAAGTTCTTGCAATGGTGGAACGACAAAGCTTTTCTACCTACAAAGAACTTCTTCGAGCATTAACCGGTAGATTTCACAGTAAATCCGCCGTAACGATGCAATCACGAGAGGAGTGAAAATAGACGATGAACTTTCATGAATTTTCTCTGCCTCTCTCTCTCTCTTTTCCTTTCCTATTCTCTATATTCTCCGCACTAAAATATGAATTAATCCTACGGTTATAAAGCTCAGAATGTCGAACCCCTTCGCACCATATAACTCTATCCTCTATTACACAAATATATATATATATACACACATATATATATATATATATATATTATACATATACGTATATATGTTATATATAAACGTTTCTAACCGTTTCTATCGTGTCCGGCAAAATCCATTCATTTTATTCGCGGCTTGAAAAGTTCGAGCTAGCCGAGTTAGAGACTGGACGAGCTTACAGCTACTAGACGAACAGCGTGGCTTTATTCACTCTCGCACACTCCCTTCTTTACCTACCTTCACCAACATCGCACTAACACTAATACTAACACTACCATTACTACAACTATTACAAACTAGCACTTTATCACCCTCGTCGTTCTGGAGAAACTTTTGCAATTAACGTCGTGACAGCTGGAGAATGTTAATTCCACGAAGTCACCAGTGACCATTGTGAATCGCGTGAGAATCCTCTTACGAGATCTCTCCTAGAAGATCACGGCCAAGACTGTTACTTCAAGAACGTTATACCTTTAACTTAGTTCTTTCTGTTTACCTTTTTTCTTTTTTCTTTTTTTTTTTTTCTTTTTCTCGTTTATTATTATTAAATTGTATCACCTACAGAGATAACCTTCCTCTATCGAGAACGTATTAGACGAAATTTTATTGTTATACAACAACGAAACAAATAATCGTAAAGTAACGCGTATTTACATAAAAAGAACTGTATACATAGATTAAAAAAAAATTATATATGTATATATATATATATATTTATATAATAATAATAATAATAATAAAATACGAGAGATTCGTGCTATTTCGAAGATTTGTAATATTTCGAAAAATTCGTCGCATTAAAATTTCCCTCTGTTACTTTTTATTAATCATTTCACGAAATTCAAATTAATAAAATAAAAATACAATGATACATAATAATAACAATATGATAAAATGATATATAATAATATATAATAATATTATGATATATATAATAATACGTATGAATATTTATTATTATATATCATACAATAATATATTATTATATAATATTGTCGTCAAATTATATCTCATATAATGACAAAAAAAAAAAAAAAAAAAAAAAATCGCTGTCGTACAAAAATTTCTTGATATTGTCTTCTATCAAAATTAAGTCTTTAAATTGTGTGTGTTATTTAATAATGCCTTATAATTTCAAATATCTAATCGTAAAATAATATCTGCTCATATCATAATTAATTACAAATATATGTAATATTATAAAAATTTATCATATTTCCCGTGAAAAAAACATTCTCATTAACATGAAATAATTGTAAGAAGTTATATATCATTGGATAACGAACATTTCTTTTCTTTTCTTTATTTTGTTTCTTCTTTTTTCTTTTTTTATTCGTTCACTTTCAACATTCATTTCCCGAAGCTATTATTCATTGCTTTTCGAAAACGATAGTCATGGCGATTTAAATCGTGGCCGACGATCGTGGTTAAATCGACGGTCCAGCTCTCCATTCGTGGTTTCACCATTATTATCGAAGCAATGTCCTCGAGGGAGAAAATGAACGATCGTTTAAAACGACGTACCAATGGATTTCGTTTCAATGTGAAATACCATCGTAAGAATCGTTCTTATATGTAACATTGAAGATGGAAAAAGTGTTTATTTTTCATTGTGCTCTAGTGGTATTACTTCCAGCGTCCTTTTTTTTTCTTTCTTCTTCTTTTTTTTTTTCTTCTTTTCTTTTTTTCTTTTTTACAAAGATACAAAGGAACTTCATATGTTCGTTGGACACAATGCAACGAGTATAATATCGGTGGTCCTCGTGAGTACGATACCTTCAAGTTCGTGTATAGATTCTAGAGGGATTCTAGGAAAAAGGAAAAAAAAAGAAAAAAAAAACGAATAAAAAGAGAACTTCTTTTGTACGAACGGCAGAGGTGACCAACCAATGGAACATGTATCGCGAATATCTCGAAGTACTGCACAGATTTATTGCGATATTCTTTGAATCTTTTCGAATATTTCCGTATGAATGAGATTTTCCTCGTTCTCACTCGAACACCAAGCTCCTACCATCCCATGACTTGGCTCCAAAAAAAAAAAAAAAAAAAGTTAAAAAAAAAAAAGAAAACGAAAGGGGAGAAAAAAAAAGAAGATTAAAAAATATCTAAGACTTATCGAACATACTTTGGCCTTTATTTCCCTTTCCCCTTCCCCCTCCCCTCCCCCTCCCCCTTCCGCGGCCCTTTTATACCTTTCATTATAATTCATTAATTATTACGAATAATCTACGATCCGAGATCGATCGAGAATAATTTGTCAGTTTTAAATTTCCACCTCGAGCATACTTGTTTAGCTTACAAGTCGAGTGAGAATAAAAGGGGTGGTGGTACCCTTCGGGAAGTAATTACAACGTTTCAAAGAAGAAAGTTAATATAGTTTCCCGTTAACTGGAAAGGCACGGTGGTATCGTTTGACACGACGGATGAAAGAAGCATAAAGACAATTCTTGGATAGAGAGAAATATCCTTCAGTAAGTTACTTCTCTTCTATAGAATGGAAAGAGAAAGAGAAAGCAGAAGAGAAAGGAGAAGTGTGAGAGAGAGAGAGAGAGAGAGAAAGAGAGAGGGAGAGAGAGAGAGAGAAAGAGAAAGAGAATCAGGAAGAGAGGAAGATACTCCATCGTAGAAGTTGTTACTACTGTGAGACACGACGAGTCAGCTGCACTCCTTCAACAGAGCACGGTCTCGCAGTATTGCAGGATCATTAATTGCTCCAGTTTCCTCCGTTTCCGAGCGATAAACAGAATGAACGAAACTAGAGAGATAGCTACGATAGAATAAAGAGAGAGAGAGAGAGAGAGAGAGAGAGAGAGAGAGAGAGAGAGAGAGAGAGAGAGAGAGAGAGAGAGAGAGAGATAATAAAAGAAATAACTACACGAGCGCTAAGAAAAGGATTTTCGAAAAAGAAAGAGAGCTTTCGTCTAAAAAGACTTCTCTAGTTATATTCGCTTGGATAGTATCCTATGACCCCGACTTCTTATAAACGAAATGCTACGAAAAAAAAAAGAAAAAGAAAGAGAGAGAGAGAGAGAGAGAGAGAGAGAGAGAGAGAGAGAGAGAGAGAGAGAGAGAGAGAGAAATAAAAACACCAAAAATATTCTCATAAAAATATCGTACACGACTGAAATTTCTTCCTACTCGATTAACGAAAACTTTTGAATTTTGTTCTACAATGCCAGCAACATATCTCGTTAAATGAATCGAAAAAAAAAAAATAAATAAATAAAATGGAAAAAGAAAAAACAAAAAGAAAAAAAAAAAGAGGGAAAAAAATGGAAAATTAGATATACGTTCGCAAGTTTTAGCATACGTTGCATTAAAACGTTGATCGTGTCCACGTTTCACGTTTATATTCTAACGAATCTAATGAAATCTCTCGTCAGTCTACGAACGTATCTCGTAACCTCCCCTTCCCCTCCCAACCCGCCCGTCCACCCTCCTCATCTTCTGACTTGGTAGAATTTCGAATTTACATTCATTTTTATATTCCAAACGCATCGGGGATTCGCTGCTTTCGTTAGTGCGATAAAATAGCTGCTATTTCGTTCGTTGCGTATATATATATATATATATGTATATCATTATTCTTCAACGAAATATCGGCGGAAATTTTCGAACGCGTATATCTAACTGGAATTAATTAAATAATTAGTTAATTGATTATATTAATTAATACGAAGTTCATTCTTTTATTTTATCCGTCTTCTTCTTTGTTCTCGACAACGACGAACATGGTGGACACGGTGTTAACGATTTCACAGGTGACCAACTAGAAGATTCATGACCAAATGACACGCAACATCGCGTGTTATACTATTTTCTTCTATTAACTCCCTTTCCGAAATATACTATTGATTGAGATACAGCTTTGTGGTCGTCGAAATTGAGAAGATCAATCTATTTGTATGTGTATACATATACAATTTATATATACTATCGAAAAACTATTAATCTCGCGAAAAGTATTAACTTATATCCCAGTATGCTATCTGTAGTCAAATCGATTTTATGTAAAAAAAAAAGAATATATATATTTATTATATATATATATATATATATATATATATATATATATATATAAATCTCTGTGTAATCCTTTTATATATATATATTTTTTTTTTCTTTTTTTTTTTGTTTTTTTAAAGTAATCAATTTCACTGCATATTAATATCCGTAGATCTATTTGCCGTATATCTCTCACGTTTTTAAAATAATGTCGAACTTAAATACGCTTTTGCGTATTAATCAATTTTATCAATTTTACGTTAGTAACGTTATAACGAAAGGACCGTTATTTCGAATTATTATTTTTAATACACATCCAGAGTATTAAACTCATTCGGGTAAATGTAAAAAAAATTTTGATTATTTTCTCTCTCTCTCTCTCTCTCTCTTTCTCTCTCTTTATTTATTTTTTTTTAATATTTATTTTATTTTTCCTAACCTCTGCAATGGTCGACGTCACGACGTTCGTTAAAAGTTAAAGAAATGTACAAAAGAAAATCTACGACAAAGAAAAAGAGAGGAGAGGGAGGGAGATAGGGGGGGGAGAGAGAGAGGGAAAGAAAGAGACAGAGAGAAATTACATTTCCTCATTTTCTTTCTTTTTTTTTTTTCTTATATTCTTTAGAATTAAAATCACGATACTGCCTATGACAAAAATTAAATGAGTTTTCTACAGTAAATTCCATTTTTAATTTCTAATTTCAAAGTAACGTGTATCTCAAATATATTCCATATAATGTTTAAAAACCCCTTAGAATATGTAATTTGTGCATTGTCAAGTGCATAGTATAATGCTAATTTGATAAATTGACTAAATATATTTACCATGGTTTGTTACCATATTTCCGTTTTATGATTACGTTTACTTTATACCTAGAAATTTCGAAGTAATATACGAACTAAAGCAAATTCCAATTGAAATTCCAATTGATTAAAGATTAAAGTACCAACTATTAATCCTCTAATAAACGTCATCAAATCAAATGCAATTCAAAAGTTAATTATATTAAAATACCAATTATTTCTTTGATTCCATTTACTCCATACGTGTATACGTATGAATATTATTAATCTTTACGTTCGACGTAAACAAAAAAAAGAAAAAAAAAGGAAAAAGAAAACACTGGAAACAATAAATAATAAATATTAAGAAGGAACGAACGATCGTTCGTTCCAAACTAAATGTAAAGATTTTGTTGAAGATGACAAAAAAAAAAAAATAAATAAAAAAAGAAAAGAAAAAGAAATAAAAAAAGAGAAATATAAAAAGAAGAAGTAAAGGAAGAAGTTGCGTTACGTACACGACACGTATAATGAAATTGGAATGCGTTCGTAACGCGTATTTACGCGAATCGTATCGAGTTCCTGTCACGTACCATTCTTGGTCGAGCAATAACGTCTCTGTCAGGATGCACGACCAACGATGGAATACTCAGCGATGTATTGCGCGCGCGATAACTCACGATACATTTCTAAGTGTGCACGAGCCCGTGTACACATGTTCGTCTATGTATATAAGTATATTCGTACCTCTGCTATATGTGGTCATGCGTTTAACTCCCATCCTTTGTATGTATCTGTGTCATGGAGGAAATATAGGTAATGTCGTCTACCTCATGCCTTTGATGCGTTCATCCGTTTACGGAATTTCCAGCTACCCAACTAAGGATTGCATCTAGGAATGCATGAACTATCTTAATCAATGAATTAACTATTAATCAAAGACGATCAAAGATGAATGTAATCCAGCTGTGAACATAAAAATTTTCATAGATTAATAAATTTTATATAATAATGTTAAGAATATATATATATATATATATATATATATATATATATATATATATATTTATATGCAGAATAATTAATAATAATTACTTACATTGGAAATGTAAGATGTTACATTTTGAGTAACTGTTAAAATTATATTTTGAGATATTCATCTCAATATACATATGTTAGAATAAAATCTATTTTTAAACTTTATTATAATCCAAGCTGTGAACAAATAAAGCTTTCAAGTATTAATAAATGCTATAT
Source organism: Vespa mandarinia (assembly GCF_050613455.1). Lineage (NCBI taxonomy): Eukaryota > Metazoa > Arthropoda > Insecta > Hymenoptera > Vespidae > Vespa > Vespa mandarinia. Next base: position 5,054,529 of record NC_140814.1, on the reverse strand, counting down.
AATAATGTTATTATATATTGTATATTTATATTGAACCTGTAATGAAAGAAAAAAAGAACTTTTAATGCATATTAAATAATTATGGCTTATATTGGATATATTCATCTCAATATATGTTGCAATAAAATCTACTTTTAAACTTTATTATAATCCAAACTGTGAACAGACAACGTTTTTATAGATTAATACATGTTATATAATAATGTCAAGAATATATATATATGGTGAGTATATGTGCATATATATATATATATATATATATATATATATATATATATATATATTAAACCTATAAAGAAAAAAAATAAATTGTAGTACATATTGAATAATTATTGCTTATATTGTAAATATTCATTTCAGTATATATTGTAATAAAATTTATTTTTTAATTTCATTATAATCCTAGCTGTGAACAAAAAAATTTATCAGAATTAGTACATGTTATAAAATAAGGTTAAGAGTATACATATATATATATATTGAAATTATAAAAAAAAAACGTGTAATTTAGTAGATATTAATTAATTACTGCTTATATTGAAAATCTTAATTTGCATGTATATCCAAATAAAATCTATATCCAAATCTAATTATGCAGCCAATCAGCCAGGTAGTACTTGCATTATATAATCTAAATGGGATGCAAGTAATACCGACCCAGGTCTCACCACGTGGAGGTTGCTGCATGTGGAGACCCATAAATTGTAGGATATAATAATTAATTGCTTTCAATAAATTATTAATTGTTGCTCTGTACTTAATAAAAAGGACAAAAAATATCTCCATTTCAAATAGAAGTTACATATTCTGAACATTACTATATTCTAATATCAAAAAAAAAAAGGTATTAATTATGTATACAATTAAAATATATTGACATTCCTATACTTTTTTTAATTTTACATATTTCTATGCTGTTACAGATTATTAACTGATAATTAAAACATAAATATTTTAAATTCTTAAACAATACTTCTGATTAATATCAAAGATATCTGAAAATGAAAAATGATTAACATAAAAATAATGAAAATATATAAAATATTTTTAATTAGAAGATAGACTTTATGAAATACCATTAATAGTCATTATTTTAAAATCTAAAGTTTAAAATTATAATTACAATACAAATAATAATGATAAGTTGTATCTCTTATCATCTAAAAGTTATTAAGAATATTATTAAGAACATTAAAACAAATTACAGAAAAATATAATAATAATGATATTAGAGATGAATTTATAACATATATATATATATATATATATATATATATATATATATATATATTATAACATATATATATATATATATATATATATATATATATATACGTATATATAATAGCAATCCAAATATTGTAATATTGATTGTCTTTATATATCAATAAAAATTTTTCATATATAAAAAAATTATTCAAAACTATATGGAAGGATTAAAATTTCTTTATCAAATTTACCTTATATATCACAAATATCCTTTACAGATAGAATGCATTACTCTTCATCAAGGAAAGATACTTTCAATGCAAAATTACTACGCCATTTAGCAAAAATTTGAATAATTACGTAAAAATTTAAGATCGATCCGGCCATTATTGCGTCTTCAAGATCAAACATAATATAATTATGTATATATATATATATACGTAATAATTACAGTCATGCAAACTCGATTTTTGTCTAATTACAATAGGAAAACAATTCGATCTACGCATTAATAATTAAAACGTTTAAAAATGAAGTAATTAATGCGTATTTATTGATAAGACGTACCTTAATTTTCGATCGTGACGAAGAGAAGGATCGCGCAGTTGCCAAGAGAGTCGTCAGAGAAGGGAGAGTTGAGTCCGCGAAATTGAAAACCAATCAAAAGCGAGAAACAATTTAAACGTTTTCATCAGTTCGTATTTGTATACAACGGCAACGTTTTACAATGATATATGAATATTACATTCGACCAATAGGAACAAGTCTTCATTATTATTATCCTGATTTTTATTTTTCTTCTTTTAATATTATCTCATTTGTTATTTCGATTGTATTATTTTGTTTATATTATTCGTAATATTATATTAAAATAATTAAACGTTGTAATTTTAATCGAATAAATAAAATTCATTTTACATTATTATCGTTAATTCTGATTGGCTATTAAATTTACGTTTAATTCTTCCTCCTCACCTCTCCAACACCGCTTTTCGATAGTTATCTGGTTCATTTCATGTCTCTTGCTATTAGATTTCGAGGTATGTATTATCGATAATCATTAATTAATTATATTGTTTAAACGTATTCCAACGATAAATACAAATGTTTTAGTATTCTATTATTCTAATTAGATAAGCGTGAAAACTTAATCCTAATTATTATATATATATTTGTATTATGTTTGGCCTTGATGCAATAATGGAAAGATCGATTTTTTTTTAATGTTTATTTTATTATTCGAATTTTGGCGTAAAGACGTACTATTTTCCATTGAGAACATCTTGTCTTCCTTCTCTGAAAAAGATCTGTGAAATATAAGATAAATTTCATGAAAGAAATTTAATCTTTCTTTCTCTCTCTCTCTGTGTGTGTGTGTGTGTGTGCACATATAGCTTGAATAATTTTTTTCATAAACTGAAGACTTTTATATGAAATCTAACCAAATGATATCATAATATTTGTATCACAGTTATATATATATATATATATATATATATATGTATATATAATAGTTTATGTATATAATAGTTAATAGTATAATAATTTTTAAGGCATGTATGTTAATAATTATTAAATGTTTTGCTTATTAATTGTTAAAGTTCATTAAATTTTGATATCTTCAATCATAAAGCTAATTAATATAGACTAATTAATTTTCTTTCAATTGGCATATATATATATATATTCTTATTTTCATGCAAATGTGTTTTATATTCTGATTCTCTCAAATGTAGTTATTACATTTTTGATTATCTCAAATGTAGTTATTACGTCCTTAATTTAAAATGAACGTAATCAGTTTATTACCTGCTATAACATAAGCTTAAGTTTTCCTTCATAAATTAGTTTTTTAACAATTTTTGTTAAAAAAAAAGAACTTCATTCAACTTGAAGTTCTTTATATATAGCACAACGTTCACATGATGAATTTATTGAATAATTTGTATTACTTGCATCTTTATTAGATTATATAATTCAAGTTAATGACTATTGAATTAAGTGGATATATAATTTAATTCTAAACTCTATATTTTCATGTGTTTCAATTATTTGTAAATTTATTCTTCAATCATAATGTTAGAGAGTGTAATCTTTAAAAAAAAAAATTGTATTTATTTAAAATTTAAATTTGATAAACAAAAATATCTACTTATTCTATTAATAACAAAATAGTTAAACAAGAGATTACATATAAAAACAATATTAACCAATATTTGTTAATTGTATTAATAATATCAGCTAAGAGATAGATTCAGATAGATAGAATTTTGTATTTATAAAGTATAAAAAGTTTAAAATACAAAATTGATAACATCGATCTTCATGCTATACACTTTATATATATATATATATATATATATATATATATATATATATATTAAGCATATTTATATATATATATATATATATATATATATATATATATGAGTAAGAAATAGGTTAACAAAACTACATTGTACGAAATTAGATGCTTAGGTAGAAAATTTTTCATGTTTCATATAGAACAAAAAGAAGTTTTCTTGAACAAAGAAATATTCCCGTAACTTTCTCATAAAAATATATATATATATATATATATATATATAGAAGAACTTTTCTCATGCCGTTTTAAATTAAATCATTCAAAAAAAAAGTTGGATTTTTTTTTTCTTTTTTTAATTTCCTAGATATTTCATTACAGCGTTCTTCTTTTCTTGATCTTCGTTATAATTTCACTTTCAACAAAGTAATTTGAAACATTCGTTTTATTAATAAAAAGGATTAATACGTTAGTAGAGAGAGGTTAGGTTCGTCAGAAAAATAATTTTCTTATGATTTTTCTTTTTTCTTTTTTTTTTTACATCTCCCCAGTGGTACATAGTTCCGTATTATCTCAATCCTTCTCGTAATAATTTAAATTAAAATAATGTAAAAGATATTGAGAGCGTCAAAAATCGATAATATATAGTCATTTATTCGAACGATTTAACATAATCGTAATACATTGAATTCAATCGAAAATTCGAAGAATAGATTATGTTATATTAGAATTTCATTATATTTAGTATATATATAGTATATATTTTACTATACTTTATTACTCAATATATATATATATTATATATACATAGTCAATTGTTTTTTGTGAAAGATAATAAAATTTCTTTTGTTTGTATTAATTTTATAGGATTATCAGCTAGCAGATACTTGATCAATTATTTGATTTTTCCATCGTTCAAACTTCATTGTTCCTTTCTCTTTCTCTCTCTCTCTCTCTCTCTCTCTCTCTCTCTCTCTCTCTCTCTCTCTCTCTCTGTCTCTCTCTCTCTCTCTCTTTCTCTCGTAATTCGATATCGATGATTCAAGGCTCGATAATAATGAAACGTGTAACAATTCATCAACACTATCGAAAGACATTTTTACATTTTTGTTTCTTTTTCTTTTTCTTTCTTTTTTTTTTTTTTTTTTTTATTTTTTACCTTTTATTTTTATCCTTTTTCCTCCTGTACTTGATGTTGCATCCTGTCAAGCTGACTGGACGAATTGCATTTTTCTTCCTGTTTTCCTTTTCTTTTTTTTTTCCTCTTTCTTTTTTATTTTCTTTTCCTGCCATAAAAAGTAAATATTATACTCGTCGTCCACAGGAGTGTGCTCGACTTTTTCGTTTTTCCTTCTGCCATTCCACTTACTTTTCATGTTTCATTCTCAAACTTGTTTCACATCGAAATGAAAAAACAAAAAAAAAAAAAAAAACAAGTGTTTAACTTTTCAACATTTCGACATTTACGAAAACGTTCACACACACGTTTCTTTTTCTTCTTACTCCTTTTTATTTATTTGTTTTTTCTTTTTCTTTTTTTTTTTTTTTTACATTTTTTATCGATTCAATGGCGACGCTTGTAAATTATCGTTCGTATCGATATGTTTGTTTGCTTTTGTAACTTGTCGATTTTTATAGGGCTTTGATTGAACAAACTTCGTAATTATTGTGACATCGAGATAAACTAGTGAAAAAAAAAAAAGAACTCGAGAGATATCTAATCTCACGATCGATCGATATTGAATTAACCAATAGCATTCGTTTTAACAAAGATTTATCATCAAATAATCTCACATCTTTTCTTTCGCAAGTATTCAACACGAAATGAAAAGTAAAATAATGAAAAATTCAATGAATTCATATGTTAAACAAATTCAAATATATTTGAAATAAATAAATGAATGCATTTCTATTACAATCATTGATATTTATAATAATCTTTTAAATTAAATCACTCACAATATAATATCACTCGTTCTACATTCAATATTTTATTTATTAATTTATTATTAGTTTCAATATTTAATTTCTATTTTATATTTTAATTTCTATTTATATATATATATACAAATATATATATATATATACAAATATATTATATATATATATATATATATATATTTGTAATTGTGATTGTTTTTTTGGCATTAAAGAAAAAAAAAAGTGATCATAAAAACAATACTCCCATTATATTCTATATTTTTCATTCTTTTCTTTTTCATGAATTAATCGTATGTTTCAGAATATTATATAAAACATCGTTTCGAGTTTGTAGTATACAGAGGTATCAATTATGCCACCCTCAGTTAGCAGAGGGTACGTGACACCCTTTAGCACCTCGTAACTGGAGATTGTAAGCAGAGAACCGAGGAAGCAAACTAACCAACGTCGTCAACCAACCCTACATGGTTTTAATCGCACGTCCTATGAAACGAACATTGGTGTCGCGCGTCATCTGCTACGGACAAATGTTAAGGTCAGATATATTAAACTATGAAACGAATGCAATTTCGTCTACCGTTACTACTTCATCTTTAATCGTCCATTTTCCTCACTTCGTAACGAGCTTGAGTGGACAGCTGTCCTTTCTAAATGAAGACGATTTGGATGTTATATTAACGAGCTTACTCTCTATCCCCTGTTATTATACTTTTCTTTATGGTTTATGCAAATTCGTGAATAATAGTTTTGCAAGAAATTGGCAATGTATACGACGAGACTTTTATTCACATTTATTTCATATATTTTTTTTTTTTTTTTTTGCAGTTATCTTAATGTGATACAAATTTTCAATTTAAAATTGTCATATTTTTAATTGATTTCTTTTATAATTAACACGTTGCATTGATATTTAACTTTTCATTATCGCACTTTCTATCGCAATATCGACGAAGTAATATAAAATTATAATTCTATCGAGATTGAACAATAATTTCTCCCTTCTTCGTTTTGTTTCCGTAAAACCATGAAAGAAATGAATGTCATGTGATGCGATAAAGCGAGATTAATGACATTCGAGAATAGGATAAAAGGATTGTCGATATCAAGAAAGAGTAACGAGAAAGTAAATGCGATTGACTAGAGTTTCAAAAGAATGACTTTATTAGAATATGTAATTCGATTTTATTTCTTTGAACGATAGTAAGATATCTTTCTTACGAATAAATTCTATTATAACCTAGCTTTTGTGGTTTATCTTGAATTCAAAGGAATTCAAAGGAGAATTGATATAAACAATTAAAAATTAAATATTTCAGATCTTCAAATATTATTATTATTATTATTATAAATTTAATTAAATACATTCATTCCCATTTTTCTTACAAATTATTAATTATTTCATATAATATTAATTGACAAAGCTTTCTAAAAGATATTTTAATCGATTCTAATATGAAATTAGAATTAGAATTATTATGAATAGAGAATAAATTTGATAAAAAGGCTAAATTTTGGATGAGAAGTTGACCTAGTAAAATTATTGATGTTCTACAATAATATTGGTCCGTCTAAAATTTTCTTCACGACATTAAGGCATTTTCAAAAGAGAGAGAGAGAGAGAAAGAGAGAGAGAGAGAGAGAGAGAGAGAGAGAGAGAGAGAGAGAGAGAAAGAGAGAGGGATATCAAAAGGTAACCGAGCAATCGATTTGAAGGCTATTGTTCACCACCTTTCTCTCGAAGCTTATATGACTTCAGTGACCTATGAACTACAAACGAGAAATGTGAGAATATTATATCGATATATAAGCTTATATAAGTATATACATTTCTCACGTGCGATCTAACAATCGAGTTAGTTTATAACAGAAATTTTTCAATTTGATAAAATTAGTAAAATAAACAAATAAGATATGCAAATTAAACTTCAATGTAGTTCGATTAATTGCAAAAGTATTTTCAATTAAACTTATCTTATATGTAAAGCTTAATTAATCAATCATTATTAAATCGATATTACTTACGATGGAATGCATATCGTAGAAGAAATGATAGACATTATGTCGAAAGTAATGTCGTATATTATGGGTTTTATCATGTTTTGTTACTCCTGGAGAATTCAATCGAAGTTTTTGTAATCGAAGTTTATCTAACCGAAAATAAAAAAAAAAAAGATCGTCCTATATTTCACGTAATCGAAAGAGTTTTTGTTTTCCCCATATCAAGATCTATGTTGATAATTTGAAATGATAGATGATTTGAAAATACTAAATATTTATGTTTCTAACCAGATTATAATAAATTCTTTAACAAAAAAAAAAAAGAAAAGAAAGAATAACAAATATTTCTCTTTAATAAAATCTTAGATACATAAAAATAATAATTAATGTTCTATAATTATATCATAATTGAAAAATCTATTACTAGGCTCATTAAATGTTCGTCATTACAACAATTTGTACGACAGTAATTAAATAACATAGAATTAATATTGTCTTATATTTATAATCTAATAACAAATGTGCATCTTAAAGAACAAAAAAAAAAACGAAAAGAAAAAAAAAGACCGGAATTAAATTCTTTGTACATGTGTGCACTGTTTTTGTGTGTAAAAATGCAACACCTTTTTCGTTGTCTAATGTCTCATCGAAAACAGATATTTTCTAAGAAATTATCTAGGTTAGTATGCCAGTTCACTTCTTAGAATTTATATAGCTTTTATATAGTTATATAGACAGTATTTTATGTAAGTATATAGGTACTGTTTTATATAGATATATAGATAGACGTGTCCGAAGATATATATCAACGTTTTCGTGGTTATTTTTTTATTTCCTATAGTATATTACTATATACATTCAATGTATTACTTCGCTGCATACATGTATCGTTTCAGTTTCTTTTTCTTTTTTTTTTTTTGTTTTTATTTTTTTTTTTTGTTTTTTTTTATTTTCGATTGGATCGAGCATTTCCGATCCAATTATTATTAAATTATGATACACGTTATTTCGATTGTAAATGACTTATTCTCTCTCTCTCTCTCTCTCTCTCTCTTTCTATATATATATATATATATATATATATATATAGATAGATAGATAAAAATTCGATAATGTATTATTTTTCTCAAATATTTATAATAGAGATGTATCTACGTATATAGAAATATACGTAAATACATAAATCCTTCGAATTATTTGATTTATTAATTATTCATTATTTCGCGCGTAATATAGAAAACATAAGAATGTCCATTTTATATTTTTACATTTTTAAAAAATTTTATTATTTTGTTAGAAAATCATTGTCTATATTTAAAATACGAATTAATTATATTTATCAAGCTTTTGTTATACTCATATATTTTTATTATATGTTTTTATTATTTTCAATTGTGATAAAATTAATATTTGAATTGACTTACGTTGTATACCAACGGTAGTGTTACAGATGTCACTTCGGTTCTTTGTTGATCATCTCATTATTATTTTGGACGTGATAACAAGTGTACACGGTATTACGACGCTCCGCATAATTATAGGTAATTAGCATATTTTTTTCTAACGTATATCCTTTTTCAATATATCAATCTATAGCTGAAAGTGCGATTTTAAAGAGGATACGTTCATAAGTCGAAACATCGTCGCGTTTAAAAGATATTCGTGAAAATAAATTGGAATTAATGCGTCGTACTTCTCTTTTTTTTTTTTTTCTTTTTTTCTATTTTCCAGCTTTATTTTCACAATATCGATACTTATCTCATTTTTTAACGATACTTCGTACGAATAATTTTGCATTAATAGTTGTGATCGATCGATATTTTGCATTATATTCGATTTTCATATATGATCATATATATTTATATATACATATATATATATACATGTGTATACCACATACACATATGTATATATTCCCTACACATACATACACACACACACAAACTTTTAATATTATCCTGTGCTAATATGATCATATATTTTTAAATTTCTAAAAATTTCATAAGCTAAAATAATATCACTTAGAAACCAATTTTATACGTGTATTTTCTCACTGTATATAGACAAGCATGTTCTTTGTTTCTTAATATATAGAATGAGACTTTTAATAGAGAGAGAGAGAGAGAGAAAGAGAGAGAGATAAGTAACATTCGGCATGGAATCGTGTAGTAATTTATTATATACTTCTGAGAAATTTATCGATCGAAAACAAAAGAAAGTCGAACAAAAGAAAGACATCTTTATATTCTTTATTCCGTATTTCATCAATTATAAATGGCAACTATTGAGAGAATGTTATTAGCTTCGATTAAGGCTCATAATCAAGAGCGTGAAACAATTGAAAGATCTGTATAGTCGTTTTAGCCATTAGATGTTTTAGAAAATATATTACGTAAAACTTTAACTTTATGCCGATGATGACGAGTACGACGAGGAACCGAAGAAGACCGAAAAGGACCGACGACGCTCGAAGAAGGCGAACAATGACGGTAACGACGACAGCGGCCGAAGATGGCCGACAGTTGTCGTAGTGTCGTCGTCGCCTTCGTTATTGGTCTTATTAAAATTTTATTTGATAAAAATAAAATGATAAATTTAATTAGCTTTACTTCAGAAACGTTTACTTCGAGTATACTCGAGTAAAATTAAATAGTAGATTATAAAAGAAATGAATTATTAATCTTATAATGTTTAAACATTTATATTAGGAATGAATCTGGATATAAGTGATTGATCGATTTTAATGAAGAAAATCTATGATATTATAGAGATAAAGATTTCCACGTGATAATGGCCTTTACAAGATTTTTTTTTTTTTTTTTTTTTTTAAATTGATTATAATATCGTTTAAGACAAGATCATAGAATATAAATAGTAATATAGATCATAATTTTAGGTTAAGAGATTTCAATAATATAATTTCTTATGAAATATATGTACTGAAGTATACTGCAGCTTGTTTGTTGTTTTTAAATGAATATTGCATTGTTTGATCGTTTCCTTTAATCGATTTTTTTTATTTACTTTTATATTTAACATTTCTTCGATTGAAATCGCGAGCAATGCGATTGGTAAAATCATTGTTCGTTTTCGAAATGTTTCTATTTTTTGAATTGTTTAAAAGAAAAATATTTCTTATAATTGAAAGTGCGAATTTACCTGATACAAAATTGTTCCTATGGATTTTCTTTATCAATGTATTTGAAGCTCTATCGATAAATCATTATTATATACGTAAATATTTTTCTTTTATCAGAATATTACTTCTCGTTCATCAAAAAGATACAAATTATTACGAAGATAATAATAATAAGATTAAGAAGATACTTTTCGTAATAAGAACCATGATCATTATTTTGATATAATGATCATTGATACGTCGTATTTAATTTCAGTATATTGATTAACGAAATATTTTCGAATTAGTATCGGAATGAAATATTAAAAAAGAAAAAAAAAAAAATAAAAAAAAAAGATGATTAAAGGGCTTCTTCCCTTTCGACGTTTAATCGATTGGATAGATCCATAGATTTTTATCTGATGCTAATTGATTCGGTTAATTTTTTCTCTCTTTTTCCTTCTTTTTTTTTTTTTTTATATATTTTAATTAAAGTAATTTATTATAAAGTAATTTCATTCAAGTAATATTAGAATCTTAGTTCGTTTATCACCGCACGCAGCGATGTCTAAGCGGTAAGACTTGGGGGTAATCGATATTAATTACGCTTAAAATCATCTATCGTAAAATGTAACGCAAGTATTATCAAATTAATGCTTGCGTTTAATTTCCATTAGAGTTCGCACGTTTTCAGATTTTTTTCTTCTTGTCCTTCTAATATATTTCTAATTATCAAGTGAAGGAATATGAATATCGATAATCATTATGATAAAATATATTTTATTTCGATAATTGAATATAAGTAAGATCGTAAGAATTAATTATAAAATATTTTTAATTGTATTAATATATAAGTTATGCAATAAACAAAATACTTATTATATTAGATATTAGATATAAAATGTTTTTTAATTCTAATATTAAAGAATTTTTGTTTGAAGAATATATGGAGCTTTGAATTATAAGAATAATTTATTCTATGACGTTCTATTCTCTAATTTCTAAATCTAATTTTAGAATATCCTTAGATATATGATTCAGTTGGTCGAGTATTTGTAAATTGTAAGTGAAATGAATGAATGAGATTTATGAATGAGATCTGTAAATGAGAGAAATAGATGAGATAAATGAATGGGATGTCTGAGTAAGATAAGAAAATGAAATGAATGATTGAAATAAGCGAATGACAGGGCTAATGAGATTTTCATACATTGCAATAATGTTTATTGTTTATGTTAACAACAATGTAGAATAATTACATTCGTATTATTTCATTTTTATGCATTAATCATATAACATACATTACTAAACAATATTTTAATATTAAATATAGTTCGTATTAAAACCATCGATATTAATCGATCAATTTTTTTTTTTTTTTGGAAATTACGAACGACATCATTGTCGTCATGTTTCGCAATAGTATTGTTTGAATTAATTTTTAACGTAATAATTTATTAATCAATATTTATTTAGAATTTCAAATAGAATTGAAAAGATTTCATTTCTATTGGAAGTTATAACAACGATAAAGCTTTTAGTGATAGTAATCTCATAAGGTATTCAATGGCAATGGTATCTAATGACTAATCGTATCGGAGTTTCGTGTAACCCGTTAACTAATTTTGAATGCGTCTATAGGGAAATCTAAAAGCTACGTTTAAATTGTTACTAATCAGAAGAAATGTGTGTTTTAAGATAATATATATTGTCTGATAAAAATTACATTGCTTACCATAGACAAATGTAAACTTCGCTATCACTAACACACCATCGTTATTACTATTATACCATTAAAGATATTCATCATTTCTGATTTTACGATAGTTCACGTTAACAATTAATATAAGCGTAATTCTTGATGAATGAACAATGTCTCGTTTTAAGAATGAAAGTTCAAAGGGAGACACATAGATTTTTGAAACTTTTGAAAGAGCTTTATTTTCTTTGAAAAAAAGATTTAAAAATGTCAAAAATTTTTACTCGTTTATCCTTATCGTTGCTTACATTTAATATCAAGAAAAACGAACGTTTGACTAACTGTAACGTTTATTTATTCATTCTTCTCTTTCATTCTAACGAGTATACCTCAAATTTCTCCCTTTCTAAACGTTTAAGATTAAACAATTAATAGTTTCGTTAATCTTATAATTATTTAAACGAATTATAGTGCACGCGATGAGTACAATAGATGTAAATATTTAAATAATTCCACAATCGATTAAATTATTCCGTAACGTTCGTAAAACGCTTTAAATATAAAATAATATCAATTTAATATTTTAAACGGAATTAAATTTTCTATTAAATAATTTATCTTTAGAATATTATAATCTGGGATATAATTTTTTCTTACTTTTTTAGGTTAGATATATTAATATTTTTCTTACGTATAAAACTTCTTATCGTTATTAATTAAGATTACATTAGATTGTTAGTTTATACATGAGAGATGTATAATCTATACATACTTCTATAGAAGTTATATAATATAATAGACGAATAGAGAGTATAGTATTTCTCTATTGCGCTTGTAGTTTATATTTTGTCCATATCCCATCGCTAAAGTCCATATATAGGTAAGAGCTAACTAGGTGATGAACAGCCTTAAGCTGTCTTTTGAATGTCGCGACGCGTCGTGAGTTTCTAATATACGTCATACCAATTATTAATAAAGGTAATGAACTTTCGTGTAATTAATTTGCCGGACTTATAGCGGTGAAAATCTCTCGCTACGTTAATTCGATATTTTTTCTCCGAGACATTTCAAAGATATAGAAAAGATTTTATTCCAACGTTAACGACTTTTCGATGATTCTTTTTTTTTCCTTTCTTTTTTTTTTTTTTTTTTTTCCATCCTTTTTTTCTTTAGAAATAAACATTCGTAATTCTGCGTTTCACCGTAGACAATTCTTGTTATATCGTAATTGATTTTATCTGAGAGCTAAAATCTTATACTCTTGAATGATGTAACGTTATATAATACAATAAATATACATCGAGGAAACTTTTAAATAATTTATATCTTAACGAACGTTGCTTCGTTAAAATTTCGCTAACGAATAAATTATTAAGATAACGAATAGCAATAAATCTTATCTATGATATAATCCATTTACAAAAGAGATATGGAAGGATGGATGGATAACGGAGAGAAGGAAAAAATAATTTTTATTTTTTTTTTTTTTTTTTTTTTTTTTTTATTTTTTTTTTGAGTAATCCCATGAGAATGTTAGACGATTCTCGACTAATTTCTTCATTCCAATCAAAGTGTCGATTTTGCGAATATAAAAGGGTAACAGAATGTTCGATAATCGGACAATACTCAATCACTATCAACTTTATCCTATCCGAGAATACTCCGGAGTATTCAGATATAGAGAAAGTAAGAAAGAAATGAAGAAAGAAAAAAAGGAATGAAGGAAAGGGATGGAGGGGGGAGGAAAAAAAAGGAAAGGAGAGTAGAGATGAATACAAAAAGAATATAATTAGAAATCGCCGAGAAGTGGAAAAGTCACAAGGGAGAGAGGATGATCCAATTGAAGAAAAATACATTGGAGAGAGAGTGAGAAAGAGAAACAGAGAGAGAGAGAGAGAGAGAGAGAGAGAGAGAGAGAGAGAGAGATAGAGAAAGAGAGAGAGATCCTCTCATCTTGGTTTAATTTCTTTATCGGATTTCTGCGGCATCTCGTACGAAATTACGTTCGCCAATTCTAGACGCGAGTTAGAAGTCGTCGAGATACGAGAAAAGAGGGAAAACAAAGAAAATGAAGGGTGGAGGAGGGTGAAAAGAAAAAGAAAAAAAAAAGGAGAAAACAAAAGAAAGGAAAGAAAAGGGATAAAAGAAAAAGAAAAATCATCGAAGAAGGTTAGTTTCGATACTCGTGATATCCTCCCATCTGATATTCCTAAAGTGAATCCTTCGTTTGCATATTTAACCGCAGGATCGAGAAATACCTTCATTAAAAGCATTACACGTTACTAAGAATCGACTACTGTTTGCGAGTTTCTCTCTCTCTCTCTCTCTCTCTCTCTCTATTTCTTTCTTTTTCACTATTATTCCTTTCTATTTCGTTTGTCCACCCTTTTCAGGAATTTTCCACTCTTGTTCTACTCTTCCTATGTATTACTGGGTCATGGCACAGTAAACTCTCTCCATCTCTCTCTCTCTCTCTTTCTCTCTCTCTTTCTCTCTCTCATGGTGCTATACGCGCACCCATGGCAACAGGTTGCCTAGCAACAGCGGAACGACTTCGTCCCTCTCACATTCACTGCTAGCAAAACTGTTGCTGCTACTCTCGAGATCAGCTTCTCTCTTCTTTTCTTTCTTCCTCTTTCCTTTTCTCTTCCTCTCTCTCTCTCTCTCTCGCTCTCTCTCTCTCTCTTTCTCTCTCTCTTTCTATATGTATATATATATATACATATATTTATCTCTTTCGTTCCGTTCTTTCCCACGCGTGTTGTTTTCGAACACAGATGTTGGTGAATATTTTTTCGATACGCACGATACGACCATCCATTCAGCAACACCTGCTGTTACCCCAAACGGATTTAACCTCGAGTCTTCCTTCTCTTTAGTCTTTTTTATAATCCCAAAGGACATTCGATATCAGGCAAAACGTATTAACGAAAGAATAGATTAAACAAACTTATCCGACATGATAACGACTTTTTGTTAAAACTCCTGTGAAAACTGTCTTTGGGAAACTTTGGAAAATTTGTTCATCTGCCGTCGCGATTAGGCCGCTCTACCCCCGTTTCTCCTTTTCTCTCCCCTCCCCTCTCCTCCCCTTTCCCTTCCACCCTGAAGAAAGTTTCATCGACTTTTTTATTTTCTTTTGTTTCTTTTTATTTCATTATTCTTTTTTTTTTTTCTTCCTATTTTATCTTTCTTTTTTTTTTTTTTTGTTTTTTTTCTCGATCCAAATCTGTCATCGAATCTTTCTATCGTTAAAAATACACTCTTTCTTTCGTACGTGTTGAGATTTTGGGCAAGAAAAAAGAAAAAGATTTAGATATAGCATCGAAGAATACGACGTGTATAGAGAATTTATATCCCTTTCTTTTTCTTCCCCCATTTTTTTATTTTTTTTTTTTTTTTTTTATTTTTTTATTTTTTTTTTTTTTTGATTCGAAAAATAAATTAAAATAAGATAAATCTTTATTTCTGTCGACATACCTTTAGTAGAAATAATATTGTGTCGTTCATTAAATTAATGAGCTTTATCGTTTGTCATAAAAAAAGAAAAAAAAAGAAAAAAAAGGAAAAAATTTATCTGAACATGATAATGTAAAGCTCGTATAAAAGTTTTCTCCTTGTTTTCCATCGTCCTTCGATCGGAACGAGAAGGTCATCTCAAGTCTACGTATCGTTAACTCGATATATCCTTGACGAGAAGATAGAAAGAGAAAGAGGATCGGAAGAAAACGACGTTAAGTTAGTCTCGCTCGGTTAACTTTCGTTGACTTCTGCTTTTTCATGGTAACGATAGTTCTCGCTCGATTTCTTCTCTTCAACTTTTTACCCTTTCTTCCTGGATCAACGGTAAGCGATCAACGGTAGTGATTTTTCATTGTAGTCTTTCATTTAAAATTCGATGCAAAATTTAGTCGAATTTCAATTTTTCTTCGTTCTTTTTTTTCCTCTCCTTTTTTTTCTCTTTTTTTTTCTAGTTTCCTCTATTTATTAGTTTTCGATAATAGATGTTGGAAAAAGCATAGAATCGATAAACGCAAGCGTCAGGATATGGAATAAGGAGCAGTCAGCTGGTAAATAACAGAGGTTGCCTTCTATATAAGGAAGTGCCATTTGCAAGTCACTAGTTTTTTTTTTTTTCTTTTTTTTTTTTTTTTTACTTTATCTGGCATTTACCGGTCCTTGTCAATGTCTCGTTGAAACTAGGTCTTGATGATGGCAAAGTGGCTGAAGCCTGAAGGGTTTCTGGTTTTGAGGAAGGAAATCGAATGGCCAAGTTTCTCTCTCTTTCTCTTTTTTTTTTTTTTTTTTTTTTTTTTATTTTTCTATATCTGTAGGCGAAAAATTTGAGAACGAAAGAAATATGAGAGATTGTAGGCGCAAAAAAAAAAAAGAACAAAAAACAATGTATCACAGGTTTTGTCCTGACACAAAGGTAAAAGTCCTGTTGAGAGTTTTTATCGATGATGATGGACGTACGAACGACGAGTGTCGATGGATTTTCAATCCAACAAGAATGTGTCGAAGTAATTTGTTCTTTTTTTCTTTTGAATCAATGATTTGTATGATAATTGTTACTCGATGCTTTTCGAAGATAAATAGTATGCTATGACTCCTTGGTTTTTTTTTTATTTTTTTATTTTTTTCCCCTTTAAAGAACAAAAATTGAAAGAAAGTGATATAACAAAAAAAAAAAAAAAAAAAAAAATGAAAAAAAAAGGAAAAAAAAAACTTAAGCGACGCGAAATTTAAAGGATATTAGGCATAAGTGACAGATCAACTATGATGCATGGAGTGCATTCGCTTTATCGTATAGCTACGTGATCCTTCGTACGTCATCATAAAAGCCAACGATAACCGTACAAGGCAATATATCCTGATATATATCGTGTACGTGCATCGACGTTTCATAAAGCATATATACATATACGCATAATGAGTGTTTCCCGTGTCTCTACATCGATTTTAGATCGTTAATCGAACGACTCGTTGGAATTTCTTGTTATAAGGAAAAAAAAATAAAAAAAAAAAAAAAATTAAACAATAACTTAGTAATTATATCGTATATATAATTAATCAAAGTAATGTCGCTTTCTTAAATTAAATTCAAATGAATACATTTTTAACTAGTTTTTATTTTTAATCACAATCAAATATCGACATGCATAGAAACGACATTACTTTCCGGTCCAGCTAATATATATATATATATATTGGATGTATGTATTCATTAAATTTTAATTTAAAAGACATCTTCGTTTATTTCGCGTTAGTACCATATAAATGAACATCGTCGTTTCATTTTCGGTAGAATGTTCTTTCTCTTTATCGATCTCCGATGATGTCGAAATAGCATATAACTAAACCTCTATATGCTATAGCTTGAACGTCTTAGAGATATAAACGAATATATTGGTTTGTGGCCTGTTATAGTATAGATCAATACGATATACAATGGCGTTCCATTTATTTCTGAAAGTTATTTCGTTATAGAGTTTATATTCAATGGTACACGATGACTATTTTCGTGGATTAATTTTCGTAAATTTTGACGTTTCCTTTATGATTGAAAAAAGTATTGATGAATTTATATTTAATTAAATATCAAATTATTCGATTAATTCTCTAAGTGTTCATATTGAAAAGAAAAATGATGGTATTAATAAAGGAAAATAAAAAATTTCCATAAACTTTGTTGTTAGTAACGCATACTAAACTCGACTTTCGTTCGATAAAATGTTATGAAAGCCATCTGATTGCTTAGTTCGTTAGTCCGTTTTGGCTCGCGTCTTATGCAAATCTAAAGTTATTTCTGCTTAGTCAACTAACTTTGAAATTACGTTTTAGAATCGTTTTAATTTAAATGATATTAGCAATCGAACGATTAAGTTTACATTCTTGTAGAAAATTAACATTCGATATCAAACGAATTCTTAATTCGTCAAAATTACGTATCTACGTATGGCCATTTCAATTCTAATCGAATGTAATTAATTAGAGAATGAAAAAATAGAAAAAAAAAAAAAAAAGAAAAAACAGAATGAAAAAAGAACGACTGTGTTAAATCTAAGGATAAAATTTTTATCATCGCTTGAGGACCTTTTTACATGGACAAAAGTCTTTTCGTTTACTTTGAAAATCTATCGAGATATACTAACACACGTGTTACTTGTATCCAGTTTACCAATTGATGCAACGATCAGATAGGAACAGTACGAAGGGTATTCGTAACGAAAACTCGTTAATTCGATTGAGGTTCTCCACGTTTTCGAAGCGTTGAAACGTGTCGAACGAAGAAATGACTTTAATCGAATTTTCGATAAGGCTTTCGAAGCTTAATTCGTTTAAATGGAGACAAGAAATTTGCAGGAATAGCTTCGAAAGATTTTTTTTTTCTTTTTTTTTTTTTTTTCTTTTTTTCTTTTTTTTTTTTAAGAAGGATTACCCACTTTTACGTCGTCAATTAGAACTTCTCATTATATCGTAAAATTGTGATGGAAAATATGAGTCGTACAGAACGGACCGAACGAATGAAAAAAATGTCACGTAGGCGTTTGTCAAGAGGCAACGTTTAAGAACGAGCAGAACAATAGCGTTTGCCAAAATTTAACCACTAATTAGAGAGAGAGAGAGAGAGAGAGAGAGAGAAAGAGAATGTGCAGAATCGTAAATCGTTGTTGATAGGATCGTTAATAGGACCAAAAGGAAGATATTAATTATTTTTTCGTTCAACTTGAAATCTGTCATATTAGGCCATTTCGAATTTTACAGCATGACATTGGATTTTAATTCTCGGCACGATATTCTTTATAAAATTTCAATGATTGAACGAACATTTGTAATTGGTCGATTGTCACTGGATATATTTTCTGATGAAATTTCTATTCTATTGGAAAAAAAAAAGAAAAAAAAAAGAAAAAATTTTTTTACGAGATGAAAAAGAAAATCGACGAATATTGATATTAATCGTATAAGATTTATTATAGTAAAATAAAATCAAATTGCTATTTCAAATACGATCTAACGTATATATTTGTTAATTTAAATAACGATCGATTATTGTCATGATTGATCTTTATACGTACCGTCTACGTATATGTATTTGTAAAATTTTTAATAACACTTTAGTAATATCTTTTTTATTCTTTTATATCGTATAACCCGTTTAAATAAGACGCGATATAGAAACGAAAGATCAATCATTTATTGAGATGCCATTTGGGATGTACCGTTAGTCTACATTTTTCCTCGATTCCATTTCCTCGATTCCATGGTCTTTGCATCGGAAAACTCGATACTACTATTCGAGAGTGTCAAGAGTTGAGTACGAATAAATACAATATTTTTCAAGGAATCTCTCTCTCTCTCTTTCTCTCTCTCTCTCTTTCTCGCACGAGTGCGCGTTCATATATCCGTGATTTCGATCGAAAAAACAATATTTCCAGTTGTATACGTACTATGGTCAAGGATTTCGAGTCGTTATAAAAATATCGATGAATCTTGTAGAAACAAACGTGCGCGAAGTTAATGTAAACAAAGATGAAAAAGTAATAACTTTTGAAATTAAAATCTAGATTGAAATATTTTTTTTTTATACTTTTAACATGTGGTCGTAAAAAATATTATCGATTGTGACCAATAACATTTGTATATATATATATATGTATGTATATATATATATATATATATATATATATATATATATATATATATATATATATATATACATTTGATGGGCATAATAGAAATTTGTCAAACGGACAGTCGACGATCGTTCTTCTTAGTCATATAAAAAATTTAAAACACGCGCCATTACACAAATCCATCCTCTCGATTTCCTTTTCCTAGTGAGATAACGCAACGCGCGCGCGTAGTGACGAATCGCCGAAAACGTATTAGTCTTCGCAATATGCACGAAAAAGGAAGGAGTAACGATAAATCTCCTTGACGTTCGGGATCCTCAACGAAACACATCGAGGACGGGTATGTCCTTTTCAAGGCTCATTTATCTCACGTTTTATACTACGTGAAAATCGTCGGACGTAAAAACTCAAATGCAATTGATAAATACAAAAATGTAAAAAAAAAAAAAAAAAAAAAAAAAAAACGTTTGACTTTATTATTTATCTATATATTATTAATTGCGTATGAGAATAATTCTTTTTCTTTCTTTTTTTTTTTTTTTTTTTCTTTTTCCTTAAATAAAGAAAAATATCTTTTTTTTCTTCCATCTATATCATGGCAAATACTTAATTCCTTTTCTTTTGTTTTCAAGATAAAAACTTCTTCGTTTTTAAATCACATTCATCATTATAATTTATTCCTTAGATAGATTAGACTATTCGATTGACCTAATTATTGTATGTATATATATATATATGCTTTTGTTCAAATAGCACGAAAGATATTATTTTCAAAGAATAATCTTTTTATCGATTAAATGATGATCAATAATTTATCATCATTATTTTTTCTTTCAAATTCGTCGTACTTTTCAAAATGAATCGAAGCAATTCGAAGGACAAAGATATCGAAGTTAACATGGTCGTCGGAGGTTATTGACCTCTCTGAGCCATCGAAATCATTTTTATCCAGTGCTCATGCATATGCAATCCAGTAATAGGCATATCGGCTAACGTTTGGGGTCCTCGACCCGTACAACGGCATTATCCTAACAAGAAACCTTTAGAAACCTCTTCTCTTTCTTTCTCTCCTCTCCTCTTTCTCTCTCTCTCTCTCTCTTGCCTTCTCTTTCCGTCTCTTTCCCTCTTTTTCTCTCTTCGTTCCTTTTACCCTCACCTGATCGAAACTCGAGTGGTCCTTTGCATCTGTAACTCTAACTCCGCTCATTGTCTTCAGAAATCAACGACCGCTCTTGAAAACGAGAAAGCCAGCATTCAGCAGTTTGTCAACGCGATGTACGTGGGGTTATTGCAAATCGATATAGAAAGGCTAAACTCTTTCTATGCCAATAGACAAAAGAACACGGTTACTGGGCATGCTCAAAATGTTTCGAGTAGATTTTCAAGTACATTCGCTTTCCTCTTCTCTCTCTCTTTCTCTCTCTCTTCCTCCCTCTCTTTCTTTCTCTCTCTTCTCTGTCTTTTTCATCGTCATCATCATCATCATCATCATCATCATCATCATCATCATCATCATCATCATCATCTTTTTCTTCTCCTTGTCTTCTCTTTCTCTCTCTCTCTCTCTCTCTCTCTTCCTTTTTCTCCACTTGATTACAACGAAGTACTTATTTCTTCTTTCATTCGTGAATTTTATACAGGCTTGACGAGTTCTTCTATACGAGTACAAGAGAGAGGGAGAGAGAGAGGGAGGGAGAGAAAGGCAGAGAGGTCGTTCCCTCGCTTTTTCAAGTACCTTTGCTTCGAACTTGCAACTATCTACTTACTTACTTCTTCCTTCCTTCCTTCCTTCCTTCCTTCCTTCCTTCCATCTCTTCTTCGATCTCTCTCTCTCTCTTTCTCTCTCTTTCTCACTTTCACTCCCTCTCCCTCTCTCTCTCTCTCTCTCTTTCTCTCTTTCGCTCGCTCGAAAGTTTTAGTCTCGAAGAAACAAAAAGAGAATAGCTCGCGAAAAGAGGCCGATAAATTATCGAGTTTAAGAAACCTACGGATCCCTCCTTTTCCTTCTTTTCCATTTCCCTTCTATTACAGAGACTTGACTTAACGATATTAATAGCACCGGTGGTCCCATTAATCTTTTCGGGCTGCCACAAAAACGAGGTACAACGTTACGCGCGGAAATACGTGCCGGACGTTCGGCTTACCGCTTCTGGATTTTGTCTTTTCCCCCATACTAAAGACATTAAAAAAGAGAACTTTGAAGTATTGCAACGGAGAAAATAGAGAGAGAGAGAGAGAGAGAGAGAGAGAGAGAGAGAGATGAGGGTTAAGCGGTAAATGATCGTAAAGAACACGACACGTTCTTCTTTATATTCTAAATTATTTATTCTATAATCGTAATACAGCATGGAACGTATTTTCCATAAATTTCTTATCGTAAGTTTTATGATTTACGCATTCTCCTAGTTCGTGCCTCTTTACGAGAAACCACGAAACAATGGAGAAGTTTCCAATCCAATGATTAAAACTTTTTCATTGAACTTACGTTAAAGAATTCAAAATATCTTTTTATCTTCCTCTTTTTTTCTCTCTCTCTCTCTCTCTCTCTTTTTCTCTCTCTCTCTCTCTCTCTATATATATCTATCTATCTATTTATCTATTTATATATCTCTATCTCTCTCTACGTCATAGAAACACTTTCGAGTATCATTCAAATATAAGCCGGCTCACGATCGTTTATTTGTGAGTAAGTAAACGGCACGTGCGCTTTCGAAATTCTCTGTTTGCCGGGTTTTGATAGACGAACGAGTCAATATCTACAATCCGAAGGATTTGCAAATGTATCGCGAATGGCAATATTCAAGCAAGCAATGTATCCTCCTTGTTCGTTTACTAGTCACAAGTACTACTACGGATAACACATAGAGTAATGTTCTTAGGAGGCTAACGCGTTCGTGATTAGAAATCGGACTATGGAGTATACTGGTTATACCATGAGTAAATAATGGATTCGGTAGTTTCTATAGAAGTTAGTAATACGTGCTACGAAGGTACTTAGAAATTTCTATATATGGTACGTCTATAGTAACATCCATTTGTACAAGTTTGGATAAGGATAGAAAGAGACAGTTGAAAAATGTCGTAGAACATTTCAAGTTTTATGTAAGTGTAAACTAAATATTTCCATGTGCAATCGTTTCACTCTTATTGTTTCTCTCTCTCTTTCTCTCTCTCTCTGTCTCTTTGTATCTATCTACCTATCTACCTATTTATCTCTCTCTTTAGCTCTATCTCTTAAACTTTTTCTTGAATCTTTGTATGCATGGATAAATATATAAACGCATATGTATATATATATATATACACATACACATACACAAACACACTATATCGAGATAGTAGCGACCTATTCGTAGTCTTAGAGTATCTTCAGCTAGGATATTTGCTACGAGAATTCTTATTCTTATAGCCTTCTTTTTCTTTTTATATCTTTCTCTCTATCTTTCTCTCGTTCTCTATCTTTCTCTCTCTCTCTCTCTATTTCTCTCTCTCTCTCTCTCTCTCTCTCTCTCTCTCTCTCTCTCTCTCTCTCTCTGTCTGTCTATCTCTTTCTCGCTTTTTTCTATCTCTTTTATCTTTATATTTTTGTTTCCTTATTTTCGCTCTTATCGACAAATTCTGAAACGTGAAAGTTCGAAAATTGCTGAACGCTCTTCGTACTCTTTTCTCTTAAGATCTTATCCTTTTTCTCATCCTTCTTTAATCGAAATGCGTTCTCCGTTTAGCAAGTGGCTTGCCAGCGAACACTTGGAAACGAGAAAAACGTGGATACTTTTCGATCGGAACGAAACGCACGATCATTTCCAGGGAATTATAGGCGATCTCTTGAAAATTTTTCAAGCACGTTTTCGTTGGATGATTCCACGTTGGATTTTTCTTCGTAATCGTTTTGATCAGATAAGTTACACGAGAAATTTTTTGAGTGAACGTCTTAAGAAGGAACGAAATAGAAAAAGAGGAAAAAAAAAGAAATAATCTATCGATCGTTCGTTTCGTATCGAATGCATTTTCCTTTTATTTTTATTATTTTTTCATTTTTCTTCTTCTTTTTCTTCCTTTTGCTTTTATTTATTTTTTCTCTTTTTTTTTCTTTTTTTTTTTCTTTTTTTTTTCTTTTTTTTTTTTTTTTATTTTAGTTTATAGCTGTAGTATGTCAAAACGCTCGAGTAACGCTGCTTCGAATTACCGTTTCGATATATTATAGAACATTTCGATCGATTCTGAATATACATATATAGCTTTAACGTTCCACTATATACATATTCCTGTCTCCTTTACGACATATTTGACTTTCTAAATCGTATGTCGCTACCCTCGACCTTCTACCTCTGACGATCGGTTCTACGGATATATATTTCCGTATACGGAGAAATTTAATGAGTTTTCGTTGATATAAAATTTCGAAAGAGAATTTTCGATTATGTCGATTCATTAAACGATTAATGATTACAAATAATTTTATTTTTGTATCTTAAAAGGGTATTAAAAGTATTTTAATTTCTTTAATAATCAATTAATAATTAACAATGAAAATATCGTTATGAAATCGATATGTCCGGGATGTAGTAAAGAATTGAAGCTCCTTTTTCGCTATATATATATATATATATATATATATATGAATAAAGGAATAGAAATACGCATTGTAATATAAATTCAGAAACAAATTGATTTATCCCAGAGGCATTTATGGAAAAAGTTCATTTTGTTTCGAGAAAGAAGCTTTGGAAAAATATCGTCGTTGAGCAGAAAAAGGTATCTTTCTATTCGAATTGGGTCTCTTCGTTTACGTTCTCGTAAACGTTTTCTTTTTCCTTCTCTCTCTTTCTTTTTTTTTTTTTTTTTTCTTCTTTTTCTTTTTTACGTGATAGAGGAGTAGAAAAGCAAAGGTTTCAAAGGAAAAGCCCCAAGAGCCGTTTGCATTGGGACGACAAGAGTGGGAAGAAGGACTACAATACTCGAATAAAGCACGTGCCGTTGTTTGGCGGACGAACGAAAGCCGAGAATCGAGGAAACAAGGAGCCAAGTGTGTTCGAGACGATTGTCCTCGGTAAGACAAGGAAAACCATTCTTTGCCTGTCCAGAACAGATTCCTAACAAGTTCCTTGTCTTCAATCGAACTACGATTTTGCAATTGCCATGAGGCCGTCAACTAAAACGTGAACGTATCTAAAGGGTTTGCCTCCACTTTCCTTACAATTTCAACGACTATGAGAAATGATTATGAAGCATTTCCATTCTGCGATACGATTTCTCTTTTCCACGTCAATTTAATATTAAATCGAATCTTCATTGTCATTTGTTTCGAAGAAACGTACGTAAATTAATACGAAATTAAATCCTACTTACTTCTTTCAACTTCAATTCTGTATTTCCTTTTTCCCTTTTATTTCTTTTCTTTTTTTTTTCCATTTTTTTCATTTTTTTTTTTTTTTTTCATCCTTACCAACTAATCCTCTCGCGTGATTTCTCTCTTTTTTTTTTTTTTTCTTTTTTTGATGAATGAAGAAAGAAATAAGAAATTTGTTCAAAGAACGACATATTAATGTGTATTCATTCGACTTGACAAAATATCTATTTACTTATTTTATATATATATATATATATTCGCGTAATTTATTTTCGATTTATGATATTACGAATTACGAGGAATAAATAAATGATTAAGAGTTTTCGATCAACGTTGAAATTTAATGAATAGTCGAACTATGATTTCGAAGCTTTGATATATGTCGATAAAATTTAAAAAGAGAAAAAGAAAGAGAAGAAGAGAGAGAGAGAGAGAGAGAAAGAGAGAAAAAGAGAAAGAGAAAGAGAGAAATATCGTTCGCGAGGGAAGCTTTCTCTGTCTTTCTTTCTCAAGGGTATCGTACACCTCGATCGTATCACGAGACCTTCCACTTTTTACACCCAACATCTCTGGTTTTACGACGGTCCAGCACTTCTCGAGGTCGATACCGACAACTATGTTTCTCTACGACGTCTTGGCACAAATGTCTTTAGGGCAACGTGCATGTTCGCTCGTTAAATTCTCGCTGGTCTAATGACGCGACATTAAAGATAGAAATGGAAAGAGAAAGACAAAAGAGAGAGACAGAGAGAGAGAGAGAGAGAGAGAGAGAGAGAGAGAGAGAGAGAGAGAAAGAGAGAGAGAGTGAGAGAGAAAGAGAGAAAGTCGGCAACACGTGCAAGAAATCAAAGTTGACACCGTAGTTTCTTATTTTACGATTCCAATAAGACATTTGACATTTCGAAGTGTCGAGTGGGATCACAGAAATAAAAAAAAAAAAAAAAAAAAAAGAAAAAGAAGAAGGAAAAGAAAGAAAAAAGAATAATAAACACGTGCGTTTACATTTTATTCGAAGTAAAGTTTTAAACGAGGAAACTTTTTTCACGGAATTATTCGAAAATCGATAATTAATTATATTATATATAATTAATTAATAAATCTGTTCTCTTCCGAATGAACAGGGGTATAAATGAGAATGTCTACACTTGCTTCGTGCCACGTAGCACAGCGTAGCTTGCAAGTTTCCTTCGAGGTTCAATGCGTACATAGTGTAACCTACGTGTATCCTGCAGTGCTTGCTATACATAGTGATATTCCTCTACGTTATTGCCTTCCTTTCTCTCTCTCTCTCTCTCTCTCTCTCTCTTTCTTTCTCTCTCTCTCTCTCTTTCTCTCTCTCTCTCTTTATCTATCTATCTATCTATCTATATATATATATGTGTGTGTGTGTGTATGTCTCTTCCTTGTATTCGATATCTTATGAATTACACGCTTCCGCGTTACTGCCAATACGAGACTTGATTACGAAATGCCTTGAGAAGGTAGGTCAACCGATGTTAGAATAAATCTTATGAAAGTAGAAAATCCTCCTTAATACTTTCGAAGAACTCGACGTATCTTGTGCGTAGAATATGTAAATATAAATATAAATATAAATAAAAGTATATATATATATATATTTTTTTTTTTTTTTTTTTTTTTTTTTTTCATGTGAATTTTTCCTCTCGAATAGTTTTCTTTTGATTGAACTCTCAAGGAGAAATATACTAAGAGTAATATTTATTATTATTCTTTGTCCTTAAAATCCTATTGTATCTAATTCGATGATCTCTAATTTTTGACTTTTTGTATTAGAAAATGATGTAATTCAAGGATAGGCTATCTCTGTGAATTCGTTTCTTGTGAAAATGTATATTAAGCAAAATAATTAACGTTTGAAACTTTTAATAATTACCATTTAATATCATTGACGTTTCGTTAATCTTCCTTCGTATCATTTTTCAATGATAAATCTCTCTCTCTCTCTCCCTCTCTCTCTCTCCCTCTCCCTCTCTCCCTCTCCCTCTCTTTCTTTTTTTTCTCACTTTAATGCTTGCTGAAATATGTATCGTGAAAACAGATAAGAGAAATAAAAAACAAAAAAGATAAGAAGAAGCGATTATCGGACTTATCTCTCTACGTATCCCTTCGAAATATCTATAAAAGGTATGCGAAGTTAGAAGTTAGAATGATACGAAACTAACATCGATATCGCGAACGAATTCTCTTAAATCCGATCGAGAACGAATAGAGGATAGTTCGTAAAAGGATATTTCTATGGCAGGAAAAGTTTACGTGCTTCTGCTTGTGTAATACGAAGTATTACCGAAGGACCGAAAAGAACGGAGGATAAAGGGAGGGAATACAAAAAGGAAAAAAAAAAAAAAGTAAAAATAAATAAATAGAAAATAAATAAATAAAAGTATAGGAAAAGGCAGAGAAAAAAAGTACAGGAAAAAAAAAAGAAAAGAAAAGAAAAAAAGAAAAAAAAAGAAAAAAAGAAAAATCTGCAAAATAAGTGGAATCGAGTAAGTATGGAAAAGGGGTCGGAATCGATGTAATAAAAAAGGAAATAAAAAACAAAAAGAAAAAGAGAGAGGGAAGAAAATAGACGAGAAAAAAGAAAGAAAGATAGAAAGAAATTCGTAGCTCCGTGCAAATCGATGTGCGCATTTCTTTGTACGCTTCTCTTCATCCTTTCTATTTTTCTATCTATCTATTTCTCTCTCTCTCTCTCTCTCTCTCTCTCTCTCTCTCTCCTTTTCAAAGCATAGAACGAAGCTTTGGCTGTTCTTCTTCTCCTTTGCGTTTCCGAACGCGCGAATCAGATTCCGAAGCGACGATAGTTTGCATAACGAAGCGTGGACCGAAGCGCGGAATACACGAACGATAAGCGAGTAAAAGTTGCGTCTATGTGTATGAATATATGTTTTGCCATCGATGTATATGTATCTATACGTGTTTGGGTGGATGTACAGGGAAGAGAGAACGAGAGTTTGTTACGAGATGGAATAGGAAAAATTCGATTTCGTGAGTAACATCGACTTCGTGATAAAGAATCGAACGGTCTATATAGTGATAGTAACGCATATAGGTAGAAAACGTAGTAACACGTAGTTCGCGAGGAAAAAAAAATTTTTTTCGTACGATTTGTGTTGCTCGTATTTCTTTTTCTTTTTCTTTTTCTTTTTTTTTTTTTTTTTGTTTTCTTTTCCTCTTTTCTCTCCTCTTTTTTTTCTTTTTTCTTCCTTTTTCCTTTGGAATTAATTTCTTTTTTTCTTTTTTTTTTTTTCGTCTTTTCTTTTTCCTTTATATATGTATATATATATTTTTGTATATTTTTTATATTATTTTATATATTTATATATTTATATATTTATATATTTATATATTTATATATTTATATATACATACATATATATATTTATATATATATATATATATATATATATATATATATAAAATATACATACGACTTATGAAGAGAAGATCGAGAAATATTGCGAGCGATTGCGAGAAAAAGAGAATTTTTGTAATTTAATTGGAAAAAGATAAAATAAAAAATAAAAAAAAAGAAATGGAAAAAAAAAAAAAAAAAAAGAAAAATGCTCACCGAGCACCGTAACAGTCTTTCATTTTATTTTTTTTGTTTTTTTCTTTTTTCTTTTTTTTTGTTTTATTTTTGAAACGATTTAGTTTCATTCATCGTTCGCGAAAGAATAGGAAGAAAGAAAAAGAAAAAAAAAAGAAGGAAAAAAAATAAAAAAATAAAAATAAAATAACGTAGAAAAATTACATGTCAACGGAATAAGGG
Organism: Vespa mandarinia; assembly: GCF_050613455.1. NCBI lineage: Eukaryota > Metazoa > Arthropoda > Insecta > Hymenoptera > Vespidae > Vespa > Vespa mandarinia. Next base: position 5,025,479 of record NC_140814.1, on the reverse strand, counting down.
AATTATTTTGTTCATTATAATAGTTTAAATTATACTTAGGAGAAGTTCAAGGAGGGTGAGTGGAAGGGTGGGGGAGAGGGTAAAGAAATAAAGGACAAGGTATTTTTGGAGTGGTAAATTTGGTAAGATAAATCTTGGATACTTCAGGGAACACGGATTTCATTCTTTTAACTTTCCCTTCTTAAGGAGTCGAAAAGAGGAAGGGTTCGTTAATGCGACGAGTGGAGAATAAGCTTGGAAAAGAAAAAGTTTGGACTAAAAGGGGGAAATAGAGGGAGGATATTCGATGGAAGGAATCTCTTGAAAATTGATTTTATATCAACTCCTTCTACCAGATGATGACGATACATACGTGTGTGTGTGTGTGTGTGTGTATATATATTTACTCTCTGAAGAGATCTGAAATTTCTAAGTACATAGATTGGTGTCGTAAAAGAAATTTTACGACATATCTATTGCATAAACGGAATCGTTAACGA
>NC_140814.1:4995000-5020000 GCF_050613455.1 Vespa mandarinia | reverse complement strand
ACAATGCAGTTAATCAAATCGTTATCCTAATGGCTTATCTTAATACAGATATTTCTCAAATTATATTCATTTACTATAACGTTCGCATTCCCGAATGAGATAATCGACAGCTCACTAACTTCACGTCAGTCATTGTGGAATATTCTCCGTTAAACGAGATCCAATTCCCAGTGAAATACATTTTGTTTCTTATCACGTATCATTTGGACAGTATCTATCGAGAGAATCTCAATCTTCATATTATGTCTAGAAAAGAAGAAGAAAAAAGGAGAAAAAAGAAAAAAAAGAAAGGAAAGAAAAACGAACGGACAAAGTTCATAAGAATTTGCGTGTTATAACCGCGAGGGAAATAAGTTTTACTTTTAAAAATTATCCTCGTAAATTTCTAAATAACGTAATAATCCCACGAGAACGAAGGGTAAAAATCCTTATAAACGTTTTAATAGCGATAATAACGATAGATCATCTGTTTAGATATAAATCGTAATAATAAATAAGAACGATGAAAAATGATAATGCGAATCGATCGTCGTGATTAATTCTGAATTCTAAATTGGATATGATTATATTGAAAAGTTTTGCTCGAATGAATTACCATAATAAATATACGGTAACATACAACGAGAGCTTAATAAATAATGTCATTAATAAGAAAAGAAAACATCGATTTGGATGATCACAACAAAATCCGACGAAATAAATTTCTGGGAAGGGAGGAGTCGTAGAAGAAGTGAAAAGTGGTGAAAAAGAAAAAGAAAAAGGGAAGAGAAAAAAGATTTTCTTTTGGAAAGGGGAAAAAATAATAACGTAAAAAAAAAAAAAAAAAAAAAAAAGAAAAAAAGAAAGAAGAAAAAGAAAAAGAGAAAAAGAAAACCAAAGAAAAATGTCAACAGTATCATAAATAAAAAGAGAATGAAAAAGAGGAAGTATAGAAGAAGAAGGAGAACAGAATCCTGGAGAAGACGTCGAAGGACGAACGAGAGAACGTCCGTCGCTTTTTCGCGGGGGACCTTTGCAGTGCGCAAGGGCGTTGGCGCTGATGACGGACGGGTAACTGGAAACGGCAGAGAGAGAGCGAGAGAGAGAGAGAAGAGAGAGAGAGAGAGAGAGAAGAGAGAAGAGAGAGAACGGGTGAGAGTTTTAAAGAGGGGAAAGGAGAAAAAGAGAGGGTGAGTGGAAGTAGGATGTGGCGCGTTGGAGAGCAGAGGGGGGTGCGCGGAAGGCGTCGAAGCTTCGCGCGAGGGTATGAGGAGGATCGACGAGTGAGAGAGGGAGAGAGAGAGAGAGTGAGAGAGAGGAAGGGATGCTTCGTAGAGGATAACGACGAGAGAGGGACGACGACGATGATGGTGGTGGTGGTGGTGGTGGTGGTGGTAGTGGGGTAGTAGTAGTAGTGGGTGGTGGTGGTAGTGGTGGTGGAAGAGGTGGTACAAGCAAAGACGAGTTCTCCCAGTCGCTCAGTCCGCGCCCCGAGACGCAATCGTACGCATGTTTATTTACTTGATCTCATCTCGTACGGACGACGAGATACTACGAGGTGTTTCCTTCTTACTATCTTATTATTATTATTATTATTATTATTGTTATTACTATCATTGTTGTTATTATTATTATTATTATTATTATTGTTATTATTATTATCATTATTATTATTATTATTATTATTTGTTATCATTATTATTACTATTATTATTATTATTGTTCATACAAATCTTTTCTATACTTCTCGATCAAAAATTCGTCGTTTTTTGTTTTCCTTAAAGAAAAGAATTTCGTTAACAGACGATCGAACGAGTCCTCGAACTTTGGAACTTCCCGCTTCCAATCTTCGTGGACGACGTTACTGAGAGAGAGAGAGAGAGAGAGAGAGAGAGAGAGAGAGAGAGAGAGAGAGAGAGAGAGAGAGAGAGAGAGAGTGAGAGAGAGAGTGAGAGAGAGAGAGAGAAAGAAAGAAAGAGAGAGTGAGAGAGAGAGAGAGAGAGAGAGCCGGTAAGGACTACACTTAGCGATCAACGTACTCTTCTATTCATCAATCGAACAATATGAACACATATTTTCTTTTTTCTATATCCTCGTATCTATCTATCTTCAGACGAAATTTTCTTTTTTCGTTTTTCTTTTTGTTTTTTCTGTTTTGTGTTTTGTGCTTTTTTCTTTTTTTTTTTCTTTTTCCTTCTCCTCTGTCAATTTTTATACGTATTATAAATAGATGCATACATATATATATTTAATAAAAGTGTGCGAATATTTAAGATAATTAATTAATCTGATACGTAGAAAAAGTTTCAGTGTTATTGAAGTGATCTTTGAAAAAAAAAAAAGAAAAAGAAAGGTTTCTATTTCGTTTTTGTGCCGTATATGTACATTGGACATATGTAAACGTTAACATCGGTTAAGTGACAAGAATGAGATCACCGTAGGGATGAGACCGAAGGGATAGATGGGAGGGTGTTTGGATTTGGGGACTTTTAATTACTTGAAATCTCATGGAATTCTCGAAAATTTCGATTAAATCTCGTAATCGTGTGAAAGATATCGTAAGCTCGTATTATCTTGATAAACTTTATTTTTCAATATGCATAAGTACATCTTGTAATTTCTAGTGTTAATTTATTTATTTATTTATCTATTATTATTCTCCTGTTTTTTTTTTTTTTTTGTTTTTCTTTTCCTTTCGTACGTCCTCAAACAAACCTTTTCTAGGTATATTGCGTCGTAAGTATAATATTTACATTAGAGCTAGTTAATGAACCTTCCGACGTATTTCACTTTAACTCGATCCATAGGCGTGTGTAGGTAGGAGGTATGACGCTAATTAAGCTTGTCGTTCGCGTTCTCCAAACCGACATCCGACTAACTAATAGGACGGATCGTGAGTCCTTTTACTCGGCCAGGGTGAAAACGAGATCCGTGACGTCTGTCGTTAGGTATGTCGATAGTATGGAGATAGTGATAGAGTGAAAAGAGATAAAGAGTAATAGAACGAGAGAGAGTGTGTGTGAGAGAGAGAGAGAGAGAGAGAGAGAGAGAGAGAGAGAGAAAGAGAGAGGATGTGTTCGTTCGAATGGCAACGGCGCGTTAATCAAAAATGACAGCGAGAATGAGAACACGTTATTATTTTCTTTTTCAATTTTTTTTTTTTTTTTTTTTTTTTTATATAATTTTTTTTCTGTTCTTTTTTTTTCCTTTCTTTCTTTCTTTCTTTCTTTCTTTCTTTCTTTCTTTCTTCTTTTAGTCACGTCGACATTGAACGAGTTTGACGCGACAGGATTAATGAAACTTCATTCTGTTTCGACGATTGCAAAATCATTCTATCGTGGCCACGTGTTTTATTATATTTCATGGATCCGTTTAACGTGTTTCGAGATCCCTTTTTATATTTGTTCTTACTAGTATTGCCACGAAGATATTGATCGATCGTGTTTGTTTGCTCCTTATAAATAAAATAGTAAGAGGAACATTTATTTTTATAGTACTCTCCTTGTTACCCGGCCGCATAACCGTAAATTTCTCGGACAACTTTCAAAGCTTAAGAGGAAGAAGCCCCGCGTCTATACGTTTACACGAGAATCCTCGAGAGAGTAAGTATGTAGAAGGAAAGAAATAGATAGAAGATAGTATTGGATGGGGGGGGAGCAAAAAAAAAAGTATATATATATATATACATACATGTGTATATATATATGTATATATACTTATTACACGGCTTTTCGTAATATTTTGAAAACGCGTTATTGCGTCTACATTTAATATCAGGAGCAATTTAACGTCGTTTAAATTAAACGCATATCTACGTACGAATCTATCTACGAAGCAATTATATATATATATATATATGCGTTTATGTATATAAGTCATATTAATCCTTTGAACGGCGAATACTCGTATCTTCTATCATTAAGTATCATTAAATTGATTTTTAAAATATCATAAATAGAATTAAAAGGCAATGCATGATTTAAGTGCAAAAAGAGTTTGAAGAAACTATTATTTTAATAGTTAAATTAATGACAAAATAGATATTAATTTGACCCTGAAATTCAAAATGTAAATACGTGTACGTTCTTATTATTACTACCATTACTACCACACTACTACTACTACTACTACTACTATTATTACTACTACTACTACTACTGCTACTACTAATATTACACCACTACTACTATTACTACTATTACACATTGATTAAGGTATTATGTAAACCTGTGTTCCTACTGTACAAAAGATTATATATATCCATCGCTTCGTTATCTTTGAGTACGAGCTTTAATACCCATCGTCCTGCCTATCAATCATAGCTTGATCCAGTCTCGAGTCTTTTCTCTACTCGTCAAGCATTAACTCATATCAACAAGCACACGCACGTATTTAATCGAGTCAATCTCTCCCTCGTCCTTTTCATTCCTCCTCGAAGAGAAACATTGACGTTCGTAGATCCTTAAAGTCTACCCCACCCGTGGTAATGCTCGAAGCGTACTAATTACTCTCGTATATTACTTATACCCTGACGTTTTCTCGTTAAAATTGATCGAATGTTAAAAAAAAAAAAAAAAAAAAAAAAAGGAAAAAAAAGAAAAGAAGAGATTTAAAATGAGAAATAAACAAAGAGCGTTTGAAGAAATTCAAAAAATACGGTATATGGGAAATGATCCTGGAAGAGGGGAAAAATAATGTAAACAAATATAGAAATAGAAAATTCGTCGGAGTCGGAGGAATGGAAAAATGAATGCAGGATAATTTTTCATCTCGTCTCGGATATGCCGCTAATTAATCCATGGCACATGACTAGAATCCGTGGACCTATGTTGGTTGTAATAATATCGTACATGTTTGCGGCGACGTTTGCTAAACGAAAAAAGTACATCGCACAAATATATATATATATATATATATATATGTGTGTAGGTATACGTGCGCACATTCGTAATTTTCTTTTTTTTCTCTTTTTTCCTTCCTCTCTGTTTCTCTCTCTCTCTCTCTTTCTCTCTCCCTCTCTCTTTATCAATTTTTTTCTACTTTTTTCCTTGTTTTGAAAGTTCGCTGATTAAGCTCCATAAAATTAAGAGATGGTTCTTGGACCGTGGAGTGCTTTATAGTTGACCGTGTATTTGACTGTAGAGTGCCGAATTATACGAGAGGAAAAGATAGAGAGAAAGAGAGAGACAGACAGACAGATAGATAAAAAGAAGAGAAAAATAAAATGAGAGAGAGAGAGAGAGAGAGAGAGAGAGAGAGAGAGAGAGAGAGAAAGAAAGAGATAAAGATGAATAGAAAAGAAAAACGACGGAACGTTTTGAGATACGCTCGAAGAGAAATTCGAGTGATGTCGATATAAATTTAAAAGATATCTTATCGATATTTTTTTTTGTTTTTTTTTCTTGGTTTTTTTTTTTTTTAATTTATTTATTTATTAATTTTTTTGATGTTTTTTTTTTTTTTTTTATCAATTTAATTATCCTATCCTCTTAGTGTTATTGGAAAATGACCAAGACGAATCTATTTTACCTTGCTTTATAATCGGATGCTTGAAATATTTCAATGGCATTGTTTAGCTCTTGACTCTTGGAGTTTCCTAAACTCCTTTCTAAGCGGGCTTTACTCCTATCTAACTTAACTTTGGTAAAGTCTTATCTTTCATCAAGCGTAAACAACGTTGCTAGTCATCCAATGATTTTAAATCCGGACGTCCCTTCCTTTAACCTATTATTCCAAGAATTTTAAGGAGATGCTTTCTATCTTTTAAAGGAGTCCGAGATTATGCAGGCACCAACGGCAATGCGAAACAAAGCAAACATCGCACGTTTGTTTACTGCACATGCCACGTAAACAAATTTTCGTGCAACGTACCAAACGTTTGAGTATGTGCATACATACACATACACATATATATACACACACACATATATATACATATATACATACGTACGTACGTAGTTACTTACATACATAACATTAGTGTACCTTCATTTTCAGATGCGTGCGCTCCCTTTATCTGACTAGCACGAAATTATACGCGTAACGTTCGATCTCTTGCACATTTACGATGCTCGCTGGCTCGCTTGAACACGCGATCCATAGAAATAGAGAGAACAAGAGTGAGAGAAAGAGAGAGAGAGAGAGAGAGAGAGAGAGAGAGAGAGAGGAGAGAAGGTGGAGGGCGGCGGAAGGGGAGAAGCGAGTATGCTATTAGTATGGAAGGATTGCCACTTTGTAGATTCTATTTGCTCGAGAAAGTCCATTTGCTAATTGGAGAAACCGTCCTCGGCATTTTCAAAATCGAATAATTAGATGACGCACTAGCGATTCGCGTTAATACACCGAGCTTTTCTCTGTTAATTGACCATATCCGCAACGCGTAAATGCTTATTAGCTATTACAGAGAAGAGATAGGAAAGGAGAAAGAGAGAGAGAGAGAGAGAGAGCGAAAGAGAGAGAGAGAGAGAGAGAGATGGAGAGGAAATGACGAGATTCTCAGTAGTTCGAAGAAAGGATGACTTAGGATATTCTACATGGGGATACTAAATTTCACGGAGACAATGTGATATTACGATCGAACCTGACGTAGATTAAGTTAATTTCTTGTCTTCCTCGGTATAATGTAATATAATATATGACGTTAGGCCTTGAAGGATGTATCTTGCGATGGAAATACGTACGTCTTTCGTGTTTTACCCGAATTATCTTGTCGATTAGGTTGGTCTGGTCTCTTTCATATTTCATCATTGATTAATTTTATAATGGTCTACTTTGTTTTCACCAATTAAACGGATGATTATGAAAATGGCTTATATGCATATACAATGTGTCCAAGAATAAGTGGGAAATATTTTAAAGATAATTTCAGCGATATGAAAAGTCATGTGGAAGATATGGTTGTATGAAATTTTTTTTGTTTTTTTATGCGCTAAAGTTATATTACCTTATTTATCTTCCCTCCCTCTACTCCCCCCCAAAAAAAATATATATTTTCTTTTTTATATGTTATTATAGTTGAGTGAGTTGGAAGAAATTTAATTTCAGATATATTATTAAGGGTATTATAAACCATACGTATTGATCGACGTGTGACACATAAGTGATTGATAAATGAAATTTTTTTGCTAATTTTATTTCTCCCCTTTTTTCTTCTTCTTTTTTTATTTCTTTTTTTTTTTCTTTTTTTTTCTTTTTTTTTTTTTTTTTTTTTACTTCATCAACTTTGATAATTATCGGGACGATGGAAGTATTTTGTTCGATGGATAAAAACGTGTGATGAAAATAATCTCCTTATATATATATATATATATATATCATATGAAAAGTATTAGTGCTCTCGGGAAAAGGATATTCGGTCCTAGGGTTCGTAAAAAAAAAAAATGCTTACTTTGGGGAAAAAGATCGAGTGTACTTTCGATCAAAGTCTCGATCGAAGTTTTTCGCCACGTAATGTTCGTTCCTTACTGCGCGTCCCTCAGCGCAAATTCGTAGCGTGTCAGCTTGAAGCGACGCTCTCTTGAAGGAAGGACAGAAAAGGGGAAGAGAGAATTCTTTCATCCTCGTGATTCTATCCTACTCTATTGGACGAGGGGAAAAAAGAAAGTAGAAAGAGCACGACAAATTATTATTGAAAAAGTTGCCAACCTTTCCTCTTCATTCTTTTTCTTCTATCGACAACGATAATTTGCAGTTGCCTAGCTTCAACCATAAATAACTCATTCCATTTTCTTTTCCCTTCGCTATTTATTCTGATTTTGTTGCTTTCACGAAGACTAACCTCTTTGATCTTTCTGCATTCATTCCATTTCCTTTACTTCTAAATATAACTCGTCGTCCTTATGCTTTAAGATTATTATATTTCAACTGTGTTTACTCTCATCTTCTTTCTTTCTTTCTTTCTTTTTTTTTCTTTTTCTATTTCATCGATTGTCTCTCTCTCTCTCTCTCTCTCTTTCTCTCTCTCTTTTTCGCTATCTCTTTTTCTCTCTCGATCGCCAACCTAATTAGATTTCTACGGTGAATCTTCGAAATTCTGAAAGCTCTTGCGATTCTTCGACAATTCGATAGCTTCTGAGAATCTTTTTTAGAAAAATAAAATTTCATGAAACATTCGCTATATGCGTATGATTGAGTGATAAAATGTGAGAAAAAAATGTTCCCTTTTGAAAAACATCTCGAATCATTGAAAATAACACGTTAGACACGTGTCAATTTGATTTCAATATTTGTGACATTTGATTTTAAAAATTTTAATATATGCTATCATATGTAAAGCAATTGAATTTGTTGGCTCGACGTTAGAATATATTTCATAATACTACGTAACATTGGATTTAAATGAACGAATTGCGTGTTTATGTTATTTTCATTATGAGATTCTTTTAATAAAATTAATCGAGTTAATTACGTCTTTAATGGGAATACATTCTATGAGATTAAGAGAAACATTTTGGATGTTTCTTCGATTCAGTAATGTAATCTTCTTTAGATTTGGGATTTTTAGCTTGTCAAATGATGGTACTTTCGCTTCTTACAGAAAGAAAGGTTACTGGCCGGGATCCCACGCGTTTCAAAAGAGTCCTTTAATCCCAGGGAAAAAACTAGTTTCAGATTGGCCACCCCGATGCGATGGCTTTGAAAAACATTTGGGTGTATGTTGAATTTGCTTTGTAGCAACGGAGAAAGAAAGAGAGAGAGAGAGGGAAAGAGAGAGAGAGAAGGAGAATAGAGTTGGTTGCCTTCAATCTCACTCAGTATAGGGCAAAGTTACGCCGTAAATCTCGTCTGCTATCTGAAAGATAATTTTCATGTGGATCAAGATAGTTGATATCGAAGTATAGGCATCTATGATCGAGAATAAAGTTATATTTTATCTATTAAATTATTTAATATCCACTGTCGGTCTGTGATAAATATCGATTTGATTTATATACGCATATACATCGATAATTTATGTGTATATATATATATATATATATATATCTACGCATACATATACCTATATGTATTATATAAAGAAAATCGATAATCTCTCTCTTTCGGCGAATAATATAATTGATGTGAATGTAGATGTACATGAGACATTTTTATCTCTTATATGTATAAACGCAATATGTTCGACGTTACTTCATATTTATTCATCACGTGCGTTGCGTTCTCTTATCAAAGGTAAGAGGAAAAAAATGCTTTTCCAATTTCACAGACTGGACTTGGTATCAGGGCGCCAAATCTTTTTTTCTGTGGTCCTTCGTAATTAAACTCTTGCAGCGAGTCGAGTTCATTAATCCCCCTTAATGAAACTCGTTTCATCCGGCCCGTTTCCAGATCGAATCGATCCGCGCGCCTCGAAGCGCTTTTCATTACTCTGACCTATAACTATGAGCTTCCATCTCGTGCGATTCTATTAAATTCCAACGATTTTTGGAAGTCTTGATTGTTAAAACATTGAGATGAACATTTCTGAACGTTTCCGAACTCCGATTATTAATTTTATCGAAATGAAGTTACGATATCTACAACTTTCTTTCTCCATCTCTCTCTTTCTCCCTCTCTCTCTCTCTCTCCTCCCCCCCCTCTCACTTTTTGTTTCTATTGCTTAAAAAATTAAGTAAGTACAAAATCGATCGAGAATTATGATCTAAATTATTAACCGGATCATAATTCAAGTCACGGAGAAAACTAATCTAAACTTTTCCCCCTGAAAATCTTTACGATCGTGTGAATCATCGGCAATTTTCTACTTAATCCACAGCTACTTCCTACCGTAAATCTTGATCGTTTTTGGGTCATAGTGGATTTCGTTTCTTTCTTTTGACCCTCTTCTTTTTTTTTTCTCCCTTCCTTCCTGCCTCTCTCTCTCTCTCTTTCTTCCATTCTTCGAGAGATCTTACGTATTCCATGCCGATGGAATATCTAAGATAATTTAACATTTTCTTCCATCATAGTTAAGATAGATAATCATGCTAGTTGTAATCAGTATGATTATTTTAAAATTCGTTATAGCATTAATAAAAAATGTCTCGCATAAAATGTCTACGTAAATACGCTCGGTAATATTGCCAACGTGTCTGTCTGTTTTAGAAAGCATAATGATAAAGCTGTAAGGTCGTAGACGCTATAACAACTTATCTAGATTTTCGCGGAAATTATTGAAAGAGAGAGAGAGAGAGAGAGAGAGAGAGAGAGAGAGAGAGAGAGAGAGAGCGAGAAAATAAAGAAAATATGAAAGAAATTGAAGAAGAAACTTACGTATGAAGCAGAGAAAATATTAAGTTGATCAATTTTTACAAAAGGAAAAGACTTTTCGTATTTACGATTTTGTTTTTCCATGAAGATGATTATTGTCGTTCTTATAGATCGTACATATATATATATGTATATATCGGTCAGTCCAAAAGTTCGTGCGCATTTTGCTACATACATACATGCTATACTAATGCGCACGACTGACCTAATGCATACGTATATACCTGTTTTTTATATTCAAAAATTCAACGATTAAATATTCACGATTATTTTCATTCTAAGATCAAATTGTGCTCGTTTGAATTCATTTAATTCTCATTTTTATCATTGTCTTTCATAATTCCTGTCTGAATAATTTTCTCCTTTAAATATCATAATCCTTAATACGTTGCATTAATAATGCAGAAGTCGTCGGTATGCTCCTTCGGGTGAAGGATGTTACCGGTTTAGGTTTGCTTCTATTTCAATTAATGCCCATTGATTTGACGATGCGAACACGCTCCTCCCAGTCATTACGTCGTATCATAATTTGCATGAAAATTCCCTAGCGATGCTCGTTATCCATGGGAGACAACGCGGTGATCGACGGAATACAGCTCGAGTGATACAGGACAGTTTGTTGGACGCGTATGGTTCTAACAGCCTTCATATAAATTGATCATTATAGATACCGTGTCTTCTATTTTCTCTGTGTCGTCAACCTCTACTACTAATCTATTGCATTTTAATTCCTCGGGAAGATCCTATTAAAAGTCAAACGATTTTTCCGATATTTACGATAAACGATAAAAACTTGATGAGCATCGTGAAAGTTGCCGATATTAAAATATGTTTTATAGTTTTATTGTTATAACGAAAAGACGAGGGAGAGAGAATGGGGGGAGAGAAAGAGAGAGAGAGAGAGAGAGAGAGAGAGAGAATTAATAAATTATATGAAAAATATTATGCATATATCGTATAGATTTTTTTACGATCGGTCAAAAATTCAAATTCTATATTTCCTTTTCTTTACGCTATAAGGAATAAAACACGACTAAAGGATATAGGCTGATCATCCTTGTAGATCTTCAAGAGTGAGGCTATTCGACAAGATTGAAAGTTCTTTGGAAACCGAGAAAGTAGATAGTGGCAAGGTTCCAACCACCTATTAGTAGAAGGATCTATTAATCCTTATTTATTTCACGATTTCTCTTACTAGGCGAACTATCGATCTCTACTTCCTCTTTCGAAAGTTCCACAGTGAATTCTTAAAAGAAAAAAAAAAAAAAAAAAAAAAAAAAAAGTATTAAAGTTTGTGCTTCGTCTAAGTTTTTGAGAAAATAAACCGTGATCGAGATCTCGATTGTATCCAAAAAAAAAAAAAAAAAAAAAAAAAATCATTTACAACTTTTATTCTTGGCTCATCTCTCTGTTATCTTTAAATAATAGCCATTGTGTCTCCTTTGCGTCACTTTTGTGACGTCCCTTTTTTATTTCCAATCCCTTTTCTCTCGTGAAATAAAAGAGACGAAAGCTCATTTCTCAGGCTCCATTTATATATCCAATGTTTCGGATTAAATTACGATATCGTAGTTACCCTCAACAAGCTTCATGGATTGCTCACTTGACTCGTCGATCAGTCTTCCCAACCGACGGACGTGATTTATGAAATGGATCTTCCTACATCTTCAATCTAATAATAATAACATTACATTTCCACGAAGTCGATGAGTGAGATTAATAAATAATTAATCGAACGATAGAGTGTGTACTATAATTGCAGATAGTCTAGGCTCATGCAATCGATATGTATATATGTATGTATGTACGGATGTATGTATGTATGTATCTATGTATCTATTTACGTATCAACGTCATTTGTGCACGTCGATTAATTATTTATCCTACTACATTCATCCATTCACCGCTTCACTGCATTCGATACCAAATTACATGGGCTCTCGCATTTCTCCGTTAAGCGCTAATTTAACTTTGACACGCAAAACTTCGCTATTATTCTTTGCGTATTTATCAAAAAAAAAAAAAAAAAAAGAAAAAAGAAAAAAAAACAAATAAATATAAAAAGTAAATGAAATAACGTTTGCTATGCATTTTTTCTTTTTTTTTTTTTTTCTTGGTTTTCTTTTTTTTTCTTCTTCTTCTTCTTCTTCTTCGATGTCGTCTATAACAAATTTCATTTACGTATGCGTTTATATATATATTTATGTCACTATCGTATATACGAATGAAGAGATGAAAAATATTTTCATTGTACGACGATGTTATTGAAAAATGTCGTAAACTGAAAGTAAAAGAATCATTCAATTCACCGTATTCTCGGACGATAGATCGATCGATCCATCAAATTTAAGATTTATTCGTTCGATCCATAATTCGACTTTATTCTTACAGCCGTACGATCATATCTCGTCGAAGTTAAGGATGCCAAAGTCGTCGACTCGCCCTTCTTCTCGAAAGGGCTTTAAAGATTTAGAAGGATTTCAGATCGTAAACTTGCACGTACAAGAGAAACGCGTAAAGAGAAAAGAGAAAAGATTGAGAAAAGTGGATAAATGGAAAGAAAGAGAAAGAGAAAAAGAAATTCATCCTAGACCGCAGATTTTATTTTCCGTCATACAAATAAGCTTCCCTTAGTGTTTACTCATTTCTGGTAAATAAGTATCGTATCTCCTTTCTTTCTCTTCTTTCTTTCTTTCTTTTTTTCATTTTTCTTGTTTTCTTTCCTTCCGTTCAATTACAAGATTTATTTATAATTCTTCACGTTTTCCTGCCATTAGCGTTTTTTTTTTTTTTTTTTTTTTAAGTCGACGATGTTCCAAGGTTACTAAGGGTGTTAACTGTTTGACATTTGTAATCTTCGAAATAAAGAAGTATATTTCAATATATACATATTTACATACGTTGGATATTTTACGTATATTATCCATTTTTTTTTCTTTTCTTTTCTTTTCTTTTCCTTTTTTTTTTTTTTCCTTTTCTTATTTTATTCTTATTCCTTCATATCTCGTTAACGAATAGTAAACATGGGTGTACTCTCGTTAAAATATTTCATAAAATATTTTCCTGCGAATCCGGGATGTTTAAGTTTTGGTTTAGGATGTCAGAGGGAAAAAGAGAAGGAAAGAAAAATAAAAAAAAAAAAAAAAAGAAAAAAGAAAAGAAGTGCAAAGACAAGAAGGACGTTAAAAGAACAACGCGAGAGATAATCTAGATGAGAGCAAAGGGAAAGGAAGAAAAATTCATTTTGTTCGGAGTTTTGAACGTTCGTTTGTAGTACAAAAGAAAATTAGAGTGCGAAGAATTAAAGGATCAGAAGGACTTGGCACTTCGACTGATCGCATTCTTAACTTACATAACGAGATAGAAGAAACGTAATTACGTACGATCCCTGTATAAATGCAAGACTTTTGTTAGTGTTTATAATATTCGTTAATTATTCGTTTGTAAACGTTGATCATTAAGAAATATCATTTTAAATATATAATCGTTGATGAGATACTTCTTTCGTTTAGCTCGTATAATTATGATATTTTCTTGTTGCAAATTGCAATGAGAATTTGATGGAATGATCGTGAAACTTTATAAATCCAAACAACTCGTTAAATCTTATTTATCGAATTCTGTACTTTTTTTTTTTTTTTTTTTTTTTTTTTTTTTTTTTAATTTTCATTAAAGCTTCGTATATACTTATATGTAGTCGATAAGATTACTATACCATGCTACTTTATTACGTACTTCAGATTATTAGAAATTACTTGTTATAACTGATTATGTGTACTTATAATTCCTTTTTTGTTTTCTCTCTCTCTCTCTCTCTCCTCTCTCTCTCTCTCTCTCTCTCTCTTTAACTTATAAGAGAGGTAGAAGGATTCAAAACGAAAAAAATGAAAAACGGAAAAAAGAAAAGAAAAAACAAAGAAAAAAAAATAAAAAAGAAAAGAAAAAAGAAAAAGAGAAAAGGGAACTCGTGTGTAAAGTACGAGCATAACGTAACGTAACAGGTGGTCCTCTTCGGCGTCGTTAAGTATGCTTTTACACGTTTTCTTCTCATCAGTGTGACAAGGATTTCCAAATGAATATTAGTAGTTAACAACGGGCACGATTTTCACCGTTCAATTTTTTTTTTTCTCGTTAACTTTTACGAGAAACACCTGTCAACAAACTAATTAATAGTATGATAATGGTGGGGTGGGGCGGGGAGGGGAGGGAAAGTGGGCAACTCGTTCAGAGAGATAAGAGAGAAGTTCAAACCACTCGACTTATAACTTTCTAAAGTTTTAATTTTTTTTTTCTTTTTTTTTCTTTTCTTTCTTTTTTTTCTCCCTAGTATTTTCCAAGTAATTAAGTAGAGAGTTAATTGGTTTTTTTTTTTTTTTTAGCAAAGTGGTAGAACAAAAAATACGCGCGTGCTTGCTTGTACATCTTTGTACATCCAAGGATTGTTATAATCCTGCAAAAATTTTAGGCCACTCACGATAACCCCCGGTGCAAATAATTGCACATTATCGCGGCCATCTCGATTCGATGATTTCTATTGTCGGTCGCAAAGCTGATACCCGCAATCCCATTCGTGAAAGGACAAGAGAAAGAGAGAGAGAGAAAGGGAGAGAGAGAGAGAGAGAAAGGGAGAGAGAAAGAGAGAGAGAGAGAGAGAGAGAGAAAGGGTTTGCACGAACAATTCCGTGGCTCATTGTTCGATAGCAATATCGACGCCGGAAAGGTTAGCCTTATGGTAGAGGAAATCCGAGTGGATATCTCTTATCGCACTCAAAACAGACCGTCTCAGTTTGAGTTCACACCCGGCGAACATTGTCGAAAAGAAAAAAAAGAAAAAAAAAAAAACTTCTCCCTATTCTCAACGAACGTTAAAACGCCATGTGTCTCGCGTTTAATGGAAAAAAAATCCAAAGTAATTTTTATAACCAATTGAAAAATTCAGATGTTGACTTATTTCGATATCAATCGAATGGTTTTTATTCTGTTAAAGTATTTCAATAATTTTCTATATTCGATTGAAAAGAAAGAAAGAAAGAACGAAAGAAAGAACGAAAGAACGAAAGAAAGAAAGAAAGAAAGAAGAAAGAAGAAGAAAGGAACGATCTCGTGTTCGATGATAAAGAAAAATGAGAGGAAAAAAAAAGAAAAAATAAAAAGAAAAGAGAGAGAGAGAGAGAGAGAAAAGAAAAAAGTATATAATATGTTTCGTAGTAGTGAACGTTGTGAGAAAAAGAGTAATTGATGTTTCGAAAGTGATTTAAACGATAGGTTCCGTTTACTTAGGACAATATTTTGTTAAGGGGTGTGGGGAGGGGGTAGGAAGATGGGGATTCTCTTGAAACATGATTGATCGTATAAGCTTGCATTTTGTTAAGTTGTTTCAAGTCACGTAATACCTACTTCAAGACTAGAGATGTGTCGTTGGATTTCGTCGATGTCAAAAGATCTTTAATAGCTATATAACTTCTGTTAGAAAATCGTGATTTAATCGAGATTTTATCACGTTAACATATAATATCTCTTTTGATTATTACGAAGGATGATTACTTTTTTTTTTTTTTTTATTATTATTTTTTAATTGCTATTATTATTTGTCATGTCATTGTTCCAATCAAGAGTACAAATGATTAGGATCAAATAATAAAGTTAATTACGTTCTGGCGATACGTTAAAGAATGGTACACATCGAAGGGGACAATAATCGATCTTGAGAAGAGAGTGTATACCTATCTACATGAAGTAGATAACTCGGGCAGAGGTGAGCAAAGTTTTAATTGTTATAAGCCTGATTAGAAGCGATTAAAGAGGGACCTCACCGTCCATAATTACGCTGCTAAACTAATGTCAGATGGCATTTTCTCACATGGGTATTCTCTGTAACATAAATACATAACTAGAATTTCCTTTTGACTACTTCGATGCAAAGTGCGGTACTAGAGTGAGAGTGAGAGAGAGAGAAGAAGAAGATATTACCAAACGTAAGTTAGACATCAAAACACCTTATTGTTCCATTTATTCATGCATACAGAATTCCGCTCCAGTTGGAATAAACGCTCTTGCACGTTGCTATGCGTAAAAGCCGACGCGGTTTATTCCATTACTCGGTAAAGCCAGACTTCTTCGTGAGATAACTATAAGCTCGTGCTGTTGATCCTAATTTTATTGTTATTGTTCGTTTATAAAAAGAATTAGGTTATTAGTATGGAAACGATTTTTCGTGAGGCAAGTTACGCGGATAGAAAGAAAAAAAAAAGAAATAAATAAAAATAAAAATAAAAATAAAATAAAATAAAATAATAAGGAACCGTGAGAGTGTTCAATATAAAGGGACACAATTTTGTGTTTGAACTTTCTTCTTTTTGTTTCATCTTTTCTATTCTTTTAATGAAGAAACACATATCTCAGATCTATTCAATTTATTCATTATTCATTCAACATTTTACATACATATATCTACACATATAGAGAAAGTTTCAGTCACAGAAATTTCATTTCGTAGTAAAGCAAAGCTTTAACGTCAAACTCAAAGCAATCCGATCGATATTCCTGTCTATATTTATGATTGAACACCCTAGTCGGAA
Source organism: Vespa mandarinia (assembly GCF_050613455.1). Classification (NCBI taxonomy): domain Eukaryota; kingdom Metazoa; phylum Arthropoda; class Insecta; order Hymenoptera; family Vespidae; genus Vespa; species Vespa mandarinia. Next base: position 5,003,198 of record NC_140814.1, on the reverse strand, counting down.
AATTGTATCAGCGAAGAAAATCACGAATGGTATATAGATATATAGATATGGATATAATATTACACAGGTATAAGATAGCATGGTTTGGTTTTTTGTATGTGATCGGAGGCGGGAGGGATTAGTAATGAGGGGTACGAGAGAGGCAAGGGTTTAAGAGGTGCAATAGATGGTAAGTATGTAAATGAGATGAAGCTCGTAAGGCTTTGCATCGTAAAGTTTAGAAGCTTTCCCCCTTCATGGTATCATTGTGTATTCCCATTAGACTCGAATCATTATTAGATTAGACGACTTAGAAATATATTGCGCGTGCAGAAAATAGTAACTGAAAAAAAAACATTAATCGCAACTCAACGAAAGAGAGAGACAAAGAGAGAGAGACAGAGAAAGGATAAACATTAATAGGTAAAAATTTTAAAGAAAATATCAGACAAATGCAGAGAGAGAGAGAGAGAGAGAGAGAGAGAGAGAGAGAGAGAGAGAAAGTAAAATTATAAAATGAGATAAAGGTCGAAAGGCAAAGATTATTCGTGTACTTGTCCCACGAGAAATATGTTTTAACCTAAGCCGGATAATGTCGTACCATATGTCGTTCCTCGTGGCACATCGTTCCAGGAGCACGAATTTTCGTCGAGAATGTATTGCAGTACTAACTGTGTAAGAGCCTTTCAATTCCTCTAGTTGCTCTAAGGAACATAGCCTATAGCAAAGTCTAACGAAGCATTTGAAATATGCCTCCCGTATTATATACCATTATAACTTGCCTTTCTTGTTTCTCTTTGATTAAAACTTCGTTTACTAGTTGAATTTTGGATAATTTCATATTCAAAGATGAGCCATCGTAAAATTATTCCATTTGCCAACAACAACAATAACAACAATTATCAATTCTAAATTCTCGATATCATTGTTAGAGATAAAGAATACCCTTACATCGAATCATTATCATTATTGTATTTTAATTAGAAAGAAAAAAAAGAAAAAAAAAAAATCATCTAAGTTCTATTATCTGTTATATGGTAAAATTACGTGAACGCCTTTTTTTTTTTTTTTTTTTTTTTTTCTTCTTGATAAAAATGAAAACCAAAATAGAAGATAAGGTTCAATCGATATCTATACTATATCCAAAAAGAAATTGGAACGATTCGTAGAATTTTTTCTTTTCATTTCTCTTTCTTCCTTTTTTCCTTATCTAAGAAACTTTTCATAAGATTATTCTCTGATAAACTGATAACAATATATACCTATTCGAAATCGTTCGATTCCCATGTTCATTGACCATAATCCAGAACGGCAATCACGCGTTACGCCGTTCCTGACATTTTATCGATACAATCGTAAACTATAAAGCGCAAAATCTGCAGAGTAAGAATCGAAAAATGCTGGTGGTAAGGGAAGTTTAGCAATAAATGTGAGAGGGGATGGGGCGGGATGGGATGAGGAGGGGGAAGGGTGGCTTGGGAAGGAGAAAAGGGTATGGAACGAGCACACGGGAATGGAAATAAAGTGGATCCGAGTAGTGGACTGAGGATGGTTGAGCGACGGGTGGAGGTGGGGAGGGGGTTAAGGGAAGAGAGAGTGGGGGGAGAGGGTGAGGGAGGGATAGAGAGAACGGATTGGACTATGCTTTGGCCTGTGAAGATCGATTCGCTGATATCGAAGGACGAGAGACGCAAATAAATAAAAGGAAAAAAGAAAGAAAGAAAGAAAGAAAGAAAGAAAGAAAGAAAAAAAAAATGAAAAGTTCCGCACGTACATACGTGTGTAGGTGCGACGTATGGTATCTATAAGCGTGTGTGCTGCACGTTCTCATATATTTCCTTACTCGAGACGTGAGTTACGTTTCTTTCAAAAGCCACGAACGGTAAACAGAAGCATTAAAAGCGGTTTCCTTGATCCTTCCTTCCTTTTTCTTTAGGTGATATTAGTCGGATAAAAGATAGTCGGCTTATTCGATCGTGGCCTCGTATACGAGCGAACAAGTGTAAAGATAAAAAAAAAAACGTTGGTAATAGATATGGAGTAAAAGAGAAAAAAGAAATTCTAACAATCGAAGAGGTCATATACAAAAAGAAAAAAGAAGGGAAAAAAAAAAAGAAAAGAAATATATTACTAACTACTATTAAAACTTTCGTATTTCGGTGAAAAGGTTAAAAGCATTCTGAAAATTCGATAAACGATTCGGATCGATCCGATCGATCGATCGATCGATTCAAGAATTGCATAGAACTGTTTTACATGCCGACATTACATGCTTGTTTATCTCACGAAAATGTTTACATCGGCATGGTAGCGTGAAAAATCTCGATTGGTGTTAATTCGCATTTTTAATCACATTGTGGTATTTTCGATAACAACATTCTCCATATTTCCAGAAATTGAGACGTGATATTTTTTCGTAACACGTATTTACATACATACATACATAGTTCTGTCCAATGTCACACGGTACATATATATATATATATATATATATATATATATATATATATATATATTTATATGTTTTGTAAAAGATGGTCGATCGTGGTAGCACGTTTCCGCTTGAATGGGAAAATTTAATTAAGTAAATGCAAATTGCACAGTCACGGAACGTAAGAAGAAAGTTAAATTCGTTAGGTAACTCGTATGTGTTCCTACGTAGAGTCTTACTACGTTATGGACGACGCCATTGGGTGTCGCCTGGTCGTTCGTGCAATCTCTGAAAATATTCTTACTTTCGCCCAAACGTAATATCGTTCTGTTCTTTACAACGAAATAACATTTTTAAAGCGCATGTAATCCGAGATCCAACACAAGATGCAAGACTTATTGCACGTACCTGTGCGATAGATAAGAGCGTGTTGTAATAAATATAAGAAATATATATATATATATATATAAAATATATAATATGATGTATATATATATATATATATATATATATATATATATATATATATATGTACTCTCTCTTTTTCTCGCTCTCGCTCTCGTTCTCGTTCTCACTCTTTCTCAATCTCAATCTCAAAAATAATTCACCGAAGGAAATTTTTCCAAGAGAATTCTGCCACGTGTAATAAGTTTTTCGCCGATAGCAAAAATGTTTTTCATTTTTCCATTCTTTCGCGTAAAGTAGAGCGCGATATTTTCTTTCTCTTATTTTCTAAGAATTGCACGCGAGAATAAAGATGAGATATCATACCTGTATTATGAATCTAAACTACGTTACCCGTAATAATATTATCTCGATGGTTTTGCTCTTTTCGAATGTATGATAAATTTAAATTATTTACTTTATGTTAATTATTTGAAACTCTATTGGATTTATACAGAAAAGCTAATCTTTAGTAATACCTTTCTGTATCTCTTTCTATCTTTCTCTTTCTCTCTCTCTCTCTCTCTCTTTCTCTCTCTCTCTCTCTCTCTCTCTCTCTCTCTTTCTTTCTCTATCTCTTCTTTATTTCTTTGATTTAAATAATATTTAAATATTTGTGATATTCAAGGATGATTTCTTTTAAATAATAATTGTTTATTTCTCGTAAAAAAAATAGAACACATATATAATAAAACAATAATATTAATAAATTGAACATAGACAATTTAAAATCCTTTCATCTTACAACATATGAATATTATTCGGGAACTTATAATATACAATAACTAAATAATATTGATATCATGCTTTTCTTTATGTAACATATATACATACATACATACATACATACATACACAAAACTATTAAAGGCAAATATAATTACACGAAATATCAATAGTTTAATTGCGATAACGCGTTATATGCATACATATTTTTCCTTTGTAAAGAAGATCATTGCTTTTACAATAATGTACATTTGTAACACACATATAAACTTCTGTTATTATTATTGTTGGAATTTTCAAGTATAGAAAAGTACATGGATAAGTGATATCAAACCTGTGGAATGTTACAGTTGTTTCTTTTTATCTCCTCATGTTTGCATAATATTTTTTAAAACGTATTCGTCTCGTAGCACGATTATGTCCGTATTGTTTTATTCGCTTTAATATATTCCCGCGGTTACATCTCAATAACAATTCTGAAAATAGGTAATGATAGAAAATAGGTTAATGCAGCCTTACGAGTTTTGATGATGATACGTAGTTAAAAGTTACGTTCTTTTTCTTATTTCTTATTTCTATCGTATTCTAGCACAATATGTTAAAAATCTTTTATAACATTTCGCATTAAATTAAAATTTATTCTTTTGAATAAACAATTAAAAGGAAGAGACAGATAGAAAGAGAGAGACAGAGACAGAGACAGAGAGAGACAGAGAAACATCAAGCAGAAAAAGGGAATTAGTAGCAATTAAGTTCAATGGAGCAGCTTAACGATGAACCGGGTGCGAGAACAGAACATTATTTTCATCTCAAATCCGCGAGAGAGAAAGACAAGAAAAGAAAAAAAAAAAAAAAAAAAAGAGTGATATAGGGAAAGGATGTTTCCCAGTCGTATATAGAACAAAATTGCGTTCACGAAATTATAAAATACATCTGTTTGAAAAAGCATTCCTCTTTTCTTTTACTTTTCTTTTCTTTTCTTTTCTTTTTTTTTTCTCTTCCTTTCTTTCTTTTTTATCATTCGCAGAAAAATTTTTCGTAACAAGATTAGAATGTTTTCGGGAAGAATTTTTGAAAAGTAGACAAACAAAATCGGGGAAAAATCGAAATGTCACGTCGTTCATTCGTTCGTTCGTTCGTTCGTTCGTTCGTTCGTTCGTTCGTTTATTACCGACAATCGGAAAATCGTTTTTGTCATCGTACGAATCTGCATTCTTCAAATCACCGTAACCGCAACTAATTTCGAATTTCCGATAAACGAGATTACGTAGGAACGTTCCGGAACGATAAAGCAGACCACTTTGAAAAGCCACAGTTTGGTTATAGCACACGTATTACTTATCGTTACATTTAGATATTATATAGTAACGCATTTCGTCGATGTAATCCACGTTAATTTTCTATCATTATGAAATAACTTCGTTTCTAATTTATTATCTTCATAGAAGATATATATATATATTAGACTATTATTAGAAACATAATAATTAATAATATATCATGTAGTTGATAGTATCTATGCAGGAGAGAGAGAGAGAGAGAGAGAGAGAGAGAGAGAGAGAGAGAGAGAGAGAGAGAGAGAGAGAGAATATAAAGGAATAAAACACTTATTGCATATAATAAAAATCATTGCGTATAATAATGAAACTAATGATTTTGTTTAAATCTTGAAAAGTTTCGATATCGTGTTTATAATAGAGATACGATAAATAGAATGTTTTTTTTTTTTTTTATGAATATACGTGAAACACATTAGACGATTTATAATTTACAATTACAATGGAAATAAAATCCATTTCTCCATTCTATTTCTTTTTTTTAAAGAATATCGTCGTCGTACTACTACAAGTAGCAATGATAAAAGAGTTACTTAATTTGATTCGTAAAATTCAAACGTTAAAAAAGCTTGACTAATACGTACTTACATGTATATAATACATAAATACGTTATGTGTGTATGTGATACAATCTATGTGTTTACTATGTCGATTGGACGCGCATTTGTCTGTAAATTCTTCAAATAGATTTGAATTAGTTTTAATGAATGAAATATCTAAGCTTTCGGGAAAGTATAGTTTAGAATAATAAGTAGTATTTTAACGATGATCGAAATTAAATTAAATTTTTTTTATAAATCTTGCTTTTTTTGTTTTGTTTTCTTCTTCTTCTTCTTCTTTTTTTGTCATATTAAATTCCGTTTGGTACCGTGTGGTTCTATTTACACTAAATAACTCTGTTATCGAGCGAACGTGTTCACGACAGGAAGCAGACAGGATTACGTCTTTTGAAGTAAGTACATACACCGACGGGAACGTGGTTCGTGTTTGATCAACGATGTATCTCTCTCTCTCTCTCTCTCTCTTTCTCTTTCTCTATCTCTATCTCTATCACGTTTTCTCTCCTTTTCTTTTTCTACGATCAAAGATTTTCCAAAGCTAAGCAGACTCTTGAAATCTTACATTTGCATCCGTAATTCGAGCGGTTTTCCAAAGATATGCGTTTGTGGGTAACCACGGATTATTTCGTTCATCCACATAATGTAAACCATAATGTTTATATTTAACATTTAATCGTAAAAATATTTTGACAAAATTTTTTTTTTTTTTTACGAATTATCAATTTGCCTTTCATTCAAGCAATCGCAATTATTATGAACAATGTTAAAACGTGATATATCGCAAAATTTCTCGTAATATTATCAACTGATGAATAATTATCGATTATATCATTTTTAATATCGTGTAAGATTCATCGTTCAAGTCACTTGAAACTTAATGAAACATTGTCATACCAACTGACAATGTAATATTATCAAGAAATTATCAATCGCGTATTTTTAATTTCAATCGTTTTTCTTTCATATCGATTATTTCGTTATCGTTAATAGTTTTAATTATCGTTATATTGAATATCAAAAGTATAAGAATTTCTTCGTTAAGAAACGATAAATTGTTTCGATCGAAATAATTTATTAACTTTTTATTCATCTTACAATACTTATTTTACATTATTTACAATTGTCACACGTTACGTTTAATTTATAAACGTGAAAATGTTTCTATGAATTTTAATTAATTTATCCCCAGGCTGAATTTGCATATTTTCAAAAGAGCATCCTTTTATAGTTAGACAGTTAGGTAATTGTTGCTTCATCGACAACGATACCGTTGTTGTTTTTAGAACAAAGTTGTCAGATTCGATACCATCGTTATACTCAACAACAATGAAATGAGCTCAAGGTGTGTTGAGAGGAGAAACTAGTAGAGATGAGAGCGAGTTGAGCGAGCGTTAAAACTAAGCCATTCTGTATAACTCTCTCTCTCTCTCTCTCTCTCTCTCTCTCTCTCATTCTGTATAACTCGTACGGCTCTTCGGCTCGCGGAAATTTGCAATTGCTTTGAAATTAGTCTAGAGAGCTTTAGAATAGTGAACGAGATTGACTAAGTGACTAGATAGATATTCTCAGGACGATTGACCTTCGAACTTTTTACAATATATAAGTATATATTTATATTACATGGATACTATTTGGATAAATACATATGTACGAGATATACGTTTCCGACGATAATCATTTTCATTTGTGAAAGTATGAAATTGAATGTAATTTTCATTAAACAAATCGTATTGTTTCGAAAATATTTTAGAAAATTTAAATCGTTCGTCGGTTATCTTAGAATTTTATTAACTTTATATATATATATATATATATATATATATATATATAGAGTTAATAAAATTTTGTAAGTATCATATGATATATCTAGTTGGATCGAATAATAGATTATTAAATTTTATTTGATAAAAAAAAAAGATATGAATGACGTGAAACTAGTGGATATTGTATAAAAATTGTTTAAAAATCAAATCGATTGGATGTGAACGTAAATAAATTGAATACGTAGATTTAAAGGTGTTTGATTCGATATGCGAAATCAGAAAAAAAAAAAGAAAAAAAAACTCGAAGTTTTTTTCTTTTTCTTTCTTTTTTTTCTTTTTTTCTTTTTCCCTTTGTTCACAACTCCGCTTATGTATATCGTTACGAGTATTTGTAATTAAGTTTTGTTATTTGTTTTATCAATATACGAGTACGTAATTATTTACTCTCGATTAAAGAAACCATGAAGATATAGAGGGATGATTTATTTGTTTTTTTTCTTTTTTTTTTTTTTTGTTTGAAACTAATCTGCGAATATGTCGCGTTACGATATGTTAGGACAGATCAAAAGAGAGAGGGAGAGAGGGAGAGAGGGAGAGAGAGAGAGAGAGTCAGGAAGTATGAGAAAACAAGGAAAAAGTGAGATTTGTGAAAATCCGCGTTAAAGCTTTTTCGCAAAGCTTTCCCTCTTAATCTTTACGAACTCACTCACCATTTACCATCTTTCTCTTTCTCCTTTTATATCTCTAACAGTCTGTAACCACTAGTCGAAACTTTTCGAAGACTTCCAGCGACGTAAACGATGTGCCACTTTCTCTCTCTCTCTCTCTCTCTCTCTAGGAATTATTTATGAGAACGTACATACAATGAACTAGCTCTCTAGGGAACTATTCGATCGGTGTTTCCAATTTATTGACTTTGCGAATAGAGATCCAATGATTCATAGTAAAGAGTATAAGGG
>NC_140814.1:4985000-4987500 GCF_050613455.1 Vespa mandarinia | reverse complement strand
CAGTAATAAAAAAAAAGAGAACAAAGTATACCGACGTTGCAAGTGTGTTTTTTCTGTTACTTCTTTTTTCTTTCTTTCTTTCTTTTTTTTTTTTTTTTTTTTTTTTTTTTTTCATTATTCATACAAGCCGACTCTCATAAAACCTTAGACTTTTTTTTTTTTTATTTTTATTTTTACTTTTATCTTTTTTTCTTCTTTTCTTTTTTTGACAGATAGTACGCATCACGTTTTACCCTTTCCACTAATAAAAATATTACGATTCTGAATATCGTACTTGACGAGGTGAATAAAAATCTTTTATCGATGTTAGATCAACTTGAGCTCTCGTAGAGCTGCTATTAAATCGTAGTTTATCATTCGATAAAACTCCTTGACAATGTTAAATATTGAATTTTGAATTTCGTTTATATTCGAATTGATTATAATTCTTTGAAAGGAAGTAAAGTAATTAATTATTTACGAAAGAATCGAGTAAATAATAATTAAAGAAATCGAAAACACTTTTTTTTTTTTTTTTGAACATTTTTTCAAAGAAATTTTTTAAAAAGTAATCACCACCTGAATAGACTGGAAATATATCGTGAAAAGAGAATTTATAATAGATATGCGTTTGTTTCGGATCGTACATGATGTGGATAAAAAAAAAAAAAAAAAAAAAAAAAAAAAGAAAAGAAAAGAAAAGAAATGTGTCCTACGACGATGATTTTTTCTGATTTCATTGAGTACAAAACCAACGGAGTAACAATTTAGGGAATGAGCTCAGGTTCGTACAATGAGATTTATTTGAAAATGTTAAACTCATTAATATGATCGATTAGAATTTCGTTAGGTTTAACATCATGTTATTACCATTGAATATGTTACCATTCGTACGTTAAGATACTGGGCGGGATGCCAGGAACGAGACTTGACGACGACGACGTAACGACGACGACGACGACGACGACGACGACGACGACGACGACGACGACAACAACTACGAAGAAAGTACTTCGAATTTTATGAGCTAACCACGTTTTTGTGATCTCAGAAAAATGTGCCAGTATCTTTCCCATATTCCGTAAGTATAATACAAAGTAAGAAAGTAAGAAGAAAAATCAATGATTTCATCTTCGTTACTCGTCTTTCCCTTATTCATATGTCCTTTTTCTCTTTCTCACTCTCTCACTCTTTCTCTTTCCCATTCACAATTTTTTTCTTTTTCTTTTCTTTTCTTTTCTTTTCTTTTTCTTTTTTTTTCTTTTTTTATGAAAAAGTTTGATGCCGTTAAATTCCTTCTTTCGATTTCTCAAAGAAGGAAATCGTGAGAACGATTCGCTTCTCGATGCCAAAGGAAAATAATGTATCCAGTTTCCGTGGTGAGCTCGTATTTACGCTTCGGTTAATGTCCCGGAAGCATGGAAACAACATGTAGGTTGTACTCTTACCAGCGAAGAATCGTGAATGAGAGAGAGAGAGAGAGAGAGAGAGAGAGAGAGAGAGAGAAAAGGTAAAAAGGAGATAGAGATAGAGGAAAAAGAATGAGAGAAAGAGAAAAGGGGGTGAAGGATCAAGTCAAGCGTGGCAGTTGAGTTAAGGGATTGGAAAGTTAAAGAGAAGAAAATTGCTGAATGACAAAGTGAAGGAAAGAATGGAATACTTATTTTCTTTCGAGTAGCTATTAAGAAAAACTTACTCTCTCATTCTCTCTCTCTCTCTCTCTCTCTCTCTCTCTCTCTCTCTCTCTCTAAAAAAGAATTTAACTTCGATCGTATATTCTTGATAATATGTTTCTTATCGTATCGAAACGCATTGGATATCATTGAACTCGAAGCATTGTGGAAACGTATGCGAGATCAAACGAACGACTCGTGATACTCAGGTTGATTAACGCCGAGGGTTCGTTCACCTATGATATGTAGAATAGTAAACGATTTTGAGGGAAGTAACAGAGAGATAGAGGTGGTGGATAAACGTGGTGAGAAGGTGAAAAGAGCCGTGGGATGTGTCAAAGCGGATTTCGATGCGCTCTTTCCCTTCCCCCCTCCCTCCTCCTCCTCCTTCCTACCGTCCCCATCTTCCCGTCTTTCTCGACCTGCCTATATTTTATTCATGGACCGGTTAACGGATATGAAAGAGCGAAAGCTGGATCGAAGCTAAAAAAGGATAGACAGGACTCGTCACTTTTTTTACATTTTATTGCTTGCTGAACTCCTCTACCTCACTCTCTCTCTCTCTTTCTCTCTCTCTCTCTCTCTCTCTCTCTCTCTCTCCACCTCTTTTTCTCATCTTCGTGAGGAATAAACGAGGAAAGAAAGAGGAAGATATAGAGAGATAGAGATACACACAGTGAGAGAGAGAGAGAGGGATAGAGAGAGAGAGAGAAAAAGAGAGGGATAGGGAGAGAGAGAGAGAGAGAGACTATTGTCTTGCAAAGTAGCATACCACCCGATAGTCGAGCTCGGTACGCCTATGCAATGTCATCAATCAAGGCGGTTTCAGCTTCGACGGACAACAATGA
>NC_140814.1:4960000-4980000 GCF_050613455.1 Vespa mandarinia | reverse complement strand
TTTTTTTTTTTTTTTTTTTTTTTGTTAAAATATAATTACCTAAATGTTGTTTAACATATGTATTATAAAATATGACATGGACAAATTATAATATATGTCCAGGTGATTGTATTTATAAAATTATTATTTAACGTACAAAAATATTTTGTATGACGTCATAGAATAATACATCATAATGATAATTATACGGTGACCTCGTAGAGCCTAGAAAAAGAGAGAGACAGAGAGAATATGAGATTCCATATAAAAATGCAAATAATAATAACATTCAAAGGATTCTTCAAGATCATCGTAAAGACAAATAATTATTAGTATGATGTGTAGATGACATCGTACGCTACATCATTCATTAAAAATATTTCTCTTTGTGTACAACACTCGGATAAACAATTATATATATAATATTATAGATCTTCAATTAGTCGAGAGTAACAGCTGAAAGATTTTCAACGAATGAGAAGTGCAATGACACGGAAATATCCAATTTACGAGAGTGACTAGAAATCCTTATGGTCATCGTTATCGCTTTCGGACGATAACATTTTCGTAAGAGGAGAACGAGAGATGGGGAATGATAGAGAAAGAAAGAGATATAGAGTGAGAGAGAAAGAGATAGAAAGAGGAACGATAAAAGGGAACGAAACGAAGACCTTTATGTCGTGAACTATCGTGCCATGAGGTAGAAACAACGATGAAACTACCTCCCAACTGATATTGATCTCTCTCTCTCTCTCTCTCTCTCTGTCTGTGTATGTGTGCGGTGTCTATCTCTGTCTCTCTCTCTTGTCTCTCCCCTGTCTCTCTCTCTCTCTCTTCCCCTACCTCTCTCTGTCTCTCTTTATCTTTCTAGCGATAACTAGCTCGATGAAGCACTCGTTTCGATGAAACGGCTCATTAATACAATTAAGCTGTGTTAAAAACGAGCACTGGCGTCGTGCAATGAATATCACGATGAATTTTATGACGATACCATTTTATTTTTTTTAACGAACCATCGACCAATTGAATTTCATAGTAACAAGATTCTCGTGGATAAATAGAGATAGAGAGTAAAGGGAAAGATGGCGTGGAGTGAGGGAGAGGAGGACGGGGGCGGAGGGAAGCTAGTGGAGAGAGGGATTTATTTTTGATAAATTATACATCGCGTATCGGAATATTTGTCGTCGAGGCGTGGCTCCAATTTATCCTTAAGAAATATTGCTTTTCACTTTATCGTGTTACGCTGATAGTGAACCGACGTATCCAGAATTTATTGCAATCAATATATATATATATATATATATATGTATGTGTATGTATATATATATATATATATATTGAGTGTTTACTTTAAATTGCAATATTGAAATATCTCATGAGAAACTGAACATATTAAAAAAATGAAACACTCTGCATATTATATATATATATATATATATATATATATATATAAAAGTTCGAAGATATTACAAAAAATGAATTTAAATAAATCGAGCATACAAATTGTATAAATCTTTGTTAAAACGTGTCGATAAATCGATTTGTTGTAATATTTTTTTTTTTTTTTTTTTTTTTTTTTTTCTTTTGAATAAACCTATATAAAATCGTTTATTCATTTTTTCTTTCGCAATATTCGAAACAACGAGGTTCGAAAAGAGAAAAGAAATACCGTGAGAATTAGAGGTAGAATGCAGTCTTCGTGAGTAAGTGAAAGTTTTACGATTAACGTAAAACGAGGCGCCATGTCGGCCAATTGCGTTTCATTAGCCGCGAAATTGATCGAAAATGCAACCCGTTAATATCGAGTCTCGTTCACAGTAAAACTCCCTTTATCAGACCAATTTAGAAAGTTCCCGTAGTGCAAAAATCACCCTCTGACAAAGTTAGGTCAGCTTTGTTGGTTCAGATGCGAACATATAATCAAATGCTTCGATGCGGACACAAAACGACCCTCCCTTTAAAGGGTCTGCACAGTGGCGATACGCCAAGGTGAACGAGAATATTATGTCGGAAATTCTGACGAACGGGCCCCCCGGTATTATTTAATTATGTTACGACCATCAGAACTTACCCGACGCAATTACCAGAATTATGAGCGACCGTATGAGCAATTATGGCTCTCCGACCAAGAGATTACGCGTCCTATTATTATTATTATTCTTATTATTGTTAATATTATTGTTATTATTGTTATATTAATTATTGTATATACATATATTATTATTAATTATTGCTATATAATAATTATTTTTTATCGATTTATTATTATTATTATTATTATTATTATTATTATTATTATTATTATTATTATTATTATTATTATTATTATATTTATTATTATTATGATTGTTGTTTGAGCGTCCTTATTTTTTCTTTTCCGTTTTCATTCATTTTTATCTAAATGATTTATGTCTTTTGAAATGCCTTGAATGAAGTTACATAGTTGTCCTTTTTATTGTTATCGTTCGAAGAAATGATCAAATTATATTACATGTTTTTAAAATGACGGAATTTTTTTACATACTTATTTACATTCGTTCTAAAGCGAAATTGTTTAATGTACTGCATAAACGAATCGGATGTTATAGAAATTACAAAAAATAATGAATGAGATTATTATAGTTTATTTTTCTTCTCTAGCTATTCTTTCGATTTTGTTTTGCTAATTTTCAATTAAGTATATTTCTCTACTTTTTCTTTGTATTTCATTTATTATATAATATTATATTTAAATCTGATGTTATGGTCATGTCTATGATGCATGTGCCCCTTTGTAATTTATTTTGTTATGTTACATTTGGCCTGCTATGTGATACGGTTTTATACAGATGTATTGTTTCATACGATATTATTATTATTATTATTATTACTATTACTATTATTACTATTACTATTATTATTATTATTATTATTATTATTATTATTATTATTATTATTATTATTATTATTATTATTATTATTATTATTATCATTATTTTCTCTCTCTCTCTCTCTCTCTCTCTCTCTCTCTCTCTCTCTCTCTCTCTCTGTCTCATACACAAACACACACAGATTTAATTGCCTTTGACGGGATTATTATCAAAGTCTACGACATCTCTCGGTTTTTTTATTTTTCAAATATTTATAGAACACTTCTCCCATAATGTTACATGTTTCTTTATTATTATTATTATTATTATTATTAATATTATTATTATTATTATTATTATTATTATTATTATTATTATTATTATTATTATTATTATTCGAAAAATGTCAATTAAAAAAATGTTATATTTTTATGCGAGCGTCATTAAAGCTTCGTTAGAAAATTGATCGATATTGTTATCGATACAGGTCACAAGTATATACGCATGAAATTTTGGTGACTTTCGAAACATCCATGCGCTCGTTCCTGCATCGTTCGATTTTATATTCATCGGGTGATATCGTCCAGGCATTGAAAATTGCACTCACGGGCTACTGCTTTTCGTTCGCTCGTCCGTATAATATATTCTCGCGTGTACGCGCAAGCGGAAATCGCGCGACGCGGTAAACTCTGTAAAAAAACATACGCAGAGGTCATGTTAGCCTCTTCTTCATATCACTTTGTATTTTAAATAACACGGTTTTTTGTGTTTTTTTTTCTTTTCTTTTTTCTTTTTTTTTTTTTTTTTTTTATATTCATTTTTTAACTGAAATAACATGCCATACCAAAAATTCGTCGACGTTTTTTTTTTAAAAAGGGGACAACAATTTTCAACCTCTTACTGTCTCGACTATTTATTTGATTCAAAATCGTTAACATTTTCATTGTAACGTTCTTTTTCTCCTTTCCTTTTTTTTTTTTTTTTTTTTTTTACAAGAATTATTACAGTCGATAAAAAAAAAATAGATATCAGGTTAACGATTTTAATGATAATTTAAAATGAAAAATAGAGATAGAGAGAGAAAGAGAGAGAGAGAAAAATATATATATATATATATAGAATATATACACATACACAGACGAATAAGCGTTATGAAAAAATTCGATATACATTATTAAGATATGAAAAGTTCACTAGTCGATTATCGTCCTTGTCCTGTACGGGCATTTAATTCAGAATACCATCTCACGATGCAAGTTCGTCGCCAAAGCAATATTAAAGTAGTATCGAGCCTGTGCATCGACATTACGTTAGAATCGATACAATTTCCGGATACTTTTATAGACTGGGACACGCCGTTAGCGTATTCAATCTATCGTTTAATATCAGTTGCAAAGCTTGGCGTATATTGAAAACGTTTCGTTCCACCTTGGCTCTTCGTTTTCTTCCCATTCGGTAAATGTCATTTCGTTCAAAGCGTTTTTTGAAATTGTACGAATCTTTTAGTCAGAATCGTATAGTACACACACACACACACACACACACACACATATGTGTACACAATATAAGAGAGTATATATATATATTTCTATATAGCATTTACCCCTGAGGCAAATTTGAGATATTACCGTTCGCAATACCGAGAAGGTCTACGATGTCAGGTCAAAGGACAATTTAGCTCCGGGTATCGAGAAGTCTATGTTTGACAGGACTTTCTAAGATATCGAGTTTACACCGTGCCGTTTATGAACGCGAGAATTTACTTTAAATATGGAAAAGTTTTCCTTGAGTAAGGCTTTTATATATATATATATATATCGTAATATATATATATATATATATATATCGTTTTCTTTCTCTCTAAAACATGGAATAACTCGGCGATACGCTTCAAAGCGATCAAATGAATTTCCGTCGTCGATACTTGGAGAGAATGCTGTCCTAGCTCTGTGATTGGAAATAGCTATTGACTGATCTATCGATCGATGGATCAATGTTCTATGACATTAATTATCCGATTAATTTGTAAACTCGCTTGGTGCATCTTAATCATCGGCCTCATTAACGATTCTGCTTCTCTCTCTCTCTCTCTCTCTCTCTCACTCTCTGTCTCTGTCTGTCTCTGTCTGTCTATCTCTCTGTCTCTGTCGAGTATACTACTGATATCCACATATGGCGGATCGTTATGCGTTTGTCAACTACAATTAAATCTAATTATATTTACTGCTCTACAAATATATATATATATATATATATATATATATATATATATATATATATATATATGTATATATTGTTGTATGTTAAAACGATCGATAATGTTCGAGATTGAGACAAGTAAAGATCGTCCTTGTAAAATATCGACGAATGATATATATTTTTTTCACATAGGGGAACTGGGATAAAGAGATAGAAGAAAGTGATAAAGAAAAAAAAAAAAAGAAAAAAAAAGAAAAACAGAAAAAGAGAAGGAGTAATCGATCGGTAGGAATTCCAGGTTACCGAGAGATCATTTTCACGTGGAGGACAAATACACGTGGAAGATGAAGGGATGAATAGAGGGTGCAGGTGGATTGTACAACGTGTGGTCGTATCGGTGCAATATTACTCGAATCGATGGTACAAGTAGCAGAGTAATTGAGTACCGAAACCACAGCAAGTACCGAGCAGTATCAATCAGAATGGGGCCATTCGATTCGATTCGGTCATTTATCAGGCTGTTCGAGATATCGATCGTACCAAATTTCCGCATGTCATAGGTTTAGGAATAGCGTCGAGCACTTAGTTACATTCCGACGAGCCTATTGTCAAACTCCGAGAGAGGAGAAAACTCTCTCTCTCTCTCTCTCTCTCTCTCTCTCACACACACACTCTCTCTCTTTCTATCTCGTCATTGCGATTTCGTTGAATTTTCTTATTGAACGAGTCAATATCGTTGTTCAGATTTGATTAATTGTTTTCGTATAAATCCAATTAAAGATTTCGATAAAGCGCATAACGCACGAACGAAGGATACACATAATTATGTATATCTCCCCACCTCTCTCCCTTCCCGATTTGAGCTCATTTAAAAAAAAAATATATATATATATATATATATCGGAGATACGTTTTTTCTCGGGAGGAGAAAAAAAGTGAGAATAAATTTTTTTTCTAATGGATCGAAGCAAGGACACGTGAAAATTTGATCGGGTAAAGTTTAATTTCGTTGGCTCGTATTTACGACTTCTGTCCCGAATCACGAGTATACCAGGAGAATGCACCGATTTATTATTAGTATGCATATTGCAATACACTTCGTTATTCGTATCGAATTGGTCCGTCTCGATTAAAGGGGATATTATCGATTACTTCTTACTTAAGGAACTTATCGTTAGAGAAGTGACTATCCACTGTGTTTCTCGTTTCTCTCGAATAGAAAGAAGCACTCTCATCGAGTTATACGATCGATAATCAATCTCGACACTTTTCAAACATCTTGATCGAAGGTCAAAGCTTTCGAAAATGATGAAACTCTTATCATCGAATATTCCCTTAGCATGCAAAAGCTTTCTCGAGTAAAGGGATGCGAGTTAGTAATTGATCAGACCTACGTCATCGCATTTGACAACTAGTCATCTCTTTTGGTAGATATATATATATATAATATATATGTATGTATGTACGTACGCATCTATGCCGACGTATATATGTATGTATGTATGTATGTATCTATGTATATACAAAACACCGTAAATATACCGAAAGTCAATGGAGTAAGTAGTAAGACGTAGAGAAGGGCATACACGCGAGAAACCCGCCACCTGTTGCCATGGCTACCGAGGGCAACAGCCTTCGGTTATGCTTTAAAAGCTATTCTTGATCGAAATTTCGACCTACTTTCGTTGATCACGGACACATTGATTTATAACAATACGATGAATACAATGACGTTGTTTTATACAGTTAAACGATTCATTTCAATAGAAATAATATATATGTCTTCTTAATAATAGATATACGATCATTTTCAAAAGTCACGATTTTTAATGTTTCAAATTTAATGTTTCATTGTTTTCTATTTTGGTTTCATTTTTTTTCTTTTTTTTTTTAAATAACATTTTTCAATCGTTCAAAAAAAAAAAGAAAAACAAAAAGAAAACCGAGAAAATGTGGTATCGATAATAATATATAAAATCGCTGTTACCTTCGACATTATTTTTCTTTTTTTTTTTTTCCATTGATTGGATTTTCTTCATAAGTGCTACTACTCGTTCGCGTTGAATAGCAACGGTGAAAAAAAAAAACAAGAAAAAAAAAAAAAGAAAGAAAGAAAAATCATCAACGAATATTATTGAAAACGTCTGCGATGAAATCGATTTATTCTCTTAATTACGTATCTCAGTTTGAGCGCATACGACCTCCCCTCTTGAGTTTCCTCGTATGTCCTTCATCAATTGACTCCATCAATGCGTGAATAGACGCAATTCACCTGTCTACTTTAGCCCCACAGTGCAATCAGGATCCGATTGACAAGAATGAAGACATAGTTTTACGGCTCGTTTATCTTTCAATATCGTTTTCTGGGATTCGCGAGAATGGAAGTACAGAAAGAAAAGGAAAAACAAAAAAAAAAAAAGAAAAACGAAATATAAAACAAGAAAGGAAAAAAGCAAAAAATCGTTCTTCTTACGAATTTGTGGCAAGAAAAAAAAAAAAGGAAAGGAAAAGAAAAAACGATCATTCCTTTTGAACTATTTTTTTTTTTCTTGGTTTTTTTTTTTTCTTTTTTCTTCTATACGCATTAAAGCGCATTAAAATTTACGAAGAACGACGCGTTCGTTGAGTTTCATAAAAAGAAAAAAAAGAAAAAAAAATAGAAAAAAAATAAAAATATAAATAAATAAATAAAAAAAAAAAGGAAACAACAAACCGGATCCATGAGGAAGGATTTTAATTCAGAAATTTCTGACTGACAAACGAAATATTCCCAAATAGAAACAATTTAATATGAATCGTAAATTTTAACGATGCTTTATCGATGCATCGTTGAATCTATCCTTTTGGTGAAACGTCATTGGCAATTTAACGATCGACCCCATGTATTAACGACTTAGATATATGAAATAATAGAACGCATTTTTGCGCTAATGTTACGTATTATCGAGTGGGATGACATAAAAGGAAGTTGATACGATTAAAATCTCGTTTGAACTTTTACAACGTCATTATTGAGAGCTTCCTTAGAAGAGAAATAATACATTTTATGTACCTGCAATAAATCGAAGAAAAATAAAAATATCGTTATTAATATTACGTATTTAATATATATATATATATATGATTAATGATGTTAATTAACTTTATATAGTTGAAAAAGGATTGATTTCTATTCGATCGATCGATCACAAAGTTAGATACAATTAAATTACAATTTACAGAATTGTAATTTCTTTTTTTTTTTTTTTTTTTTATTTTTTTTTCTCCTTTGTATCGTACGAACGTTTAAAAAAATATCGTCGTCGTAGAAACCAATAATGTCTCGCAAACTATATACGAATTCGTCTATCATTGAACTTGAGCTCGTTTGTACAAACGAAAATGTTCGAACGAAAGAACGAACGAACAAACGAGAGAAAGACAGTGACAATCAGAGAGATAGAAAGAGAGAGAGAGAGAGAGAGAGAGAGAGAGAGAGAGAGTGAGAGTGAGAGAGAACTATTCGTTAAATTGTCTGTTTATAACGTAGAGATGCAACGTGTAAACGAAATAATGGAAATTGCTTTGAGCGTTTGCGGCAATAGTTACCTCTATCCTTCTAACGAGAATAGAATACTTCAATGCATTTCGTTCTATCTCGAAATATCTCATTAGATAGATACATCTTGTCTTGGTATATCAAATTCTAATACGTTTTATGTACTTTCATTCGTTCTCTAACGTTGGTCATAAAGTTTCATTACCTATCGGAAAATTCATTTGATTCATTTCGTTACTACGAAAGATATTAGAAGGGAAATTTAATCCGTAAGTAATTCTGTAAGTAGCGCGCCGCTCGATGAGATACGAAAGGGAAGGAAATGAAGGAAGGAAGGAAGGAAGGAAGGAAGGAAGGAAGGAAGGAATGAACGAATGAACGAAAAGAGGAAGCAAAAAAGAAAGAAAGAAAGAAAAGAAGAGAGAAAATAAGAAAAGGAATGAGAACGACGGGTACGAGTATAAAAGCCAATAAGACGATCCTATCGTAAAAGTCCGTAGGAGATTATTCGCCTATGAGATCGTGAAATCCTAAGAAATTGGCATAAGGTACTGTCCCTTTCGAAAGGAATGAGAATAATACGAATAAATGCATCCATAAAGTCCGACATAAATTCTTCCTGAGTGAACGAGCCGAGAATCGAGGAAGTAAAGGGATGAACTTTATGTGAAACGATAGGAGTTGCTCTTCATATAACCAACAATATGCTTTCCCTGTGGTTATTCAACGATCGTCTGTCTCCTTGTCTTTTTAGTCCTTGTATCTAGGCCTTAACCGTACAATCCCATTTTGATCTCGTTTTTCCATGGAAACGAGAACGGTACATTCTTATCCTGGCATCGTCTTTATCTATCCATCATTTTCCTTCTTCTTTTATTACATACATTATTCCATTTATAACGTCTTTCCTTCTTTCTTCTTCTTCTTCTTCTTCTTCTTCTTTTTCTTCTTCTTCTTCTTTTTTTTCTTTTTCTTCTTCTTCTTTTTCTTCTTTTCATTTCAATCACTTTTTCTCTCAATCCTTTTCATCATCGATATGTATAATATTTATTTATATAACTTGTTATTCTCGTAAAATTATAATTAATATTTATTGATTGCAAATTTTTTTTATAATTAATAAAAATTAAAATATTTGACGAAATTATTATAAGCGAAAGTTAAAATATAATCAAAGAAATCTGTTTAAAACAAATTATATTTGACGATAGCACATTGTTTGTTTTGCCAATGGCTTTTGATATATATGTATATATGTGTTTACATACATATATGCATACATACATATATACATACATACATAGTATATTTTCTTTCTCATTATCATATTTTTTCGTTTCTCTTTTTTTTTTTTTGTTCTTTCTCTCTCTCTTTTTTACATCTTATTAATACAATCTCTTATTAATCACACACATCCTTTACAACATTTGTAACATTTCTATTCTCCGTTTATCAATCGATGTTATCAGTTTAATTTTAGATATTTCAACTTTAACATCCACCAAATTCGTATCTCGTTCTTCGTTCAATGATATCATCTCGTTCTCGCGAGACATATCTTTTCTACTCTTCACATTCATACTATCCTTTTCCACCTCATCCCCCTCCCCTCCCCTCCCCTATCCCTATCCCTATCCCTTTTCGAGGACTTTTCTCTCGGTTTTCTGTTTCGGTACACTCTTCAAACTTTATATCTCCATCCATATGTATGTATGTGCTTTTCATACATTTTTCATGGCTATCGGACTTCTTCTTTTTTTTTTTCTTTTCTTTTTCTTTTTTTTCTTTTTTTTTTTTTTTTTAAGTTTTGTTCGCCAACAAGTTGGAAATATCCTACGAGACGATATAATGGTGGTTTAGGCATATCTTCTGCCATATTCCGTGTAACAATCGTATCTACTTTTCTTTTTTTTTTGCCTCCTTATTCCGCGGGAATAAGAAGTGGACGAAAAAAGAAGAAAAAACAAAACAAAAGATAAAATAGAGAGAAAAGAGATATCTCGAAAAGATATCGAATACGAACTTATCGCTACAAACATCGATGATAACGATTTTTAATACGAAGAAACATTATACGTTATCACTTTATTTAATTCCATATCAATTGAATAATAATCTCAATTAAATGTTACAAGATAAATATTTACCTTTAAATTTAAATTCGTTTTACATATCTTGATGTTAATCCATTAAAGACACGGCACTTTATTTCGCACTTTGCACAAATGATATGCATTGTCGTTGATTTAACCGGTCTAAATGTATCCCAAGGAGTTAAGTATATTCGAAAAGATATGAGGGGTTAGACGGCTGGAGGGGGGGAGGGGGGGGAAGAGGGATGGAGTATACTTTGTACGTCCTTGAATACGTTCTTTCGTTTCATTTAAATTCGCACATTTACGACGACAGAAAGATCATTCATGAAATTATGAATTTAAATCGATCGTGCGTACTCTAATACATGTATATATTTATGTATCTATGTAACGTGACATATATGTGTTAAAGCGCATTTAGAAAAATTATTGCTATTGTTTCTTCCTCTCTCTCTCTCTCTCTCTCAATTTTCTTTTTCTCTCTCTCTCTCTCTCTCTCTCTCTCTCTCTTAAGCCACTTTACGAAGTGGATATCTCGTATCGTGTCCTTATCGAAAATCCATGCTAGAGGCTTTTCTATCAGGATGCAAGTGACGCAGCTGCAGTTGTATATCAATTTACAGGAGCCACCGTGGCGCACCCTGGAATTGGATACAATGGCGCCGGCTACAAGGGATATCTACTTCTAACGAGACACCCTTTAGCGTGGGGAAAAAGTTGTCCTCGTTGTCGTATTTCTCTTTTTTCTGTCTTTTTCTTCTTTTTTTGTGTTCTTCTATATTAAAAAAAAAAAAAAAAAAAAAAAAAAAAGAAAAAAAAAAAGGAAAACGAAAGACAGAAGAAAGAAGAAGAAGAAGAAGAAGAAAAAAGGGCAAACGTTTTCTCAAACGGAAAGGATAGAAAAAAAAAGAAAAAGAAAAAAAAAAAAGAAAAAAGGAAGAAAAGAACGTAGATACGTAAAAATTACAAAACCGCGGGAGGACACGATAGTATCGACGAAGTTGTTACTCTTTACGATAGTTATTCTCTATGACCGGCATTCCTTCTTTCTCCGGTTAAACATGCACTAGAAAAGTTTTTCTATTACATGAAACTCGAGTTTTCTAACGAAAATTGGCTACTTCGACTTCTCATCGGTTAGTTTGCATAAGAGATGCTTTTTCGATTTTAACACGAACTTTCGTAGAATACGTTATTCATGAAACGGATGACAATGAAACATTGAGCAAATAATTATACATATATATATATATATATATATGTGTGTGTGTGTGTGTGTGTATGTGTGTGCCCACAGATTATAGAGAATTATTTGAACTCCGAAAAAAAAGGAAAAAAAAAAAAAAAACAAAAAGATAAGAGAGAAACAATTTTCTATCGTATCGGTTACGAGTGACAATTTGAAAGTCGTGGGTAATAGTATAATCCGACTATAGTACTGTTTCGTTAACGTTGAATCCTCGAATGAAAGCTATATTATCAGTCTCATATCAAACCGTTCGATTTATCTCGAATATTATCGATTTGACGTGCCGGAGAATCGATGAAATAACGCTTGAATTACAATTGCTATTGGCGTAATTGTTGATCGTTGTTATTGTTATCGTTGCTTTTATGATCGTCTTATTTGAGATATAAGAAAAAAGAAAGTTAAATAAAGTAAACAAACGAATGGAAAATATAAAAGTTATAGAATGAAATGGAAAAGAAAAAGGGAACGAAGAAATGAAAAATACATATTTTCTTACGTGGCGACGAAACGGATTTATAGATCGCAGTAGAAAAGATCAATGAATGATCGGCCATCTGGAAAAGAGAAGGCGAGGGACCTATAAACTTTTCTTAAAACTTAAATTGTCTATTTGCTTCGAATATACGTCATAACGTTCGTCGATTTCCTTTTCGAAAAACTTTTTCATCCTTTTTCCATGGTAACAATTCGAGCCATCGAACGCCCGAAACTAACATCGCATTCTTCTCTCCATCAAATCGAAGCCATTTTTCTGTCTCACGGTAGAATGACCCTTCGAGATGGCCCTCGAGAACGAATCGAATTGTCAGGTAAGGAATTCGGATTTCCAAGCTAGAGTAAAATGTCACGGAAATAAGCGTTGACTATTATATCTCTTTCTCTCTCTCTCTCTTTCTTTCTCTTTATCTTGTATCTCATGTCAACGAGCGAGCGAGTCGTTTTTTGTCAGTGAATAAAAATAAGAAAACGTTTCTGTTTTGAAAAAACATTTCTGTTTTAACATCCGTCTATTTCTCTTATCCTTTTATATAGTTTTCTTTTTTTCTTTTTTTTTTTGTATTTTTTGTTTTTTCCCATTTTTTTTTTTTCATTTTTTTTTTCTCTTTTTCTTTTTTTTTTTTCTTTTCTTTTTTCTTTTTTCTTTTTCTTTTTCTTTCTTTGCATTGTACCCGTTAATGCTCGTTGGAAAATGAAAAAAGGAAAAAAAGAAAGGGAAAAAGAAAGAGGAAGATGTAAAAAGAGAAAAATAGCTTTTTCTTTCGACGACGGATGGAAACGAAGGAAACGAGGATTTTAAACTTCCTCTCGTCTGCGAATAAATCTCTGAAGTTTCTTTTGAAAATTTTATATCGGTCGATATTCTCGAGAAGAAATTTTTATATGAACGATGAGAGATAGATGAGAAATAAAACGTGATACGCTGGAAATTTAACCAAGAGGATCGATCGATCGAACGAACGAATAAATGAACGAACGAACGAACGAACGATCGATCGATCGATCGATCAATCAATCAATCAATCAGTCAATCGATTAATCGATCGATCGATCAAAAAATTCATTGAAGTAGATAGTGTACGTCGTCAAAGTGAAAAAAAAATTGTCGATTGGTCCGGACTCAACGTTCTTGTTCTATTTCCCTATTTACAATCGAAGACATACGTACACACACATATATATATATATATATACATACATACATACATAGATACATTCATATATCTTTTATTTCTCAAGCAAATATACTTCTTTTTTCGTCTTGATTCAATCTCTCGAAAAAGGACGAATATTACTTTGGCGAAATAAGAAAAGAGAAGATTCGTACAAAAATTCATACATTTGTATGTATTTAACACGCTTTTATAACGGGTGTTACAAACATATACTATATATATATACTATCTGCTTTTATATATACTGTCATACGCGACATTTGCATATATATAATGTCGAAAAGAAAAAAAATGATATATTTAAATATATTCGCTTAGATGAAAAATCATATTCTCACGTTTATACTCTATACGTGTATGAATAATGTGTATATGTCGTTTGTTCTCGAATTGCATGAACAAAATTATAATAGAAATATTCCAATACATTTTCAGTTTCACTATTTCACGCTTGAGAAGATACAAATTAGAAATCTTAAACTTTATGTGTTCCATGCATCGTATTAATATCTTGAGAATTCGTCCTCTTTCGTTGCATCATATCGAAGGAATGTCATTTAGTATGCCAGACGTTTGAACGATGTCAGAGAACCGACAAGCTGAGAATAATTCAACGATCCTCCTTTCCCACGATATTCCCTTAAATTAAATCTAATTTTATATCGAGTGTTGCCTGCGTATAAATTCGACGAAAATAATATATACGTATATATAAAGCAAAATATATATATATATATATATATATATTTTTAATAAAATTTTTCATGTTTACAATTGAATACATTTTATAAATAGTAAATAAAGAAATATTCTCGTGGAAATAAAATAAATATATATATGTATATATATATATATATTTGTATATATGAGTGAGAGAGATAAAGAGACAGAGAAAAATAAAGAGAAGAGAGAGAGAGAGAGAGAAAGATAGTGAAAGAAAAAGAAAAATTATGGAAAAATCTTACCTTCGAATAAGATATTTATATATTATTTTCATTGACGTCGTATATTTGCCGCTATCGACCTATTCGAAAATGACATAAAAATTCAAAACACTAAAAAGTTATAGCAACAAACGACGATAATGACGACAACGACAACGACAACGACAACTACAACGTCGACGACTAGGCCAACGATGCAATCTTTTCAAACGAATAAGAGACTATAAGCATTTCCAATATTTACAGAAAGATACGAGCATTTCCGAGAATGGTATCTACTCAACAAAAAGAGAGAGAGAGAAACATTGCAAATGTTTGGAGGAATATACATAAAGGATAAAATTTACGATATTGACGAAACGTGAAGGATGCAATATCCTAAGATTATTGTCTTTCATAAATATAATTTTTATTCGTGAAAGATAATTTAATTCTTAAAAATTATTGTTAATCGATATTTTTATATGATAAATTTTTTCTTCGATAAAAAAAAAAAAAAAAAAAAAAAAAAAGAAAGAAAGAAAGAATTGTACGATCACGTTAGAACGAAGAAACGCAATAGAAGTTTATTTTTGAATGAAACGTAAGATTGAAACGTAAGAAATAAATGATACGTTATTTCGATGGCTGTGATAACGTTGGTTAAAATCATATCCAATGTAATTTATAATACGATAAAATATAAAGTTATCATTTATCATGATCAGTTGGTCATACTGATAGGTAAACTTTCAAAGGAAAAGTTTGAAGAAAACGTCGATAATCTTCTGCCATTTCATTCGCCAATGATCGAAGGCATCTTGACGTAGAAAATGCATTATCCGAACTGCAGTGAAATATATAAACGTATTAACCGGCCATGAACGTTCCTATTCCTTCGAATTTCTAAAAAGAAATATTATTCATGATGATGATGATGATGATGATGAAAAAATAATGAACGATCAATATATTGAATATTACGTCATATTATTTTAATCAATATTTTTAAACGCATTAAAAATGATATTCTTTTAGTTGATAGATCCAATAGATATTTCAAATGTCATTTCGTTGATTTAAATTTTTACAATAAATACGTATATTTATTATAATTTTAATCAATGAAAATGTTAATATTAATTAAATATTAAAATATATTTCATAGCTATGACCTCGTAGAGGTCATATATGAAAAGTGCCCGTTCACCTGGCTATAATGTACACGTAAATACGTTCGTATGTAAATTTCTATAAATATATATCATATATATATACATATATATAGAAAGAGAGAGAGAGAGAGAGAGAGAGAGAGAGAGAGAGAGAAAGAGAGAGAGGGAGTGTATTCAAGTAGAACTGGAGAAATCGTTAAAGCACGTTCGAAGGCTCATGAGCACGTTAAAATCGATAGAGAACGTTCGCTTGAAAGGAACTTCTCTTCGTTGGACCGCGAACATGTTTCGTTCGAGTTCGTGTTAAACTGAGAAACGATTTGCTTCGTGTCAGAACAAACCTTCCCCTTTTCTACGTCTTGTATCAATCCTGTAAAAGCAAAAAAAAAAAAGATTACACATCTTCGCGAGCTCCGATTTTAAAGTAAAAGTAGTGATCGTAAGTTTCCACTACTGTGTAACATTGGTGTTATATAGTTAAAATTCACAAGTTGACGCATCACGGAAGAAAGAACAAAATAAAATCCAATTACATTTCCCTTGAAAGAAAGAAAAATAAGTAAATATATATATATATATATTTAATTTTTCGTTTCCTTTCTTTTTTATATTAATACCGTCCTTTTTTTTTTTTTTTCTTCATTCAAAAGAAATACACATTCATCATTCTACCCTACGTAAAAGTGAAAAACGAAAAAGGGAAAAAGAAATTGAAATAAAAAGTAACAATACATAGAACGTGTTAGTTATGAAAATTTACACGTTAATTTTTGTTCTTTTTTTTTCTCTCTCTCTCTCCCTCTCTTTTTTCTTTCCCCCTTTCTTTTCTTCTCCCTTCTTCTTTGAGTCTCTCATTACGAGCTTTAATAAATTCATCGAGAGAGATAGAAAGAGAGAGAGAGAGAGAGAAAGAGAGAGAAAAAATGAACGGAAAAAAAGCACACAGCCACTTATGTAAATTTTTCGATGGCACATAGCAATAAAGATATCTCTATTTAAAGCATACGCTTGAAAATTTTCAATTTCAACGATCTGAACGATAAGATATTACAAATGGCATATTAAAATCATAGCATTTACGAAAGGGAAATCAGAATCGTCGGCGCGTCAACAAAAGGAGCCGATAGTTCAACTATCAAATTGGCGTATTGCCAATCGATTTGACCTAAATACATTCGTTCTTTGCCAAATGTCAATGTACTCATAGAAAAGTCTAATTCCGATCTAAATAGCAAGAAATTTACTATTACGTGATACTTCTTATTAGATGATAATACGGATATATTCTTTTGTTTACATTGTAATACGACCCTTTAGGATAATTGAATAATTATTATTATTATTCGTCATTAGGAGATAAAATCCATTGATATCGAATTTATATCATTTCATCAATTTAACTTCATTAAGTTGTCAATTGACACCTTAATACAATGACGTTACAAAATACTATATATCTAATTTTTCTGATTGCTCCTTTTTTCTTCTTCGAAGGAAAGGGAAAGAACAAAAAAAAAAAAGGAAAAGAAAAAAAGAAAAAAACAAAACAAAAGGAATGTAAAAATAATTCTTATATAATAAAAATATCTATGATACGGATTAAATTAAATGAAATATTTTAAACGAGAAAAATTTTAAAAGAAAAATATGTATATATATATATATATATATATATATATATAGGATAATAAAATAAAATAATATATTGGTGTCGTTTATATCGATCGTTTCGCACGTTGAAATACATACATCAAATTTACTTCGTTATTAACATCCCGTTGTTTACAGATATAGTTAGGAACTTAATTAAAATTAATTTAGGACACATCCTGGCAAACATTCCCTAGCAGTTCTACGTTAAACTCGTGGAACTATTAACGCGTTATCATCCGTTCGCGGTGTGTTTTTAATTAATCTTAAAAGCCGAAATAGAAATGGAAAGAGAGAAAGAGAATGAGGAGGGGGAAGGGAGTCTAAAATATCTATTACATTAAAATACGTGAAATCCTCGCATACGTAAGGAAGAGACGAGATAGGAAATGTTGTTATCATATACAGTAAGATGGAAGAAGTTTACGATCTCCATCTTTGAAGAAAATACAGATCTCTCTCTCTCTGTCTCTTTCTTTCTTTCTCTCTCTCTCTCTCTCTCTCTCCAACTCTCTTCCTCCATCTCCTTTGCTCTTATTTCTCGCCACCCTTTAGAATCAAGAAACGACGTGAATACGTGATCTAATTTCAACGGAAACCGCATCACCTTACTGTAGCGTATTTCCATCGAACATTCTTGTCTCGTACCTTTAAAACCAATGGTGCTGAATTTATTTATATTCTTTTCTCGTAACATATAAAAATATTCAAATCTATTTAATTATATCAATGAAATATAAATCAATAATGAGAGATAGGTCATTAATATAATTGTTTTATTTATTTTCCAAATGGAAAATAAATATAACAAAAAAAAAAAAAAAAAAAAAAAAGAAAGAAAAAAAAAATAAACATGAAGAGATGAATCAAGAAACCAAACAAAATCATAACAGCTTTAAAAATTAAAAATATTATATATATATATATATATATATATATATATATATATAAAAATTTCGTGACTCTCAATTATTTTGATATGGTCAATTACAATGATTGCCTATCGTTATAATTTTTGTACGTGCACGAGTATTTACTCGCTTAATCTTTTTGATATTAAAATCAATAAATGAATGAGAAATGGAGAATAAAGGAAAGAAAGAAAAAACGAGAAAGGAGGAAACTATTAAAAAGCAAGAGAGTTCGTTGCCTTAGTCATAGTCATCGTCAGTGATGGTGATAGCGGAAAGGAGGAAGACAAAGAAAGAAAGAAAGAAAGAAAGAAAGAAAGAAAGAAAGAAAATTCTTTTCATAATTAAGGTATGCGAATGACGAAGAAGCTTTTTTCCCTTTTCGTAATGATCATGCTCGAACGAACGTCCACGTAGAGATATTTACGGGGAGCTTTCATTTTGGTTTCTCGTAGTACGAAAAAAAAGAAAAAAAAAGAACTATTAACGTTTCAATTTTGTCTGTCGCTTATAAAGGATGAAAATAATTTTTTCTTTTTTTGCTTTTCCCTCTGTCCTCTCCTCCCCCTTTCCACCACTCCCCACTTCCCTCTCGCCTGTCCTTTCCTCAGTAATTTTGTCCTACATCATCAAGCGACGCGTAAATATCCAATAACTCGTGAATAAATTGAAAACGTAAACAAACGTAACTCGAGTGCTTATGTGATATTAAATAAACGGAATTAATGAAACTCTCCGTTATCATTAATTTTTTGGCGAGATAGGCAGAGAGAGAGCGAGAGAGAGAGAGAGAGAGAGAAAGAGAAAAGGAGGGAGTGAGAGTGAGTGGATGGTGGTGGGAATGGGGGTGTAGTAGGAGTTATCAAAATAATCCGCTTTTGCAGTTATTATCGTTTTCCGATATCTATCGATCGAGAAACTTTTAATGATTTTGTTGTGTAAGGAGAAGAAGCAAAAAAAAAAAAAAAGAAAGAAAGAAAACAAAACAAAAATTTGGTAATAATTTTTGAAATCGTCATTACAAGATGTCAGAGAATGGGATCAAATCGTTTCGAGTATAATAAATATGGTCATCGATTTTAACAACGTTTACAACGACCCATTATATTATCTTCTAACATTGGCAATTTCATGTTAGCTTTCTGGCAGAGATTCCACAGGCTGCACTCCCGATGCAATTTAAACCGATAGCTAGAACCAATCCGGCGTTAGTAGTATGCTCGTTAATGGGCTTTGTTACGCAAGTAATGCGCCCATTCTACCTGTTGCCATCACGGAATGTCTCGTTTAAGCCTATCAAAACGAGTGCCAAAGATTTTCTCTTTTGTCGATGACAGTAGAAGGAAGAGAGAAAAAAAAAAGAAAAAAGATAGATAGATACATAAGGAGAGAGAGAGAGAGAGAGAGAGAGAGAGAGAGTGAGAGTGAGAGTGAGAGAAACAAGGAAGGAAGGAAGAAAGAAATGAATCTATTATCAAACTGTCAGAGTCTCTTTAGCAACGTACATTGTTCATCTCGTAGCTCTTTTGTGCGTAATTTCTCTACTAGGAGCATGAAAGCTCATTATTATTCGCTGACATGCCTGCCCCCTTTCCCTATTCTCCCCAAAGAATCTTCCTTTAATGACTGCGATAAGTGGAAAAGCAAACGTGATATACTTGGAGAATGAACGGAGAAAATGAAAAAAAAAAGAAAAAAGAGAAATGGAAAAGGAAAAAGGAAAAAGAAAGAAACAAAACAAAAGAAAAGATAGAA